>NW_008358101.1:5111341-5133148 GCF_000622305.1 Nannospalax galili
CAAATTTCATGATTTCTTCTTTCTTTACTGCTGAGTAAAACTCCATCGTATAAATGAACCACATTTTCATTATCTACTTGTCAACTGAAGGACACTTAGGTTGCTTCTACCCCTTAGCTATTGTGAAAAGAGCAGAAACAAACATAGACGTACAAGTGTCTCTGCAATAGGATGAGTTCTTTGGGTATATGCCAAGGAGTGGTAGAACTGGGTCAAATGGTAGGTTCATTTGTAGGTTTTTAAGAGTTCTCCACACTGCTTTCCATAGGGGCTGAACCAGTAGTGGATGAGTGTTCCCCTTTCCCCACATCCTCTCCAACATTTGGTATCATTTGTTCTCTTGATCTTAGTCAGTCTGGCTGGGGTAAGATGAAATCTTAAAGTGTTTTTAATTTGCATTTCCCAAATTATTAGTGATGTTGAACATATTTTAAGATGCTTCATAGCCATCTTTACTTCTTTTGAGAACTCTCTGTTTAGCTCCTTAGCCTATCTTTTAATTGGTTTACTTCCTTTCTTGATTCTTTTTCTGTTTTTTGAGTTATATATTCTGGATATTAAACCTCTGTTGGATGTGTCACTGGTGAAGATTTTCTCCCATTCTGTGGGTTTTCTGTTTGCTTCCTTAGTTGCCTCCTTTGATGGACAGAAGATTTTTAGTTTAATGAGGTCCCATTTGTTAATTCTTGCCCTTGTTTCTTGAGCAATTGATGACTGGTTTAGAAAATCCTTTCCTACACCTATATCTTGTAGGTTTTTTCCAATGTTTTCTTCTAAAAGTTTCAGAGTTTCAGAGTTTCACGCTTTACATTGAGGTCTTTGATCCATTTGGAATTGACTTTTGTGCAGGGTGAAAGATAGGGGTTTAGTTTCATTTTTCTACAGGTTGAGATCCAGTTTTGCCAGCTGCATTTGCTGAACATGTCTTTCCTCCAGTGAATATTCCTGGCCCCTTTGTCAAATATCAGGTGGCTGAAATTGCATTTACTCATATTTCAGTCTTCAACTTTGTTCCATTGATCTATGGGTCTATTTCGTGCCAGTACCGTGTTGTTTTTATGACTATAGCTCTATAATACGGCTTAAAATCTGGTATAGTAATTCCCCCGGCATTGCTCTTAGTGCTCAGGGTTGCTTTGGCTATCCGAGGTCTTTTGTG
This sequence comes from Nannospalax galili, assembly GCF_000622305.1. NCBI lineage: Eukaryota > Metazoa > Chordata > Mammalia > Rodentia > Spalacidae > Nannospalax > Nannospalax galili. Next base: position 5,112,501 of record NW_008358101.1, read on the forward strand.
CTTCCGTATGAATCTTAGGATTTTTTTTTTTCCAATTCTGTTGAAAATGTTGTGGGAATTTTGATTGGGATTGCACTAAATCTTTATAAATGACTTTTGGTAGGATGGTCATTTTCACAATATTAATTCTTCCAATCCATGAGCATGGGAGGTCCTTCCATCTTCTGATGTCTTCCTCAATCTCTTAACATCTTTGGTCAGGTTTATTCCGAGATTTTTTTTTTTTTTTTGCAGTTATTGTGAAGGGGAGTGTTTTCATGTGCTCTTCCTCTGATTGCTTGTTATTGGTATATAGAAAGGCTACAGACTTTTGTAGATTAATTTTATAACCCACCACTTTACCTATCTAAAGGAGTAATCTGCTAGATGAGGAACAGCTGACCCTCCTTAAACAAAGACCTCTAGATAGGCTGACTAGATTCACCAGAGGGGCAAGTAGTGGGGGATACCTGGGGGTGCCGACAGTACAGCTGATAGTAGCAGGGATATCAGAGCACGGGGTCTGTAGTGGGGGGAAGGGAGGCTATGGGAGGTTGCCATCTGGGAAGTGGGTGTATAGTTGAATAAGATAGTTTGGGATGTTCTGTGTGATACACACACACATTGACCTCTGCTTACCTGGGTCAAAGGATTCCTTTTCTGTAACATGTACATATTTCCCCATTCAAGATATTATGGAAAATGCAGGGATATAGTAAAGCAAGTTCACAGATTCCTCAGATTTCCACACAAATCTACAGAATGGACAGCATTTCTGAGCATTTTATTTATTTATTCATTATTCATTTTGTGTTTGGAGTACTGGATATGGGACCCAGCATCTTGTGCATGCTAGAAAAGCACTCTTGTTACTTTTAGTTGTTGTTAACCACAAAATTTTCATGGGATGGGGGAAGCTATGGGAGAGCTACATTTGATGGATGTGGGTATAAAGATAAGACTGTTTGGGATGTTCTGTATGAAATACACACAAAAATCCATTTCATATTAAAAAGAAAAGATATTTGAGGAGGAAACATAAAAACTGACTACATGTTAATTAGTAATAATGTGAATAACATTACCATTGAAATCTACCTGATGACTTTATATCCATGCTCAGATGCCAAGGAGCTCAGAAAGTAACCAGCTGTGACTCGTAATAATTAGATATATAGAGATTAGAAACACATGTGGAAACATCTTAATGTCAATTGTATTAAAAATGAATTTTTCTGTGTGAAAAAAATATATGAACAATGATCTGTTCCTGAATTTTAAGTATGTACTTTGGTTAAAGAAGATCCTTAAGATAAAAAATTCAAAATCGTACACTAAATAATGCTCAAAAATAAATGTAACCCTAAACACTTCAATAGACCTGCAGTTATTTTCTCAGTACAAAGGTTTATGAAAATACTTATTTAGGGTATCTTCTGAGTATTTAGAAGTTAATGGAATGATTTCTTTTGAGTTTCATGGGCTAGTTGTCTCTGAAGGGTAGAAGAATCCATCAAAATAAAGAAAAGCATTGCATTCAAATGCTCCAAACATCAGACTCAGTACCATAACAACAAAGCCAGGGAAAGTCCAGTCATTCTCCCCTTTCCTTTAATTGCTTTGTCCCTTGTAACTAAGCATTTATCACATTTTTCCACATGATAATAAATAATGAAATTTCATCTCTTTCACATTTATCATAAACATTGAATTTCTCATAAGTAAAAACTGCAGTAAGACTGTTCACAGAGGTAATAATGAATTCTTGTTGCTATGAAGAGGCTAGTTTTTGAGTTCTACTGCATCTGGCACCTAGGTCATTTCTGCAAACCATCTTCATTTTTTGCTTTGGAAGAGGGAATGGACATCATCAAGAAAAAGGAAACTGGCATCATTTAATCCCTTTCACAAATGATACCAAACAAATGTCTAGATATCAACAAATGACCAGTCAAGTGGAAAGGAAGACATTTAGACAAGCAACCATGTAACTTCAGGCTCTGGTCAGGGTCAATGAGTTTTAAAAAAGAAAGATATAAACAACCTCTCAAGTGAAAGTCATTCCAAATCTGAATCAATCTAAAGTAAAGCATGCCCCAGGATAGGAAGCAGACAGGAAATAGTTCACTGCAAGAGAGAAATGCTAAAATGTGTTTCTGTCAAAGTGTTTCTTTAAGCATATTACAGAATCGTTTCTAGTTTAAACCCTTCTCCTTCCAGGCCCCAGGAAAAGGTTTCCAAGGTTTCGCCATCAGCTACTTTTGGAGAATCATGGGAATATTCTTGGAGTGAATAAATAAATGGACAGGGTGCAGATGGTGTGAAATTAGCTCACCTCACTGCTTTCTCCTAGCAGCTCATCAGCTGAGAATCTCCTGACCCAATGGAACCTTCTTGTTTATCATAAAATGTACTTTAAGAACACAAAAATCATTTCTACAGTCCAATACCTTGACTTCATCTGTGCAGTTAAAAACTGATTTGGGGAAGCTGTTCTACACCAGTTACCAGCCTTCCTCTCAGAAGTATTCTGTTCTGTAGTTGTGCATTTCATATGTATCCAGCATAAACACCATTTTGACACACTGGTAAACAGAGGATACCAGATTGCATAAAGTCTTCATGGGGCTGGCACAGATCAGGGATGTTCTACAGATCTGTAGAGTCAGCACTTCCATGGGACTCCATGGGGCTCTACAGCTGTCGGCTCATAAATTGCCGCAGTGCTAGCCTTCAGGAAGCCTCGTTTTAGAGGCAGTCCTACCAAGAATTTTCATAGAGGTAATGCCTGTCTACCTCCAGTTATCTGTGGTGTGTGTGTGTATGTGTGTGTGTGTGTGTGTGTGTGTGTGTTTATGTGTGTGTGTTCATGAGTGTGGGCACATGCAGAGGTCATAGGATGATAACTTTGGTTATCAGTCCTAGCCTTTCATTTTGTTAGGGACAGGGTTTCACATTTTACTCACTTCTTTGAATACCAGGCTGGCTGGCCCATGAGTGTCCAAGGATTCTCCTGTCTCTGCCTCGCCATAGAAGCACTTGGACTATAGATGTACATGCTACCATGCCACCTCTTACATAGGTTCAAGGAATTAGAACGTAGTTTCTCATATTTGTGCAGTAAGCACTTTACCCACTAAGATGTCTCCCCTAACCCCACCTCCAGTGATTTTTATGAAACAAAGTAAGTAGTGGTGCAGAATACAGGTGCAGGGGCATGGCTACCTGGCCCTAAAATTTGCTCAGAGACTCAGCAAGTTGCTTAGTTACTTTTGCAAGAGATTCAAAATCTGTTGAATGCAGATAATGATAATGGTACTCACTTCATAACATTATCGTTAAGTTTTCAATGATAAAACCTAAGTGAATTGCTTAGAAAAATGATTTGACATGTTACTAAAGAATTAATGGGTGTTGACTATCATTTCCACTATTTTATTATTATGTCATACACCAAGAATTATGTTCTGCCTTGGAGATGTTTGTGCTGGCTCATGCTAATCCACCTTTGTGTACAAAGTCTTTTATTTTCTTATTTTTTTAATGGATCTTTTTTTAAGGGAAAGTCACATGTTTCTTTAAAGAACAGAGCTTTGAGACACAACATCCATAACAATATAGCTATATCTTCAGAATTCTAGCATCATCACACCTTGGAACATATTGTTCCCATTTTCCATACAAGGCATCCTAGGAAAACCATTTTAATCTACTCACATAATAAAGCATTCAACATGATGATCAATTGAAAAATAGTTTGGTGTAACTCCTTCTTCCTTTCATCAAAATATTTTAAAAGATTAATCGTCAGAGGTTTTAATTTAGTGAGTTCCGATCAATTCATGAGATGCATAACAGTAATATATTAGTGATGAATTAATTCAGTATAATAATTGAGATATTAGAATTCCCCTATTGTTTCATGAATCACGCCCCCATTGTTTATGATACTTTGTTGCCTCTCTTTGCCTCCTTCAATCTGTTGTTAGATGAGTAACATTGATAGTTATTCATAAGCATCTATCAATAAATTTTACATTAACTCTTTTCTGTCCTTTACTCTTTGGGGTGTATAACAAGACAATTAGGTTTGCTTTAAAAAATCATAACATCTATGCATTACCCACTATAAGAACCAAAGTTAAGTCATGGTGAATATATGGTCTGTGTATACTAACTGTGCCTCAAATTTCCTATGATCTGATCTGGCCTACTTGTATCCTTTGTAAAAAGATAGTAGTAACATTGCCCACCTTGGGTCACTCTGAGGATGTCAGATAATAAAAAGTACAAAATAGCTAGCAATTTTTGGCATAGAAGAAAGTGCTCAAAGTATTTAAAGTTATTGGTATTATACTTAGATATAATCTAGGAAGATGATCAGAGAATAAAAAAAAATATGAAAACTTTGTTTAAATGTTTTGAAATTTGCACTCCTATATCAAAAACAAGAATTCTATTCCAACTATCAGTTTTTTTTGCTTTCTTTCTCCCTGACCACAACACATAGCACATATATGTGTGTGTATACATATTCATATATGCGTGATATAAATATATGTAGATATACGTGAATGGCTATATAACCGTACCTGCATATGATTCTTCTGTCAATAGTGAATCACATGCCCATGACGATTTTATCAGATTGTATTGCTTAGGGACATAATACAATTCTTATTTGATGTAAAAGCGTTCAAAGATTTGCACAATAACTAAACTGATTGACAATGCATTCCTCAGAACTATTCTCTCTTTTTTAAATTGAATATTTGTGAATTTCATACAATAGATTTTGATCATATTTAGAAGACCTTCCCTTTCTATACCCATCTTACAGACTCCCCCTTCCCCACTACCAGATTTTGTATTCTCTTTTAATCTATGCATAATGGTGTGGCAGGGGTTAGGTTTTGTGAATTGCCTTAAAAAGTATGTAGCATGTGGTTACAAATGTGGTAATGGATGTTAACTATTATTGTAATTTGTATTTCAGCCTTGTTATTTTTAAGTTAATGCTGGACAGCATCACTAATTCAATTAAATGTGGACTCCTATTGATCTGTCACACCTGCTTTCTGTGTTTATGGAATCAGTCCTTGTAAGGAAAGATGATAAACTGGTCCTCGGCTTACAAATTAGGGAGGGAATGTCAGGGAAAATTGAAGAAAGACCAGTTCAGGTGTATTACACTGAAACTATCCTTACTTTGTACCTTTTTTACATTAGGCAGCCAGTACTCACTCTTTGTATCTTGTCTCTTCAGCATGACCCTCTAAGGAGAAAAGGATATATTAGAGAAAGCCTTCAGCTGCTGTAGTCACCAGCCTCCCATAGTTGTGAGGCGTCAATGCACCTGGTTCCTGACTGAGCTCCCAAGTGACTGGCAGGAGAAAAATTTCTCAAAGGAGAGCAGACAGCAAGAGCAAACTCTGGAGACCTTTACAAATGTATATTCTTGGGTTTCATGTTTGCTCTCTGTACTAGTCTATGCAGGAGAATATTATTCGTTATCACAGAAGTCTGAAGCCAAATAGCCTGTGGATTGCAGTGAAAAAGTCATGCAACACTCAGACATTGGTGACTATGGAATCCAAAGCATTTGCTGGCAGCCCCAGGTAGAATGATCTTTGTTTGCAGTCCCCAGCCCTATTGTGGAATCAAGTCTGTATTTCTGAGAGGTATTATATTATGGTTAAAGTCAGTGACTCTTATCTAAGACTACAAGTTGTGAATTTTGGCTTCATCATTTCTTATCTGTGCTGTGATAGGACTCCCCAGCAAAGAGAAAGGATGCAGTATGGTCAGTACCTGAGCGCACATACACAGTTCTGCCTGTTGTGACACTGTAGCACAGAGTGTCCAATCAGAATATGTATGTTACCATATATGGGAGACAAAGAAACTAAACTGTAAATGGAAACTAATGGTCGGCAGGAAAGGCTAGGTCTGTCTTTGTTCAAGGCTCCGTTTTTGAGAATTATTGCACAGAGCCAAGGACTAGCATGAATAAACTGCTTCCCAGAAGAAAGAAATGCTTTGTTATCTCTCTCTCTCTCTCTCTCTCTCTCTCTCTCTCTCTCTCTGCACATAGGCCCTGCAACAGTGTGACCTGGGGTCATGTCTTAGTTTCTCTGTCCTTCAGTTATCTAGTTGGAATATTACTACTCCCCAATCTACCTCATGTTAAGTTGTGAAGATCAAATAAATTAATATCTACAAATCACTTAAATGAGTGCTTGATGAATGGCAAGTACCTTCCAAGAGTTCGCTTTCATCTCTTAGAAGTGGGGAACAGTTTCAAATCAATCCCACTATTTCCCAAACCCAAACACAAGCACACCACATGACACATAGAATGAACATCTAGCCTACTTCTCAAATTCAGAGCTTCCAGTGGTTCAGAACAACAAATGCCCTAGGCCAACTGCAATAGAAAAGCAAAATTTAATTCTGTAACCATTAAAAAAAAAAAAAAAAAACCCACTATGTATAAGAAACATAATGGAAAAAGGAAAAAACAAAACCTGTCTCTGTACAGGAAGCAGAATCTCAGTGGGATTGCTTTTCTATCAAACTGAAATGTCCTGGTAACCAATCTTTCAAAATCCCCTCCTGAAATAGAGCAGCAGGCCAATTAATTAGTTGAAAGCTTAGTCAAAAGGACAATGCTACCTGGAGAACTGAGCAATTCAGTCAGCCTCGCAGCATTTAATTAAGCCACAGACCATGGAACAACTTTGTTTGGTAATTTGGAGCATACATTTGCACCGGAGCGTGTTTTCTGACACAGGTCTTGTGCGGAGATCCATTTCTGCTGCTTGCATGTGTGCGTGTGCTCTGCAACAGGGAACAAACAGCACAGCAGAGATGGACTCCCAGGCTCGTGTCCACAAGTAGTAGGTATTTTAAGGATCTCTTCAGATACAAATACTGGTTCATAGAACAAGAGCACTTTTGCTCACTTTCTAGCAAACTATTGTCTGATACAAAAGCATAACTCTCACCTCAAAGGGGATAAGAGATAGTTTATTCTGGAGCCAAATATGAGTGATCATGGCCCGGGAACACAGATTCAGGTTACCCAAACTCCATATTCCAGTGTGGTAACAGTTTCATGAAATTTTTATAGTAACAGAACAAAGAAAAGTCATTAATCAAAGCATTTTTCAAATACACCGGTGGAAACATTAAGTAGGCATTTACAGCAAAAGAGAAATCTCAGCTACAGGCCTTCGATGCTATCTAATGGCACTCAGCTTTTTGGTTGGTAGAGGCTCATGGTCTGCAAAATTAATACATTCCAAAAGATTTTTATCTATTAGTCACAGGTGTTAAGTCAGAAACGAAGGTGGGCAAAGAATGACTGGGTGACTAAAGATGGCCCAAAATAAATGGTAATTAGGCTATGGACCTGCAATATTCCAAACTCTCCACAAACACTGAAGTGTTAATAAGTTGGTCAGCCTTGCCGGAAGTTCAGTTCAAGATACAGGACTGAGTCAGAAAATAGAGGCAGGAAAACTGGTGGTGCAAGAGAACCTAAATCAGGCTGGAGAGATGGCTCAGCGGTTAAGAGCACTGACTGCCCTTGCAGAGGACTCAGGTTCGATTCCCAGCACCCACACGGTGGCTACAAACTGTCCTTAACTCCAGTTCCAGGGGAATCCGAAGCTCTCTTCTCATCTCCCCGGCATTGCACAACACAGGTGCACTCACATACATGCAGGCAATACACTCATACACATAAAATAGAAATAATAAATAAAATAGTTTTTTTAAAAAAACCTAAGTCAAACTGGAACCCAGTAAGAATGTTTTGCTGCTAAGGGAAACCTAGTGTAGAAGAACTGCACCCTGGTGTGGCATGGCTGCCAATCTCTTTGCAAGCCCAAAGCACCTGGCTCAAGTGGGTGGGAGGGTCCTGATCTGCAGCCCCCCTGTCCCTGCTGTACTTCAGCCTCCAGTGAGACAGGCTCATCCACTATGAATCCCCCATGTACTGACAAAATCACTCTGATTTGTCTATAGCTCCTCCTGCCAAGACCCAGAACTAGAGAAGGGAGGCCATGGTAAATGACTCATTTAGGAGAATAAAAAAATTTTAAAAAGCCTTATGAAATGCCAATTGAGACTACATAATGGATATTTGTGACAAGGAATAAAAGAAAATTTATTAAATTTAGCATCATATAGCTTATCACTAAAAAGATAGAGGAAGTTTCTTGGTGACTGGGCTAAGCTAGAATCCTTTAGAATTTATTGTCATTCTGATTTGGCCATGGTGATGGGAAGGGCCAAAATATCAGGAGGGTCAGCTCCCATACTGTGTGATTAGCTTGCAAGGTTCACAGACAGAAAGGCTGGGTTTATATTGTGCCCTCACCAAAGAGCTCTCTTGGGTTTAAGATGAGAAATGGTTCCCCTCTCAGTCCTTTCAAGGTCTTGCTTCTTCCTCCCACCCTGTTTTCTCTGGAGAAATATATCCAAATGAGACACATTTTGCAAAGGGGATGAATATCAGGATTTTAGCATCTGAGTTTAAAAGCTGTTTGCATGGAAACCCACCCACTGTTTCGAAAAGGCAAAAGATGCTTGAGGATTATTCCCAGAACTAAATAATGAGATGAGTTTTCTGCAATTGAAAGGATTCTAGGCATCAAAATAAAAGCACAAGAGAAAAATGCCCTAACTGAAGTGTAGTCAAAAGTTTGTAAAAATGAATTTGAGAGAAAGAGATACAATCGAATTTAATAAATGTAGCTAAGAATCAGAACTACTTTTATAGAATGTGAATTGAAATGTACTTAGGATACTCCATCTAAGTGATATGATTCATCAGAATTTGATTTTTAAAAAGATATTGCAATTTTAAAATGTATTTGTAAAGCTTTCATGAAAGTAACAAATAATTTATTCTATTTTTATAGAGTATAGATGAGGGTGATAGAAAATAAATTTAAAGATTAATCATGGAACTGCTGAGTTTAAAATAATGAGTAGTTATTGAGTAACCATAAGTGGCATAAGCTAAATGTAATCATAGTGTAGAAGCATAGCAAGAAAGACTACTACATCAATATTTATCAATCACTAGGCTAGGTGCCATGAAAAAAAGAAATGTAAAAATTGACATAGGACAATACCTGTTTTTAAGTAGCTTCAAATATAAAAGTCACATCATCTGATAATTCAAAACATTACAAGACAAAGGAAGCATATCTTGGTGGTAGATTTTAGTATGCCTGAGATCCTGTTTCAATACCAGCACCCTTCCCCTCCCCCCCAAAAAATAAGGATACCAAATGGATCAGCAGGTAAAGGTGCTTGCTGCAAAGCCTGAACATCTGAGTTTCATTCCTGGAACCCACAAGGTAGAACAAACTCCAGACTCTGGCAAGTGGTTCTCTGACCTCCACACACCTTCCCCCAACACCCACACATACTGCATACAAAAATTAACATATAAATGTAATGTTTTTAAAACCCTACTGAAAAACATTATAGATAAGTGATAAGGCCAGAATAGATTTTACAGACCCAAGATGGAGACTGAGAGATTAAGGATCTGTGAGTTAGCACCAGTGAGTTGGAAACTAGTATAATTAGACGAAGAGAAACACTAATGACAAGACAAAAATGCAAAGAAACAAAGAGAAAACAAGGTAAGAACAAAGTATCCATAAGCGGTTCAGTTGATGCTCCAAGCTTGGGATGTGGGAAGTAGAAAAAAGCAAGATGAGCCTGGGAAAAGAACTGGAAGTTGATTCCTTAGGAAATTGCCAGGGGGACTGGGAGACATATTAAAAGATATTTGTTTTGCTTCTGTTTTGTAACAGGATGGCGACACAATTAGAAAATGTTTTTCAGAAAGAGATTAGATTGCAATGAAAATCAAATAAGACCAATAAACCAGGGGATACTCCAGAGAGAAGCCAGGCCCTGGGGCCCAGCAGATAATTTCACACTTTACCCCTTTCCTCTAGGGCTGAAGAGAGGTACCCCACCACCCAGCTGATTGTATAATTGTTGTCCTGTTTTGAGGGAGGGCCTCCCATTTGTGTACAAGAAAAGATTTCACAGAGAAATTGGACATGGCTTTGGTTCCAGATCGCAGGGTCTGTGTTCAGACTATGGCTGTGTGAATTTTGGCATGCGGTCTGACTTTTCCATACCTCAGTCTTCTCTTTAAAGAAAAGGTAGCACAGTGGTTGGCATATGGCAAAAATCAGTAAGTAGTAACTCTGATTATGAATACATTTATGCACAATTTGTGGTTTGTTTTTCTTTTCTGTAAACAGATGTGTATTCTTCGTTACTTGAGATGTGATCAAGTAGATTCACAGACAATCTAAGGGAAATTTCAGCATTAGCATTAGCATTTTGAACTGTGACTTTACCACCCCAGCAAAGCATATTTAGGCAGTGTGTCAAGTGAAAGACTGAATATTGTTCACATTTGTTCCCGGCCAAAAACATGCAGCAACATGACACAGTTACTATGCTGGGCAAGCTCTTCCCTGAAAAGAGAAAAAACACCCATGACTCATAGACTGCTAACGTATTCCACAAAAGGGGCTCTGGAATGATGCCACCTTGCATTGCCCAAAATTTCTTTTGCTGCTGTGCTCTGTAGGTAAATGACGAAGAAACTGTGATAGCCATTGTTCATTAGATTTATATTCTGAGGACTGTCAAAGGCAGAGGGGAATTGATCATCTAATGCCTTCTACCTTACCAGGGAGTGCCAGCTGGACATGGAATCCCGAACCTTTGTTGGCCTTCACCTCACAGCCCCCTTTCATCTCTTCTCTCTGGCACACTGCCTTTATGCACACACTTTAAAATAGCCATCATATTTTTTTTTCCACTACATTTGTACTCCATCTTTCCTCTGGACTTCACTGAGCAAGGGAAACAATTGATCCTGGTTGTGTTCTTGATAAAGGTCAGAAAATAGAATCACAGCAGCTGACTTGATACATTTGATGACTAGCCTTGTAATGCCTGCACCACCAAGTAGAAATGGGTGGAAACTGTCAGAATGACGAAGTTAAGCAAGACTGGGCAACTCAGCAAAGACCCAATAGGCAATAAATGAAACTGGGCAAGGCTTCCTGGAAATTGCTTTCAACATCTGTCCCTTTATTTGAATTTTTCTAAATGGAATGGAAATGCAAATTGAAGCAGGACTTTACTTCTCTTAACTTTTTGTATCTTGCCCTCAAAAGTATCCCAAGTTTGAGTTGATTCATATTAACTTTGACATTTAATTCGACAACTGACTAAGGATCCTTGAGTTTCTATCATTAGTGTGTAGCTTTTACTTTTATTCAATCCAATTGAGTTCTCTTTGCTTAAAACAGAGATAAAGAAAAAATTACTAAAATGGGCTTATGGTAGGTGCAGAAAACCAGCAGGGAGGATAGCAAACTGTGAAATAAGACACTTAGGAAATAAAGTTCAGATGAAGCTGGCAAGAAATTGCAGAGAAAAAGCTTTGAGAATACAGCTATTCATCAAAAATGAAAAAATGATTAAAGCTAACAATAAAAAAGCACATAACACCTTTGAGGAATAATAAGATGTTCAAAAAAGATTTAGAATTTATAGGTCCTTACTTTGAGTTTGTTTGCCCAAGAGGCATAAAAGCTTAAATAATCCATAAGGATTGATGTGGTGGTACTAGTTACTACTATCAAGAAATCTGAAGAGAGAAATTCTGTAGAAGGAAGCAGATGCCACACTGTGAGTAGTTAGGAAAGTGAGCATGAGTTAGCCTGCAAGCCTGCCTCTAGATAAATCCATTTGCAGTCTAGTCTCCCTTACCAATATTTCTAGACAAAGCTGGCTCATTACAACAGGCACAGAGATGCCTCTGTTTCCAAACGTCCTTACACCTGCTTCCCATAGTAATCATCTTAAGTTTTTTCATTGTAACTCTCTCCACCTACTCAAAAACAACTTGCAGCCCTCAGCCCATATTTTGATACTTTGTATAATCGCTCAGTACCCTACCCCCACCTGGCTTTAGCTCAGGCTGCCCAAAATAGAACTTGTGCTTGAGTTTGGCCACTCCACACGGTTGCCTGCAGGCAGATGCCAGCCCAGCCTCTACCATCAGTATAGGTTGACCAAGGTTTAGCCAGAGCTTTATCTTATTTAAATATTTCCCCGATTAAGTGAAGCAAAGGACTCACATCTCTCCCTCGCAGTGTGGTGACTGCCCTCATCTCATTTCAAAATTGGCCTCCCATTACCTTGGGCCAGTCTTCACAACTGCTTCTAAAAAAATAGTCGGACAAATAACAGAATCATTTAAAAAGAAGTGATCTGTCCTGAAACTCACATTGTTTTCCCTCTCGGTCCTCATTCATAACAAGTTTTCTTTTCCCAGTACCGGACACTTTTCAGACATACGTCTTTCATTTCTGAACTCTGTGTTTCTCCATCTCTCTTGAACATCTATTTAATCACTGTCTCTCTCACTTGACTCACCTCTTCACTTTCTCAGTCCTTACTTATACATTCTTCTTTCCCAATTTTCCATCCCACTTCCTCCCATGCTAGTTCTGGAGGCTCTTGCTTCCCACCTTCAAAAGCTTATTTCTGGTAGCAGTGGAGGAGCCCTAGTGTACAAAGGAGATACTATTTACCCATCCCTTCCTAATTGTCATATCATCAAGGGCTGTGTGTGCCAGGCATCCCAGGTGCACAGAGACCAGGCTGGCAGCTGAGACCTGAAATAGCAGCAAACCACAGGTCCAGTGGAACATCTGCCAAAACAAGACTCTGAATCCAAGTAAAAAATGCAGCTGTTACCACCGTAAATATTAGACCAATTGGAGAGAAACCATGTTGGAGTCTTTAAAAATGGAAACCTGAGTTTATAAATGAAAACAAGTGTTTTAAAAATCATTGTGCTTAAATCTATCACAGATGGCATCTAACTCTTGATTTGAGAGCGTCCTATTATCAGAAAAGAAAATGAATATTGCAGCTTAGAAAAAGAGAAAAAGAATTAAAATTCTTATAAAATCTCCACATCCTACTGATAATTAAATTACTACATAATACCTTTCGTATGTAATGATAGAGACCACTATGTTAGCCTCTCTCATGAGGATAAGGTAGGCATGAATAACACATTGCTGATTTTCTTTAATATTTATCAAATCTCTCATACATGAAGTTCTTAGAGTCTACTGAGTCATTTCATTTCAACAGCCATTTCCAAATTTGTAGCTTTAAGCATGCTAGTCACCTAATACGTTTTTGGATCATACGATCATTATTAGTTCCAAAGGTAGGAAACAGTGTGAAGGGTGAAGTTTTCAGAATTTATGTCTGCATGTGCCATGTGCATGTGCTTATGTTCACCTCTCTTCTTCGAGGTTATGCTGCTTCTATTTTAATTCCAGAGGCCACTCCGAGCCAGTTTTTAAACACTTATCTACAGAGTAGCAAATGACTGCAATATAAGGACAGGTGAAAAATTCCTTCAGTCCCCAAATGCATTGAGATTGTCCCTGCATTGTGGGATAGGAAACTTTTCACATGTGGAGTGCATCAGAAAAATTAAGTATGTCGGTTATTCTTCAAGGAAGAAACCATTGTCACAAAATGAGTGGGATGTAGCTCAGTTGGTAGAGTGAACCCATGGAGCCCTGTGTTCCGTTCCCAGCAGGGCTTAAGCAGGCCAGGGTAGTCCATGCTTGTAACCCCAGAAAGTGGGAGGAACAGGCAAAAGGGTCACATATTATGGTGGTTTGAACAAGGAATGTGGTGTTTGAATGAAGCTCAGGTATTTGAACACTTGGTTAGTTGGCAGCACTGTTTTGGGAAGGTGGTGAAATTGCTAGGGGGTGTGGCAGGCTTTAAGAGTTCATAGCCCTGCTGTGTTGCCTGTTTCTCTGCTTCCTGAACCTGCCTGAAGATGCGAGTGCTCAGCTTTCTGCTCCGGCTGTCTCCTGCCATGGCTCCCTGCCATGATGGACTCATCCCTCTGATACCATAAGCCAAATAAACTCTTCCTTCAATACATTGCCTTAGCCATGGCATTTTATCACAGTAACAGAAAATTAACTAATACAGATATTCAAGGTCACCCTCAGCTACATAGTAAGGTTCTAGGTCACCCTGACCTACATAGGACCCTGATCTTAAATAAAATTCTGTGATAAAAGAAAAACTTGAGTGTATTATGTGTCAGGCATCAAGCCAGATATCTTGCCAAATGCTGATTTGCCGATATCCCATGATAGATCTCAGTGTACCTATTCCTTTTACTTACTTAAGGAAACAGGCTTGTGAAGGTGAGTGTTACAAGTGATTGAACTAAGAATTAAATTCCGGTGTCCTGAACTCAGAACTCTTTCATGACAGGAATCCTCTGAATTTGAACTTACTTCAGTTTCTCCTCCAATAATATCAGACCAAACTGGCCTTGTGAATGGCAGTGGTTTATATGATTGCCTGAATTTTAGTCTTTTATAACTGAGAAATTGTAGTCAATGCATGATATCTTCAGGATTCTCAATGATAATTATTCTTGTTTCCTACTGTTCATCAAATATTACTTTAAACTATACAGAACTTTCAGAAGCATACATTTAGAAAAAGTAGATTTGAATTCCCATTGTGTTCTGTTATTTGGGTGGCTGAAATTTGAAGAAGCAATAAAATTTGTTTTCTGACAGTGCCTTTTATATTGCAATTGCAACAGCTTTCTTTACTTCAAGTTCAATGCTCTTCTGTTGTCTAGCAACTGAACTGAAATTCGCTAGGATATTTTTGCACTGTTAGCTCCTGATAGACTGATTTAACTTGCAGCAATCTAATGGCCATTCTTGCAGATACGTCTCCCCAAGAGAACTGTTAGCATAAATGCTGGTATACTTTTGTGAAAATGTTTGGTTTTAGCTTCCCACATTTGTTTGTTGGTTGAGCTGAAGTTTCATGTAGCCTAGACTGATATCTAACTCACTATGATGCCTATAATGGTCGTGGTTTCCTGAGATCATCCTGCCTTCACTTCCTGAGTACTGGGATTACAGGCTTGTGCCACCATGTCCAGCATTTTTCTTTAATTAAAGACTTTACTTTCCTGTATTCTACAAAGCTTCTATGGATAATAATTAAACTCATGTATAAGAAATGATAGGGGCACAGCAGGATAATTCAAAGGAAAATAGTACTAGACATGAAAGCCTGACGACCCAAGTTCAAGCTCCAGACCCACAGTGGAAAGAGAGAGATGATTACTGAAAGTTGTCTTCTGATTTCCACACATGTATCCTGGCATATATGTGCAGGATTTCACACACACACACACACACACACACACACACACACACACACACAAAACCATGTGCAGAACAGGGTGCAGAACAGGGTGCAGATGAGGACCTGTGTTAGATCCCCAGCATATGAAAAGCTGGGCATGGTGGAATGTACGTGTAGTCCCATTCCCGAGTCAGTAGAGATGGGAAGATCTCTGGGGCTCCAGCCAGTCTAGTTTGATTGGCAAGCTCCAGGACAATCAGAAACTCTGTCTCAAAAACAAAGGTATAAGACTTCTGAAGAATAACAAGTGAAATTGTCCTTTGGCCTCTATATGCACATGCACACACATGCATATGCACCCCAAAACACAGGTGCAACTATACTTGCATGCACATGCATACATACCTAGAAAGAATGAACAAGAAATGACAAAAAACAAAGATAATTTCTATCATGAGTTTTCTTTATATGTCCAGATGGTATTATTGGTATTAACAGAGCTGGCTGTTCTTCAAAGAAATAGTTGTCAATTATACTTCACACTTCCTTTGGCAAGATAGTTCATTTGTATGTGCTCCTGGTCCCCAAAGGTGAAACACCTATCTTACATCAGTCCCCTTTATAATATATCTGCATTTAAAATAAAAATATAGTTAGCAAGTGAAATAATAGAAAGTTGGAGAGGAAAGCCTGAGCTTACTAATGAAAGGGCATCTTAGCCTTCACCTCCTGAGACAGAGTCCACTTAGCCACCCAAGGGAATGGCAGTAATGGCATGAGCCTTAAACCATGTACACAGCAGGGAGGCTATTCAGCAGGGATTAAGGAGTATTTCTGTTAGAGATTTGGGCTTCCTTTCCCATCATAGCTCTGAGACAGGCACTAAATAATACCTGCTGATAGAGGAGGTCCTTCTTTAACTGGAAAAAGAGATGTTCATCTCACTTTATATCCATGCTCAGGTGCCAAGGATCTCAGAAAGTAACTGACTGTGAGTAGTGATAATCAGATATATAGAAATTAGAGATGCATGTTGAGACATCTAAGTATTGCATTAAAAATGAGTTTTTCTGTAGGAAACAGTATTTTTTAAAATGAAATGGAGATCTTTTTTAAAAGTTAAAACCTCATTCAATTTTATGTCTTATAGGGTTTATACTGACTACAATATTATATAACTGTGTTAATTAAACTGTAAACTTAAAAATTTACAGCCAATTTTGGAAGAGATGCATCTTAGCTCTGGAAATTGTTATTGAATATATCAATGCTGTTTTAATGAAACACTTCTTTTAATTATGTGGTTAGTAAATAAATAATTTTTAAAAAAGATGTTCATCTCAGGGCCGTTCTTATTAAGACAACCCCAACCTGCACTTTTAATAGAACTCTGATGAGAAAGGGGGGTGTCTTCCATGCTTGCTCCCTTTCAGTTTGGCTCACACGTTTGTGGTATCCAAACCTTTTTTACCTCTAACTCACTTATTATACAGTCCCATTTGTGCATCACCCACACCTGCTTGTCCCTAGCACCAAAGACAGCTTTGGCTGAGCATACATGGAGGTGACAAATTAGAACCAAGGCTTTTGAACTTTGGCAAATGAATGTGTACTTTTCAGTTCCCATAAACATCATTTGCCCTGAGGTTAACATTTGCCTCTGCTGTAGATAGATGCCTAGGCAGCCTGAGCCAGGAGAGCAGTTTCTCTCTCTCTCTCTCTCTCTCTCTCTCTCTCTCTCTCTCTCTCTCTCTCACTCTCCCTGCTTTTAGCTGATTCTTCAGTGGTGTCCCTCACAGACTTATACTGTGTCGTGCCACATCCTTTGCTGTGGAATGTATCCATCACAGGATCAGCAGTATGCGGTCTCACCCTGAATCAGTGCCAGACATAGTTTTGGAGAATCACTTCCGTGAAGAGTGTCTGCAGCCTCTCGGCTTTGAGGACAGAGTCTGTTCAGAACCTACACAATGAAATTCTTAGTGGAAGCTTGCATTTTGATTGTCTATTGATGCGCATATATCTCAAGACCAGAATTGCTCCAGGTCTGGCTGTGAATAAACAATTTCAGTTCAATTTACAAACAGAACGTTAGAGTAGGGAATGATTGAGTCATCTTTCACTAATGTAACCAAGCAATTATAGACCTCCTCCTAGGAGAAAATCTGACAGTAACCGGCCACTGAAATATAAAGCAGAATCGCGAAGAAGTCTACAACAGGATCTGTGCTTTATAGCTAAGAATAGCAAGGTTAATTACAGAAGGGAGCGACAGAAACAGAAAGCGGCCATCTCACCAAGCAAAAGCTGCTGTAGTGGTAGCTCTGCTGATGGCAGGGTTTTCAAAATAGTAACTCTTTGTGGATTGAGGCTGGAGAGAATGTGAGAGAGAAGAGAGAGAGAGAGAGAGAGAGAGAGAGAGAGAGAGAGAGAGGGGAGATAGGCGTAGGTCATTTGTGGTTGCAATTCAAGCTTGTCTGGTACTGTCATAGTGAACGATAGCTGCTTTCCACTCTGGATTCTGCTCATAATTCTATCTCCTTACATTCAGAATGTATGCTACTCAAACATAGTCACACAATTCCATATCCGTGTTATTCTCCAACAAGCACTCCAACAACGATAAGGGTGAATATGTCAAAGAAATAAGTTAATAAATTTTATAGTAAATGTCTACCTCAGCCTTAGATAATGAATTTTATAACCTAGTAAGTCTACTACATGTAATGCCCCAGGCAGAATCTTGCTAAACTACTTAAGAAAAGTAAGCGTTATTCTAAGATATGTTAAAGCTTGAGTTAAAACAGAAATCTAACATAGCAAGTGCATTAGAAGGGCCTTTGTTCAAAATAGGTTTCTGAGCACCTGGTATTTCTTTATAATAATTCTAGACCAATACCCATTGCTTTTGCCAGAATGGTACCTGCTATTCTGAGGAGCTTCAACTTTCATTTTTAGTCATAGCTTATTGTATAGCCAGAAAAAAATAGCTTCAGCATTAAAATTAGTAATGAGGAATGAAATATTTAAAGCCAGAAATAGATTTCTAAGTTTGCCATTCTTGTAATAGCTCTTGCATTAATTTTGGTAGAATAGTGTCCACTTGCCTGACTGTGAAACAGTAGTGAGGGCAACTTGAACCTTTGACTGGGTGCCCTCCTACAAGTGAGTCTTGGAGTTCATCAACGCTCAGTTGATGACTAATACTCTGATTGACACGACACCATCCTCTTATTTAAGCATTACTTAGTGCTCCTACGTAACAAGAATGTGTTAGAACACATGCATGGATTATGATACAACTAAATGCATCACTACTATTACCCCTATTTGAAAGATGAGAGAACTAAGGACCAAGGGGATTTAGTATCTCCTTGAAAGGCATATACTAGCCAGACCTGGGATTCAACTATATTTGTTTTCCAAAATGCCCTGCTTCTCCTTATTTCATTTTCCTTACTTATTATCACAAATCTCTACTTCTTTAATACCATCGACATTAACTGAGTTTATTTTTACTGTTCATAAGTGAGGTATTCATAAAAATGTTTTCTCTATTCATTGACCTGAAGCCCATGTGAGAGAAGCTACTGGATCTTCCCCAAACTGTAGTTTTTTCAGCAAGGAAAGCCGGTAACAGCTTCTGCTTGCAGGAGGAGACAAGAGGCTACCTACAGACACACTACCTTGACATCAGCATTTTGGTACATTAAATATTTTAACTGAAGGAATTTGAGAAATAATAATACTTCCAGAATGTCTGACCTTTCTTCCCCAAAGCAGGACACAAAACAAAGGAGTATTTTCTGGCCCTCTTTTGGGGGTGGTCAAAAGATTAATGTGAGAGGAATCGTCTCTTCACCCCAAAGAAAGGAGCGTCCCAAGTCTGAAGATGAAAGGTCTCAGGAATCTGAAAAACAGGCCGGCTGACTTTCTTCTGCCTTATTACTAGGAGATCAAAACCCCAGAGTCCTATCATATTTCACCACAACTGTCCAGTCTTCATCAAACCCAGAATGAAAGACATAATTTAACTGTGTCTTTCAATTTTTATTTTCTTCTAAGTTTCCACGCCAAGTAAACCTTACATTAAATTTGTATTTGTTTTCTTTTTTGATCTACCTTTTGTTTTAGGAGCTTTACCATGAAACTAAAGAAAAAGTTTTATTCTTCCCTTACACAAGTATTTTCTGAATAATAAAATGAATTATTATTATAAGGTAAAGTGAGGGGCTATATATTGCCTACCAGATCGCCTCAATTTTTCATCTTTTGTTCAGAAAACAATTGACCTTTAAGGTAAGGAAAGGCCTACTTAGTGTTTTTCCTTCTGAAGAATTTTTCTTTCATTGTTAAGTGAAAAAAATTTGTAGCAGACAACTTATTCCTGTCTAATTAAAATTTTGTATCCCTTGTCCCACATCTTCTCAAACCCTTGCCTTTAGTTTCTGATAACCACCACTCTACTTTCTGCAGTGATAACGTTCTTATATTTCACAGTAAGATCAGGCAGGATGTGTCTTTCTATGCCTGGCTTAATTCACTTAAGGCCACCACTCTACTCTCTGCAGTGATAACGTTCTTATATTTCACAGTAAGTAAGATCAGGCAGGATGTGTCTTTCTATGCCTGGCTTAATTCACTTAAGGTCATGTCCTCCAGGTACATCCGCATTGTTGCAGATTATAGGATTTCATCCTTTTAAAATATTTTATTTATTATTTTTATTTTATGTGTATGAATGTTATGTCAGCATGTAGGTAGGTGCACCAGTGACATGCAATGCCCGCGGATAGACGAGGCCTTCGGATCCCCTGGAACTGGAGTTATAGACCATTGTTAGCTGCCATGTGGCTCAGCCGTTAAGAACACTGGTTGTTCTTGCAGATTTCATCCTTTTAAAAGGGCAAACAGCAGTAATATGGTTCCCTTTGGTTTTCAAAACTAGCTAGGCATTATCTCTCGCATTGTATCAACGCTCCATCATGGTTTTCCCATTCAAGTTGCCCCCATTCCTCCCCTTTCTCCCTTACATTCAGGCAATTCACTCACACACCTAAAATAAAAATAATAAAACATAAAATATTTAGGGGCTGGAGAGATGGCTTAGCGGTTAAGAACACTATTTCTGCAGAAGACTGGGTTCGATTCCCAGCACCCACATGGCAACTAACAACTGTCTGCAACTCCAGTTCCAGGGAATCTGACAGCCTCTTCTGTCCTCCGTGGGCATTGCACAACACAGGTGCACTTACCTACATGCAGGCATAACACTCATACATATAAAATAAAAATAATAAATAAGGCCAGCCTGGTCTACATAGTGAGTTCCAGGACAGCTGGAGCTAAAGGGAGACCCTGTCTCAAAAAGACCCCCCCCAAAA
>NW_008358101.1:5133362-5159109 GCF_000622305.1 Nannospalax galili
CTGGGCTTTAAATTTCCAACAAATACCTTGTGGAGGACATATTCAAAGCCATAGACACTTCAGCTATTTCCATACCCTGATTCTTGTGAATAGTGCTGTACTGAACCTGAAAGTGTGCCTCTCAGACATGCAGATTTCATTTCTTTGGATATATGCCTACTGTTGGGATTGCTGAATCACAGAACAGTTCTAATTTCAATTTCTTGAAGAACTTCCACACAGTTTTCCATAATGACTACATTAATTTACATTCTCACCAAGTGTGTATAAAAGGGTGCTTTCTTTTCACATCTGTTCTAACATTTATCTTTCATCTCTTTGATAATAGCCATCCTAATAGGTATGAGGTAATAGCTCACTGTGGTTTTAAGTTGCATTTCCTGATGATTAATAATGCTGATAATTTTTTCATATTCCTGTTGGCCACTTATATATCTTTTTTTGAAAAGCCTTTTGCCCATTTTATAATTGGATTATTTGTTTTCTTACTGATGAGCCATTTGGGTTCCTCCTGGAGCTCGTGAACCAGATCAAGTAACCCTCAGCAGAATGCATTAGGTATTTATTTGTTTTATGTGGCATCCCTGCATCCTCTCACTTTCAATCTCTATACTGCCTTCTCCGCTGTGCATCCTCCAGGTTATAGAAAACTGCATGTGTCAGATTCTGTTGCTGTCTTGTTGCTAAGCAGAATTCACCAATGGGATGCAATGAAGAAGATGATGGGGGAGGGGTGAGACATCAGGTTATTTCTTGCAATCTCTTTCTGTGCTTAGAGAGACTGCATTCCTTTGTGCTTCTGGTTCCCTGTGCTGTCCTCCACCGTGTTTTTCCTACCTGGCAGCGCTCCACCATGAGCCTAGCTGCTGTTGAATGGCCCCAGCTTCTGGGCTTAGGCTCTCCTGTCCCAAAATGTGCAAGCCCCTAGACAACAGGAGAAAAAGAAATTCGCATATATGTGTTCAATATGTAAAAGCTGTGCGTCAAATACATAATGTGTATGTTTTTATAGTTTGAAAAATTTTCTTCATAGTACTAATTTTTAAAAAAATCAGTTGCTTGAGAATTCACAGAATAAACCCCAGCTTTCTCTTACTCATTAGATAAGAGGGTGGGATTTGGCTACTCACCCAACTATGCATTCTTCCAGAACTCCACTGTCTAAAAACTGGAAAAAGTCCATGAATGAGACACTGACATGTTTTTCCTATCCCCTGGATACCACAAATCTTTAACCTGAGCTCTCTCTATTCTTCCCCCACCTGTAAACAGCTGTCTCCTCTAGGCGCTGTGGCTCTGGGTTGCTCCAGGGAAGCAGAAGATAGACATAGGGAAAGGTGCAACTAGAGTCCCACACCAGACTGTATCAATTTGAGTAGGGACAGGAGCATGATCTGGAAAGGAATAGAGGCCTTAGTGTGCTAATGTTCTCCTGACCTGAAGTTGCTTTATGTATGGAAGAATGTGGCTGGGTAGCAGCAAAGTGAGGGCTTCTGAAGTTTGAACCCACAGCAGGGCTTCACCTTGATTTGAGAGTACCACTGATTTTGAACATCCAATGTATGACAGTAGAAATATCTTCCTACTCTTACAAATCCTTTGGTTCCATCACTGTCCTATTCATCTCCCTAGTTCTTCTCTGACCTGTGGGACTAACTCTATCTTAAATCCTCTCTTCTTGAAACAACTGAAGATATTTCTAGTTTTCCTAGCTATACTCTGATCAATGCAATTTGTTTAAATACTGAAAAAGCACTAGATTGTAGTAATATTTTCTGTTCAATGTTAGTTGGAGTCATCTAAGCTAAAGAAAATAGGCCCCTTACAAAGATAGATTCAGAGGAATAACATGATTTTGACAATCTAATTTTTTTCTTAACACATGCACATTTCAGAAGTCGTTTTTCAAAAGGCATTGTATATTTAGCCAAACCTAAATTTGTATGTGGAGTTACGAGGTAAATAGGACAGATGGGGAAAAATAGAAGTGAAATGTTTCAACATGCCAGGCAGAGGGGCAAGAAAGTGATAGTGATTCAACTAAATGCTGTCTTTTACCCAATATAGAGCTTTAGATGGCAAGCTGCAGCCTTTGGGTTCTCTGCAATCCGCTCCAACACTTCCCACATCAGATTTCTTTCACGTGTCATTCTACTAGGGCAGTGCACTGCTAACTCTTAAAATAAGTCTTACACATATGGAACTTATATAATGGAGAGAGAACCTGTGCAGTGATGCTGGAAATATTCACATTTGGTCTCTTGATAATGCTTGAGGAGAGATACTGCCTGGGTTATGTAACAATTCACTTCCTAGGTTAGATCTATTTGTTTGTTTGTTTGTTTTTCCTGGAAGGTACAAGAATTTAATGTTTATCAGACTTTTGATCTTTGTTCCTTTCTGCTTATGAATAAGGTTTAATGTTTTTTAAATAAATTCATGATTTCAGTGCTAAATCTTGAATTATATATTTATGATGTGTAATGCTATTATCACCTTTCTAATTCATCACTAATAACGTCGCTATGAAAAAAACCAAGGACCTACTTGGCATCTTTCTGTCAGTCTTGTTTCTATGCCCTCACTTGCAACTCTTTCCCTGAAGCAAGCCTGCTCTGCCTGATCCTGTAGATACTGCCGAGATTTGGCAATAGAGAAAAGGGAAAGTACTTTGCTGCCTGATGTTACTAAAAACTGCAGCCAATTTTCAATTATCCATCTCAGTAGATGCAAGGACCTTTTAAATCCATGTCTAATCTATAAATAATAAGGCAACAAGAGAAACAAAACAGTGAGGCTTCATTTTACCAAAAATTACAGTCTGTTTCCTATATTTTTTCAAGAAAGATTTCTAAAGTAGAAAAACAAATCAAAAGCCTGTCAAGACTGTGGCTGCTAGACCTGTATTGAAGAATTTGGCCATCATTTTTAGGTAGATGGGTGCCCAGCTGCCCACATAGTTTCCATACTGAACTTGCTTTTCCTTGGGCAAGCTAGGAAGAACAGGTAGAGATGTTTCCCATCAGAGGGTCAGGCTGTCAAGGGAATCTAGAGAATAAGCAGCCTACTCTAAAAGCTGGGCAAAGGATCATACCCCCTAGGAATGATAATGTATGGAGTCTACCCAACAGAAGAAACGGAGGCCAAAGATCCCTTCAGTCCTCCCTGTTAGTATGACTGTATCCAGGAAGCAGACACATCCCACGCGAACAGCAGGCAGGGAGCATGGTTTTCCTTAGCGCACCTTTATTTTCAACAGTGCCTGGAACAATCTCTAAGTGTTTATTCTCATCTAAATGTTGGTATAACTCCACTATTCACTTGTGTGGACAAGATTAGTATATGCCTAGGAGTCAGGAAAACTTGTTGGCATCTTGGGGGGAAATCAGAGCGTATATGTCCTATTTAATGAGCTAGTAAATAGCATTGTTCACATATGCCGAATGGTTTATGGCACTTTCCAGTTGGTCTGCATAGCTGTGTTATCTTTATTGCTTGAATCGGTATTTAAGCCACATAATAAACTGTACTGTGCAAGTGACTCCCATCAAATACGGAACTCTTTGTTTTAAAATTTCATGTTAGCCCAAATGATGAATATCCAAAGTGAGACAGGGTTATTACTGTTAACAGCCACAACAATAGACAGAAATGCTTTGCAAATTTCAAGGAATTAAACAAACCATGAAGGTTAATACTAGGGAATATCTCATGAGGATAGGCACTTCCTGTTGTTGCTGTATCAAACAAGGCACTGCAGTATCACCCTTGCGTCCTTTCCACCCACTTCGCCTTTGCTTATTTGTCACTTTGATCTTCATCTCCAAATGTACATTTTGGGACTTAGCAACATCTTTCACATGCTAATATGAATTTATTCCTTCCTTAGAAATAATTAGACCCTTCCACATGTCGAAAAATTATGAGACAGAGTGTTGTTCAGCTTGAGCTGTGTTCCAGCACATGAGGCGATGAAAACGCATTGTCTGAAAATTACTCCACGTAAAGCAGCTATCCATGTTCTCGCTTGAGTTCTTCAGAAACAGATGGCCTCTCTTTTAGTAATAAAAATAATTCTCACTTCAAAACTTTTATCTGAAAGTATATTGCCTTGAACTGTGTCATGTTCTTATCGCATCATTCCTCTGGGGGAGAGAGAGGCCATGCCATGGTGTTCTACACAGTCCTTAACGGGAAAATACAAACCAATCTCTGAACTTGTGATCACCTTAAGAGAGCACCTTAATTCTTGGAGTTCATAGTAGGATTAAGATTGATTCATTCCTTGGCATTGGTCTATGTGAACATTTACTGCTGCTTTAAAAAAATATGCTAATGTCAGGTGTGGTGGAGCATGCCTTTGATCCCAGCACTTGGGAGACAGAGGCAGGAGGACCTCTGTGAGTTCAAGGCCAACCTGGTCTACATAGTGAGTTCTAGGACAGCTGGGGCTACAGGGAGACCCTGTCTCAAAAAGAGCCCCCAAAATATGCTAATATGAATGTTACCATGGTAAAAGAAAAGCTGATATAGTCATATTTTCTTGCCACTTGGGTCCAGACTCTCATCTTTCTCACACCTTTTCTCAGAGGCTAAATGCACAATGATTGATGAATAAGTGCATTAAGGGCAGGACCGACCACTGGACATGGCGAAAACCCAAAAGTGCTAGCAAATTTGTCAGTATGGTAAAGCAGAAGCCACTTTAGTCCAGTGGAGATAGTTTATAATGTGTAAAGCCAATTTTATGTATTATATGTGTATTGCATATGTTATGTATTTTATATATCATATGTATTATATGTGATATATATATATATTAGCCTAATAAGTGCTTAGCAAATTCCACCCTGTAAATGGCTTTCTGTTTTCCATTAATTCCGTACAACAGATGAGTTAGAGGAGTTTAAGGAAATTCTACCTTAAGCAAACAAATTTTAAGGAAGCTGTTTGATATGAAATTATTAAAAGTATCTTCATTTCTTATCATTAAGATATAAGGGAAGTACAAATGACAGCTCTGAACCCTTCACCCTCAATAATCAAATTACTAAAGCTGGAGGCCCAGAGGCCGTGGGACATGCTGGTTTTCAGAAACTTCAAGTAACACAAGAACAAAACATTTCCAAAAGGTGGTCCTCAAATCACACACTATGAACCAAGAAGGGCATGAATTAGTGTGCAGGTCAGTTTTTCACTAGAGTCACAAAATGCCTAAGATAAACAATTTAGGAGAAGAAACATTTATTTTACCTCATGGTTTTAGAAATGTGAGTCCACGGTCAGCTGACTCCATTGCTTTGATCTGAGACAAAGCAATAATATGGTGGAAGAGCGTGATGGAACAAAGCTGCTTAAGGCAAGGTAATCAAAAAGCTAAAGGGAAGAAACAGCTGGAGGTAAAATACACAATCCCAAGGAATTCCTCCTTAACCTGCTTCCTTCAATTATGCCCCATCTCTTAGCTTCTACCACCTTCCAAAACTGCCATCAAATTGTGAATCTGCCAATGGATTAACCCACTGATCAAATCAGAGCTTTCGTGATCCAGTCACTCCCCAAATCCCATCCATGGAAACCATGTGTTCATTTAACATATGAGCCTAATTTAAGGCTACTTTAGATTCAAGCCATAACTGTTGGTAATTTGGCACTCTTTGGAATGGGAAAAGTAGTCAAACAGATGAGTACTGAGAAGGTGCTTATCACTGAAATCAAAATAGAAAATTTGGTTGTGTTTATTGTGCATAATTTTTTAAATTGTTAAATGATTTTGCATGTATGTTTTACCTGCTTGTATGTAAATGCAACAGGGTCATGCAATGCCTGTAAAGGACAGAAGAGGGCATCTGATTCCCTAGAACTGGAGTTATGGAGTGTTGTTAGCCACCATATGGGTGTTGAGAACCAATCCTGGGTCCTCTGCAAGAGCAGTCAGTGCTCTTAACCACTGAATCATCTCTCCAGACTCTGATGCATATTTTTAGATGAGAAAAAATAATTCAAAATAGATGTATCTCAAATAACATTCTTACATGTAACATTTCTGGTATAAATTTGTCACCTAGTATAGCAAAAGTTGAAGTAACTGCACCTTTGAGATATAAATCTTCTACAAACCAGGCATGTTTTTCTCAAGGGTCTGTGGACCTTCACTTTGAAATATACTCATTAAGCTGGTGCCTTAGCTGGTCTTACAATGAGAAAGCTCATAGTTTGAATTCCTATTCCACAACCAAGTATCTTTACCTTGCTGTTTGCCCTCTTGGACTATGTGTTCTTACACCATCCAGGAATTCCTGTGACAGTCACTACACCATTTTTAACAATGGCAAAGGAGACTTTTCATTTCAGTGGAGATGGAGAGAGACTCTTGCAAAAAGAGAGGAAGACTGAGCACAACTCTTAAACAAAATGCTAGAGAATTTCTGGAGACTAGGGTGAGCTAATGGAACAACTGTAGAGGAGAGACGCTGGCCAGTGTGATAGGCCACCTCCACTTGCTACTTATGAGACTCCAGCCCACTGCAAAGACTTAGAGCTAAGGCACCAGCTTAACGAGTACATTTCAAAGTGAAGGTGCACAGACCCTTGAGAAAGACATGCCTGGTTTGTAGAAGATTTATATCTCAAAGGTGCAGAGATAATAAAGTCTATAGCTGTGAATTTTCTGAAAACAAACACTCTAATGTGGAGTTGGGACTTGGAGTCAGGAAGAAACCTGTCTAAAACTTTGTCCAGCAGAAGGGAGAGTGGCATGTGGCTCAGTCTTCCTCTTTGATGGGTCCCTCACATTCAGCATTTCCACATCATGCAGAGCATCTGTTCTGTTGATCACAGA
This sequence comes from Nannospalax galili, assembly GCF_000622305.1. Taxonomy (NCBI): domain Eukaryota; kingdom Metazoa; phylum Chordata; class Mammalia; order Rodentia; family Spalacidae; genus Nannospalax; species Nannospalax galili. The sequence goes on from NW_008358101.1 coordinate 5,140,204, forward strand.
TTTTTCAATCTCTTTGGAGTCTATCTCTCATCACAAATTCTTCTTTTCTTCCTTTGCTTATTCTTAATCTGTCTTCTTGATGCAATGATAGATATTATTTGAAAATTGCACACAAAACTATACTGTCTTTAAAGAACCATCTGTTCCAGGAAGGCCTAGGAAAAGTGGCCTTTATTACTTAAGAGTCTGAGACTTGGTTCAGATAGAAAATAGGACACTAACATTAGCTTAATAGCAATCACATCCTGCAAATCATGGCTCTTCACTGGAAGATGTCATCTCTGACCTCAGAGTGCTTTCTAGGACACAAAGCCTCCACATAGTTAGTTGTCCTTGACTCTAACTAAAGTGTACGTACCTTGCACTTTATCTTAACTCTCAGCTTTTATTTTTCTTCTTTCTTTGTGGAAACATTTTATTGAATCAAGAATTTCATACAATGTATTTTGATCATATTCAAACCCTTCCCCTCTCCCCACTCTACCTTACTACTCCCTAACTTCATGTCTTCTATCTTTTGTCCTTTTTTTATTAAGGCCTATCAATTCTAATATGTGTTTCCCAAATGCTCTTTGGTATGGGTCTATCCCTTGCTTTCTGGCCAACCTCGCTAGGCATCAGACCAGTAAGAAAAACAGATTCTCCCTTTGCCAGCAGCTGATAATAGATCCTCAGCTAGGCTTGGGGCTTCTTGTCCATCTCCCCCATCCATGCTGGGTTTTTGTCTGGCTTGGGTTTACATAGGTCCTATGTCTCCTGTCACAAGTACTGTGAGTTCATATAGTGTCCAAACAACAGTTTTCACCTCTGGCTTTTGCAATCTTTCTGTTCCCTCTTCCACAATAATCTCTGAGCCTTGGAAGGAGAGAGTGTGAGATATAAGTGTCCCATTAGGGATGAGCGCTCCAAAAGCTGTATGCCTGTGTGTTAATCACCACTTGCTGAAAGAACCTTCTCTGGTGACAGTTGAGAGATGCACTGATCTGTGGATGGGTATAACAATAAGTCATTAACTAAGTAGAATAGTGTTTTTCTTCTTTCAATAACCTTATTCCAAGCAAAAAGTTCAGCCAAAATATACATTTAAAGAAAGGGAGTTATAAATTCTTTCTCAGCTTTTAGGTTGAACATTTTCACTATTCTCAGCTTGTAATTAGAAAATAAAGCAATTCAAACTTTTTAAACCTCTGTGTTTGTTGATATAATTTCACTCAAAAATTATATTGACTCAATAATTAATTAGTCATGGAAAATCCATTAACTTTCCACAGCTTTTGAATAACAACAAAAATATACACATAAGCATATCAAATGCCTGATTCTAGGAATGTAAACACTAATAAAAAACAATACATTTAAACATGTTTTTCTCATACTTACACTTTTTCTACAGTAGCAAGACAGTAAAAGCAAAACTTCTAGAGATTACTAATGTAAGTAGATGTTTCAGACACAGAAATTTTGTCTGCTCTGTTTTGGTTACATTGATTTTGAATCTGAGCTACATTGACCACAAATATGAATCATTTATCTTTTCTTCCTTTGGTACTAGCCTTTGACATTCTTTTACTATTAAAGATATATGCCCAGTTGTTTCTTTTACTGCTTCATTTTGCCAAATTTAATCCAGCAACTAACAGTACTGAACTTCAAAATGGATTCATAACTCTTCTTTTGAATTGTATCTTTGGAGACCAGATATTTCTTTATTCTTCTAAACTTATGTGTCTGGAGATTATGGGCAAGTTTTTCTTATAGGATTTATATTTCAATAAGAAATTGATTATATTTCAAAGTTCCGTACTACTATTCCTCTTTTCAAAATATATTTATATTTCAAAGTTGTGTACTACTATACCTGTTTTCTAAAATTATTTTTAAATGAAGCATTCTAGCTAATAGCATTTCTGGTCTTCTTATCTGTCATGAAATATATGTGACTCTGTAAATTTCAAATAGTTAAAATGAAATATAAAGTCATATTGGATCACAGGCTAAGGAGATTCGAGGGTCTGAGATTAACTGTCAGCATGGCTCATAAAATTTATGAGACCTTGAACATGTAACTTCCTCTTTCTGAGCCTTCCTTTCATCACCTACCTATGGTTATAGTAACAAAGTACTTCCTGGAGGGATTAGTGTAGATGTAGAAGTGGTAGAATTTAAAACCCCTAGAGCAGTGCCTGGCATGTAGCAGTCACTCTGAACAAAGCAACAAGAGATCCAGGAAGATGGTTATTGAGAATAAACTTTCCCACATTATACCAGTCTTAAATACATTTCATCATAAGACAAATGAGCATCATTTAATACTTCCTGTTATTAGTCACAAAGCATTCAAGTTGTGACATGGCTACAGAGGCATTATTATAGCAATTATTTTATTTTCACAAATTCTTTTTCTAGCTAATAGAGACTGCCAACTGATAGAACATCATATTACTTTTTAGAATTATAAGATCTTCCTTCATTTGTAGAACAATCGTTTCACTTGTGCTGTGAAGAAAGTGCTCTTGGTTTACTTGAGGTGCTTTCCCTATAAAAAAGACAGAATTTATACATATATGAATTTATACATATTTGTACTTTTCTACACACAAGTTCCTTCACAGTTGTTCTGGGATCAGTTGAGATAAGTGTGCCACTTCACACAAGAAACATATGAATTATTCATAAGCAAATTGAAAGATGTTCAGCATTACTAATCAGGAAAAAGCAAATGAAACCCTAAAGGAGACAGGTCTATATAGCCAACAAATGTATGAGATTAAAAAGACTGCCAACATCAAGTGCTGTAAAAGATATGAGGCCACTGAAACACATGACTGACAGGATCATAAAATGCTATAAACAATTTTGAAAACTCAGTTTACTGAAAAGTTATACATGTACTTAGCTGGATTAGTTACTTTTCTCATTGCTGTGACAAAAGCAATTTAAATCAAAGGAAAGTTTTGTTGTGGCTCACAGTTTGAGGGTATGGGCCATCATTATAGGGAAACCATGGTGGCAGGAATGTGAAGCAGTTGGGTACCTTGACTCCACAGGAAGCAGAAAGAGATGCTTTGTGTCCTAATCCTGGTATGGTACTGCTCATATCCAGTTGACTCTTTCTGGAAACACCCTCACAGACACATTTCCATAAAGATTCTAAAGTTGGCCTTCATGATTAGCATAACCATTCTAGTAATTCTTCTCCTAAATGTTTATCAAAGATAAATAAAAGCATATCTTCACACAAAGACTTACATTTTAAAAAAATGTTTGTAGAATTTATTTTCATAATCTCTTAACACTGGGAGTAGTTCATCAACATATGAGTATATAAACAATATTTTTATGAGGAAATACTATGCAGAGAGAAAAATGGAAGTAAATATTGAGACATTGTAATCAATGAGCTCAAAAACATGCTAAATAGAAACCTGAAGAAAATGACTATATGCTGTAAAATTTTGTTCCTATAAAGTTTCCATAAAGGGTACATTTATAAAGAAAAAATAGTAGTGCTTGCTTGAAACTGACACTAACATTTATTATAAAAATATAAGGGAAGTTTAGGGCAATGTCCTGTATCCTGATATAGAGACTTTTAACTACAGGAATGAACTCATCAAGTTCTGTTGTTTATTGTATGTAAATTATATCTCATATAGGTAATTAATATGCTGTATATGAATAAATAATGAATAACAAACTCACAAAAGGAAATATCAGATTTATCAGAGTTTGTAATTATACTTGGGGGAGAATAAATTAAAAAATAGACCACATAGGAACCAAACATACAAAAATCCATAGGACTCTAGCTAAACTAACTACAGAGGCCAGGGCTCATATAAATAATCAACGTTGACTATGTCCTCAAACACAGAGCTTTGTCATACTCTTCAAGTCCTGAATAACTATTATCATTGATTCTAAATATATATTGTATTTTAGTGGGAGTTAGCAAACCACTATGGATTTTCTTTTATACCATAGACACTCAGAGATCTCAAAGAATTATCCATTGCCATTATAACATTATCTACATAAACCCAGCGGTGTGTGGATGTATTGCCATCCCACATATCATTTCTTTTTAAAATCAGTCTCACTGCCAGTGTCATTGTTATGTATTCAGTCTTTCAGTTTTGTCATATATAGACTAACAAGTCACTTCTTCCCACTCCTGGATTCACAGATTTGAAAGTCTGTGTAGCAGGCACAGTAATGTAGAGAGAAATGACTTGGATATAGAGCTTCTTCAAGAAGCTCATTGGCTAGGATAAGGAGATGGCTCAGTGGTTAAAGCACCCATTGAGCAAGTACAAGGAATGAAGTTCGAATCCCTAGAACCCATGTAAATGCCAGATGAGCATCATGACCCTCCTGTAATTCTATCCCTGGAAGGAGGAGGCAGAAGACCCCCAGAAAAGCTAGCTAGTAAGTCTGGCTGTGTTGCCAAGCTCTGGGTTTGATTGAGATACCATGCCCCAACAAATCATGTGGAAGAGCAATGAAGGATGATTCCTGGCATCAACCTTGGCCTCCACATGCAAGCTCACACACATGTACAACTACACATATGCAAAAACATACACATATTACACCAAACATTATGAAGATGAACCAACTCCATCAGCAGCTATAGATACTACAATGTAAAACCCAAAAGTTCACATTCAGCCAGTAATTTGCCCACTTAGTCACTCATTTACTCATCAATGAAGTAATTTTTTTTTCTGGACACAGGTTGAACTCTGTGCTCCATCATATTACAATAATAAACAGCAACAGTAGTGATACATAAAATGGAAAGTACATCTGGGGTACCTACATGTTAAGTGCCTATGTGTTGGGGAGGGGAGGGTGATGTGATAATGAAGAGTGAAATTTGCTAATGGTACACATGGGGAACCAGAAGGCTCAGTGAATCATGGGAAGGCACATTGCAGAATTTGGAGGTCAAGCTTTCCCCAGATGTCCCATCACATTTCTTTCTACTTACCTGGAGACTAGAGCTTCTTGTTGCTGCCCCTGTTACACAGCAACTCCTGACTTACATGCTTGCTGCTTCTTTGCCTTGACCATTTATGTTTTATGTTCAAGATATATGGTAAGCTGTGCATGGTGGTTCATGCCTTTAATCCCAGCACTTGGGAGGCAGCGGCAGGAAGATCTCTGTGAGATGGAGGCCATCCTGGTCTACATGTTGAATTTCAGGCCAGCTGGACCACAAGCAGACCCTGTCTCATTAAAAGACATTGTGGCAGTACTTTCCCCCAAATAAGACATCTTTTGCCTCTGCCAGCATTATTGCTTCCCCAGTACACTGACACTCCAGTTTCAAATTAGACCATTAAATGCAGTAGCATCGCATTCCTGTATCAGCTCCTCTACTTTGCACTGTGTGCTGTGTTCCTTTCTAACAATCTATCTTCATACTATTATCAGCTATAAAATTATGATATTAAAGATCCAATCCCATTTGAACTGACTAAAATATGTATTATAATTGAAGTTCTTATGGGTTTCAGAACCACACTTGTGCCAAATGCTTCATTTTTAAACACAGCTCAGGGATTTCCAATTTGAGTGTTTCATATTAAATGTGCCAGGCTTTTAAAAAGTGAAGCATCATAATCTCTGGCTTGTGGGTCATTTGAATCCTGGTTCATTCTGTTTCTACAACCATTGATCTGAAACAGCAATTGACTGGAGGTCTTCATTGTCTTTCTCTGGGGTTTGTTTTTATTTATCTGTTTTTTTTTTTTTTTTCTGCATTTTCTCAAATACTTCCTCCTCTTTGCAGTCTCTCTGGATTTGGTGCTCTTCACAAGCAGTTTATTGTTTCCTATTGAGTGATTCCCTCCTGTTTGAGATGGGTAGTAAAGACACCAGAAGGATTATTATGCAGTTGTTTTAACTTGCTTCAGAGGGCCAGGCTGGCTGGGCATCCAGTGAAAGATGGAGGGAAGTGATCAGAGGGCGTGGCTGGTACGGCAGTTCTGTGCCACCAATTCCTCAGTCTCACATATTGGATGAATTAGCTCAACTCAAGCTGTGAATTACATGTCAAAACAGAGAGAGGGCTGGGTAAATGGCTTAGTGGTTAAGAGCACTGGCTGCTCTGGCAGAAGACACACCTTCAGTTCCCAGCACCTGCATGGTGACTAACTGTCCACAACTCCCGTTCCAGGGTATCAGAAGCCCTCTTCTGGCCTCTGAAGTACACTCACATACAAACGGGCAAAACACTTATACAGATAAAAATAAATAGGTAAATAACTACTGGATAAATAATAAATAAAATAGAAGAGGATATTTTAGTGGTAATGTTGCACCAAAGACATCAGGAAGCCTTAAGAGCTTTATGTGGTATACACTTCCTGGGGAGATGGGAACAACACCTACTCATCTCAGATAAAGAATCAACAACAGGCCAACGTTAACGACACTACCAAAGTCTAACATGGAAAATCCATGAGTTTATTGGGGTTACTTGAAGGAGTATGGTGAGGGATACTTAGAGGAGCAGGGATGTCAAAGGTAGCTGCATCACTGAAACTGCTGCACCACCCTGGCATGGGTGATAGGTCATGAAAGCTGGTACCTGGGGCTCAGGACAGTTTGCATTCAGCTTAGCAGAGAGTGTCTCTTCCAGGCTGCACAGTTGGTTTGAGCCTCTTCCAGGGAACTCAGCTGGTCTCTGGTTCTTTCAGGAAGCTCACATTATCTGAGCCTATCTCTCAGCAGTTCTTTTTTACTTATTGAAGCTTGGGGAGGGAGGAGCCAAGTGCATTTGGTCACTTTCAGGGGCTTCCTGAAGCTCCTGAGTGGTTTACTTCCTGACTCTTAATGAGTCTCCTTTTAGAACTTCCTGAGTCTTAAAGAGTTTCTCTCTAAGCTGCAACTATCAACTTGGAAGAAAAAGCTTGACATGCACACACTAGGAAGCTAAGAAGGACCAAGGTGAAGATTTTTATTACTGTGAAGTCCTATCTAGTCCAATGGTTTTACGTAACAGAATGATATCTAGTTCAAAGACATCCACTATGACCATTTGTTATTTTTTAAAAAAGCATGTTAGTTCTTAAGAGTCACAAATTTAAGTTCTGGCTCTGCTGCTATGGGGGAATTTTGAGAAAGTACCCAGTTTCAGTAAGAGTGTTTTGTTCGGCCAAAAAAAATAAAAAATAAAAATCATAGTAATTATACCATTTTGCTATAGAATGTAGGGATCAAATGAGTTTGTAAGCATTAAACTATCATGTAAAACCTACCAGAGTTCACAAATATCACTAATTGCTAGAGAAATTGAAGGGGAACTTTGTGGAAATGAGGAAGATATGGCTCAACGTTTATTAAATGAAATATAAATATTTAGCTTCATTTCAGAGTTTTTCAAATGAGTATAATTTATTTTAGTTGGTTCACAGATTGCATTTACTCAAGCATCATAGTATTTTATCAGTTCAGGATGAGATAATGTCTGTTCTAGAGATATTAATACCAAATGTACCATTTAGCTTTAATCTTGAGTTATAGAAAAACCAGAACAGGTATGGTATAAAAAAATGTTTGTTTTATTCTCACATAAGCATAGGCAGCTATTTGATCATCAGGGATGAATTTCCTTCTGATTTTTTCTGTCCTAATAAACCTGCCATTCACACCTCTGGGCCCAGAGCGACTGCTCCAGCTCCAGCCATCATGTAACTTCCTAGCCAACAGCAGAGTAGAAAACAGGCTCCCATACTGTTCCTTCCAAATCAGGACTCTGTGACCTTAACTGAAGGAAAGGATGGAAAATTCTATCTTCATTGCAGGGACTCAGGTGCTTTTAAGATTCTATTATGAGAACAAAGAGTGAACAAATATTGAGGGAATCTAGTTCCCTCTACAACAGAGATTAGAGAATACCTCTCAGTCACCTGCAGGCAAATGCATTCCTATTCTGATCAGAATCTTCTTTGAAGTTATTGATAACAGAGATTTTCTTTTTCTTTTCATGCAAGAAAAATTTCCTGGTAACTTCCATGTACCAGATACTACACTGAACATAAAAAGGAAACAGGTATTCTTTCCTCTGGAAGCTATAATCAATGAAATAAGAATAAAAATGGGAATTTCCGAGAGATAATGTGATGACTTAAGAGAAGCTAATTTTGCATTCACGGAAGGAAAGAAAAGTGTGGAATTATTCTGAGGCACAATCATTATTCGCTGCAGTCATGCATTAAATGGCACCCTAAAACCTGGCAAAATGTGGCTTCCTCTGAAAGTGCTTCATTCACAAACAAGGGAATAGTTCATGCTTTGAGAGGCTGTAATTGAGAGCCGAACATGAATCATAATTTCTTTTAGGAATATATACTCGATATGTTGAATTGAATTGAGACAGGTAAGCAGTCACTTCAAGTTTCTTTATATAGTGTAACTTGATTAGAAAGGATTCAGTTATTTACATAGTATTTGGTTCATCTGAATCAGGTAGACGCTACAGCAAGGCACTCTCCTGTGGGATTCTGGTGCTAAAGCATAGAGGCCACAGTAGGAGGACAGGTTCTCTTTCTTTTTCCTTTCCTGTTCAAATACCCACTGCTACCACGCCCTTCCTCAGAAGGCAAAAGTGTGCGGAAAAGAATAGAAGCTAGCAAAGTTGGAGGTGGGGTGAGAGGAGCAGTTTTCACCCACTTGAAGAGAATAAAATTATAGCTCTCCAGAGAAGACAGGGAACACATTTCCCCTTTTTCTCCACCCCTCTCCACCCTCTTCCCTTCAGCCAAGGCTCAGAGATGTTTCTTTCCTCTACATTACTTTAATGCTTGTGAATAAAAATGGAGGGAGTTTCTCAACTCATCCACATGACTTTAAACTGCATACTTTGCAAGGTCTATTTTTGACCTAATGGTCTTTTGGGTTTGACTTCTCCTTTCTTGTTGACATTTGTTCCTGTTCTGACTTCAAATAACTATTTAGAATGTGATCAGAGGAAATGGCTTAATGCATAACATGTCACTATGAAGCCAAGGAACTTAATAGTAAAGCTTTATTTCAAGCCAGAAATGTTGTGATCCAGCTGTCACATCTTTAACCAAGTAAGAGGTTATTGTGTAGTATCCCACTAATTTCTCATGTTCTGAAAGATAATGTAAAATGATGTTCAACCCCTTCCCCCTTGATAGTTAACTTTCGCCTGCCCCTCAAGGCACTAGGTTTAGAAGTGAGTTGTAATGACACAATTTGCTATATTGATAAAAGAAATAAGGTAATCTAAACAACTAATTTTATGTAACAAAATCTCAGTAATATAAGAAATGCCTTCATTGTCACGACCCTACTTAGTTCCGTCATCTAATCTAAACAGACAGGTGTGTTACTGTCGCTTGCAGGCTTTCTAAAAAATAATGTTTTATTGAAATTCTTGATATTTTCATACAATACAATTTAATGACATTTAGATTCCCTATCTGTACCTCCCCCCACTGCTCCCTGCCTAAGTCAATCTACTCTACCATGTATATTCTATGACTTATAGAGCCTGATGTGTGTCCTCATATGTCCCTCAGCATGGGTCTATCCCTTGGAAGTTGGTCAATCAAGATGTTTTTAATTATATTCTGCTTTTAGATTGTTATATAAAGCATTTATAACTTTCCTAATTCAGGATTTTCTGACATTGGGTACTCAATAAGTATTTTGACCCTGAATTCCTCAATAACAAAATCCTGTAAAGACATGGTAAAGACAAAAAAAGAAAGACTAGAGTTTTTCTAGCATGATCTATTCTTTCCCAATAAATAAATGTGTTTCTTTTTTTGGGGGGGTCTTTTTGACCAGGGTCTCCCTGTGGCCCCAGCTGTCCTGGAATTCACTATGTAGACCAGGCTGGCCTTAAATTCACAGAGATCTGCCTGCCTCTGCCTCCCAAGTGCTGGGACTACAGGCGAGCATCACCATGCCCAGTTTATAAATGTCTTTTAACAAGCTGTCTACAGGCCTTACATGTAAAACTAATGGTACTAGAAATGATTTATTTTGCTGCCTGTATTTCATTCCAAGCTAGAATAATAGTATCCTGACCATAATCATTTTCCCCACATGCTAGAAAGTTAAGAAGCAACCCTAGTAGGGTTCCTAACTTTCAATTTTAATTGTTTATTAAAAAGATAACAAACAGCTTGAGATGCCACTTGAATCTCCCTTCAGAATAAGGGAATTGCTAGTGAGAGTTGAACATTTCCCTCTGTGAACTGATTTATTTATTTTTGTCAGTAGCACGAATGACATCTTGAGAGCTTGTTTATTTGTAGTTTGTGGTGCTGGAGTGAGGATTTTGCCACAAGTCAAAGGGGGAAGATACAACTGTGCACAAGGGTGGCTCATTAAAAGGAGAAAACTTGCTTGGCTTGGCACTGGCCTTTAATCCCAGCACTTGGTAGGCAAAGGCAGTTGGAGCTCAGGCAACTGTGATCAACATAGTGACTTCCAGCCAGGAATGCAAGTGAGACCCTGTCTTTAAAACAAAACAAACAACACGCCCCCCCCCCCAAAAAAAACCCAGGAAACTCCCAAACAGGAAAAGAGCAAAAGTGGTTTATTTCCACGTTTGCTGAGGACTGGAATCCATGGTTCCAGGGTGGTAAAGCATCTATGCCATCAGTCTTTCTTTGATCCAGTGGGAATGAAGTAATAAAAAACACATGGTCACTCAGCTCAACAGTGGTTTCGGAGGCTTTGCTGCTTTCTGACATTTACACATTCCTCTCTTTCTCCAGTCCTCTGAAAAAGGAATTTCCAATCTGTTCACGTGTATTCAAACCTCTGTTTTTTTTTTTGTTTTTTTTTTTCCTTAGCCTTCACATCTGACCCTATTCCTACTGAAACAATGACAACACAGCTAAACAAAACAAAAATGTTAAGCATCACAAATTAAGATTCTCTCACCTTCCTATCACAAGTGATGCAAAAGTACCTGTTCTTCTTATGTTTTATGTATTCCAAATCAAGAGGGAACTCTCCTTTTATTGAGGGTTGGTCCTTCTGTGCTTCAGATTTTATTCCCATCATGTTTTCATAGAGCTCAATGCAATCACTTTTCTCTCTCCTGATTTATAATCTTCTCTCTGATTCCTCACTTACTATTTTAAAACATTAAGTATTTCCCATTGTAAACATTGATCCCATATTCATATCCCTCTATTAAGCATAAAAATACTGATAACTACAATGCATACTGATTAAGCACTTAGTGTATGGTAGACATAGTCTAAGGCCTCTCTTTCATAGATTTGTTGAGAGGAGGAGGACACAGGAGATCCCAACAAGGCACACACTCAGCCAAGGCGCTTGCTCTCTATTGTTGTTGAGGCTGACTGATGGAACATTCAGATGGTGGGGTTTTCTGCATGAATCTTATTATTATTATTTTTTTTGTCAGGGTCTCCCCACAGCCCCGTCCTAGCCTGGAACTCACTATTGAGACCAAGCTGGCCTCTGTCTCACAGAGATCCACCTGTCTCTGCCTCCCAAGTGCTGGGATTAAAGGCATGGGCTACCATGCCTAACTATGAATCTTTGATCAATCATCCTGAAGGGACTGATAGATGGTCTCAGTTAAGGTTGTGAAAACGAAAAGGCCTCTGAATTCAATGTGCCACATTGGATAAAATTGAATAAGAACAGAAAATTGATTAAACAGAAAAATTTTAAGAATGGCATCTTCTTGTTAAAGATAGTAATGATCTTTCACTACTCACAGTCACAGAAGGAAGAGCTGGCTTAAGGGAGGGTGAAGAGAAAGTTCATTTTGGACACACTGAACTTGAAATATCTGTGTTTGAGTATCTCAAAATAAGTAAGCAGGAATTTGGAAAATAGTCACAAATGGAAGGAAACAGTCTCAGGGTTCAGACCATTCTTTGAAACAGTTTCTTCCGAAAAACTCAACATTCCAGGCCACGCCCAACAATGGCTTGTAGCAGTGTTCAACTGGGTAGTTGTTCAGCAGCAAGAATTTCCTCCCAGATGTCCCGAGAGCTCCAGAGTACACAGTTAAATAATAGTCTGCCTTCTTCCCACATGCTGCAACTGGGCTTTTGTCTTTCATACCTTTCATTGTTCCAAAATTCTTCCTAATAGTAATCATTCATTTGTGTTTTCCTGGCAGGCTCTGTAAGGAAGTCTATCAGTTCTAATGGCATTATAAATAAGATTGTGAGGGCCTAACCAATGTTTCATTTTGGCTGTTCTTTCTAGAATAACTTTAAGAACTAAGTCCAAACAAGTTACTATTACAAAAAAATCTGAGGCTATACATAGTGACTATTATTAATATTACTGAGTTTCTGTCAGCAACTCTATATTGTAGATGCTTTCACTCTCATCTTACAGATAAATGAAGGAGACTATGAGACACTGGGTATTTAGTGTAAGAGTCAGTCTATGCCTGAACTACTGATTCTGAAGCCAGGGTGCCATCAGGCTTGCCAGGGAGTCTTAGCAATTCCAATGCTTGGGCTTCACCCCCCTCAGATGACAGCAACCTGAGGACTGAGAATGTCTCTAAAGCACTCATGCAGTTTACAGCTTCCTGGTGATAACAGTGTGTATAGCCAAGGCCAAAAAATACTGGTTTGCTACTAAAACATAAGACCCTTTCTTTTCATGTCAGAAATTGCTTTCATTCCATATTCCAAAAGAATCATTGAGCAAACATAAGAACAGAATAAAAGTCTTCTTGACAGAAAAAAAAAAAAAATCCCTCTGCTCTCCAAGTCGTCAAAACAAAACAAAACAAAACAAAACAAATGTTTGCAGTTAGATATCTCTGCAACTGGGCTGCAGGTTTTGTTTACTCTGCTTACTGCAAGTTGAAAGCAACTTTAAAATATTTTTTTAAGTATTTTTAGTGTGTCTGTGTGTGTGTGTGTGTGTGTGTATGTGTGTGTGTATATACCAAGACACACATGTGGAGGCTAGAGCCCAACTTTAAGGAATAAGTTCCCTCTATCATGTGTGTTCCAGAAATCAAATTCAGGTCATCAGCTTCCCAGAAAGCACCTGCACCCACTGACTCATCTTACTGCCTCAGAAAGCAACTTCTTATTTGTACCATTTTTAATCCTCGGTTTTGGGTAACCGTGTATAGTGCTGATAATCTGAGAAGGGAGAACTAAACACACTTGAGGACACAAACCCACCAACAAATGGTGTCCTCTACAGATATGACATTTAGGATAAATCAAATTCTAGAGGTGCTGTAGAGCTTATAAGACACTTTGCAATTTTAAAATTATTAGCTAAATTTTAGTTAAACACATGGCTTTATTCAGCAAGTAACCTTAATTTCATATCATTTTGAGTAAGATTGTTATTGTCCACAGCCTGGAGATAACAGTATAAAATCTAACACCTGTCATGTATGATACACAAATATTTGGATTCTCAAAGAGCATGTTTTTTAAAAATCAGATTTTCCTATTATGTATGATAATCTTTTCAGGGTCTTCCAATTATGAGTATGTTTTCTTCAAGATACACATTTTGGCATCTGTGGAACAGATTTTTATCTCTAGTCACATCTATCTAGCATCCAGTTTCTTTCTAATAGTGCTGCCTTACTTTAATATAGAACCCACAAATAAGGTTTCTTTGAGATTCCATCACTTGTTGGAGACTACTGTTGGAGACTACTGCTTCACCTAAACGGACACTGAAGACACTCCTTTACCTGAATAGACTCAGTGGAAAGCATGCTTGACTATGCACAACTGCACCTCCAGAAAACAATGTAAAACAAAAACAAAAACAAAAACAAATGTCTACATGGCAAAAGTTGCATATGTACACTGAACCAAAGGAACCCAGTGCCCCGGCCTAAATTATACGAAGAAATAACACTCTGACCACTGGTTACAATGCCTTTTTGCTTAATTTTTCTTCACTGTAGTAAACAGAATCTTTGCTTCAAAATAAGAGACCTAGACGTCTTGAGGAAATGATCTCAAGACTGACTGCATGGAGTAAAACTCATATTGTTTGCCCTGCTTATGCCAGTTAAAGTAGTAAATGTGCAGTGGAGCAGGAACAGGAGGCTTCCGTTTCCTCGTCAGAGAGCTTCCTGGTCCTCCACACTTAGATTCTATTAAGTGTTGACTTTTTCCTTCATGCTGTGCCATCACTCTTCAAAGATTCTCCAAACCTTGTCACGCTGGATGCAGCAGAGCAGAACAGCACCCACACGGAACTTGAACCCTGGACCCTCTGATTAAAAATCTGATGCTCTACCAAATGAGTTATCCCAGCACATGTTAGGTGCAGCATTCACTCAGTTATTTTGTATCATATTTCTCTGTATTTGAAAATCTACTCATTTAAAGACTGTCTTGTGACAGAGATCTTGATTACAGAGAAAACAATATCCTTAAGTTTCACAAAAAGTGGGGTGGAAAGGATTTTAATGTTTCCTTATTGCAGCTTTTTTACCATTGTTTCTTCTTTTAACTTTGTTTTTTGTTTTGTTTCTTTTTTTGACAAAGTTTCACTAGGCAGCCCAAGTTGGCCATGAACTCAAGATCCTGCTGCCTTTGCCTCCCAAGTACTGTGATTACAGGCGTGCTCAATTACACATGATGTGTTATAGCTCTTAAGTTAGCATTTCAACTTGTACTTAATAGTAAACCAAGCATTCATAAGAAAGAACTAGACCCCAAGATCCCATCATTTCTCCTCTGTCAATATTTGCTATATTGTCAAAGAAAAAAGAATAAAGCACAAGCTAAATATTTGGGTCTTTGAGAGATATCTGTCAAATGCCTATAAATAGCATTACAGTCAATGTGGAATGTGTTACAGAAACTATAGAATAAGAAAAGTTAAATAGAGTGGCTTTATTGTTGTCCTAGTTTGTTTCTCCATTGCTGTGACAAAATACTCTGACCACCACCAAATTGGGGAGGAAAGGGTTTATTCAGCTTATATGTCCCAGGTCACAGTTCATCAGAGAGCCCAAGGTAGGGACTCAGGGCAGGAACCTGGAGGCAGGATCTGGAGCACAGGCCATGAAGGAATGCTGCTTACTGGCTTGCTCCCCTGGCCCCTGCTCAGCCTGCTTTCTTATGCAACACAGGCCCACCTCCCCAGGGATGGCACCACCCATGGTGGGCTGGGCCCTCCTACATCACTCCTCAATAAAGAAGATGCCCCACAGACATGGTCACAGGCCAGTCCTATGGAGACAATTCCTCAGTTGAGGCTCCTTCAACCCAGGTGTGTCAAGTTGACACTAAAGCTATCTAGCACAATTGTGAAGCTTTTGTTTGGATTTTTCATGCTATAACAGTTTTCTAATTTTATGAAATGGAAAACCTTCTGTTATGTTGGTTTTAATGAATTATTTTGTTGCAATTATTCATAACATAAAAATTAATTTGTTAGTGAAATCCATATACAAATCCAAAAACACACTTGGAAATGGGTACATTTATCTATTTTAGTTAGCAAATATTTGGACAATAATCATTTGTTTATTAATATCACATTTACTGTAGGTATTCAGTCTATTTCAATAAAACTTAAAATAACTTTTTAAAGTGTGGTGTAATAGTGTACAAGTTAACATTAGCATAATCTGAGTTCTTCAGAGTTCAAGGTAACATGCAATAATGTTCTTTATTTGCTGCCTGTGTAACTTCAGTTATTTCATTTCTCAGAGCTCCATCGCCTCCTTTGAGAAATATTTCCATTTTAGTGTTGCTGCAAAATTTGATTTTAAGGCTGAGTAGGTATTTTACAAGTTAGTTTTCCTATCATCCTTTAAGAGGTCAAATATCTACACACATGCTTGGTTTACCAAGTGAAAACTCAATTCATGTAGTTGACTCAGCTCTTAAAGTAATATAACTATTAGCAGCTATCCTTGATTGAGTATATATTGTCTTTGTTCAAAGCCTTTTGTCTATGATCTTATTTCATCCTAAAACCATAATTCATTTTATGTATAAGAGTTACCATCTTCTGAATAATGTAAATATGCATTTATTAGTAATTAATGTAAATATGCATCTTTAAAGAACCGCCCCGAACTCATTTATGATGAGTAGCAAGGATGCCTTCCCATACCTTCAAGGAATACCATAATTCATTTTATGTATGAGTTACCATCTTCTGAATAATGTAAGTATGCATTTATTAGTAATTAATGTAAATATGCATCTTTAAAGAACCGCCCCTGAACTCATTTATGATGAGTAGCAAGGATGCCTTCCCATACCTTCAAGGAATTGCCTATATTCCAAAAGTACAATGTTTCTTATGCATGTGAATTGCAAGACAGATTTCTTTCTAATTAAGTTGTTATAAACAAATCAGTGTGCTGAGCCAAAAAAGTATATGAATCATTCAAATAATTGCTTCACAGAAAGATTGTTAAAATATTACAGCTGCAAAAAATTCTTGATTACAGTGTACATTATGGTTAGATACATAGATATTGGCACTTTTTCAGAGTTTCAAGTATTCAGCTGAAATGCTGTATTTCATTATTCTGGTTTTGTTTTTTTTAAAAACTCGAGCCTCTTGATAGTCCATATTTTATGTACTTTTATATTACATAGTTTATTCCTCCTAAAAAGTGTTTATCTTTTGATTTTTCAAATACAATAGCATTGCTTATTTTCTTCAGGAATTACTTTTTCTTGTTTTTTGAATGTGGAGAGTGCAGAAAACATGGTGCTCTGCATTGTTTATTCAATTTTTGAAAACCTGCCAAATAAAAAGCATTAAATAATTACATTTCACATTCTAAGAAACTCATCACTATACCTATATGATAATATTTTTCAAAGTAGAATTAAACAACAGTTAAGGTTTGAGAATATTAGTAAAATATACTTCTTTAGTTCAAACAGAAAATAAGCAAGCAAGTCTACCTTATAATCTCAGTACTTAGGAGAGAGAAACAGGAGGATCACTAGTACAAGGAAAGCCTGTCTCAGAAAGAAAGAAGGGAGGGAGGGAGGGAGGGAGGAATGTAAGAAATAAGGAATATGGGTAAACAACATTAGAAATGAAAAATTTGTCATAAGAAAACATATAAAATCATGTACTAACACACTGAAATACATGAATTAAGTGACTAACTTCCTGAGAAAACACAAATTTCCAAAACTAAGTCAAGATCAAATGAATTGCAAGATGAGAATTTAATTAAATGATTTGTGGTAATTGTAGACCTTTCAAGATACAAAAGCATTTTAAAATTATGTAATAAATCATAATTTATAATTAAGAATGTGGAGAGTCAAGGTTTTTAGGGCAAACTAAAACCACTCTATTCATTAGCTGTGGAAGATCATAAGTGGCCTTTGTTGAGGGAAATTCAAAGAAATAACAGATGTCAAGACCAAATATGAGCAAGCAGGAGGAAATTTGATGTACAGTGTAAACTTTTAAGGAATTTGAGTATAATTGAAAAGAAAAATTAAAAAGGAGGAGGTTTGGTTGGCTTAAAGGAGCGATTCCATCAAATGTATAGAGTCAGAGGTTGTACATTCGTATTAGCTAGAGGGTGAAAAATAACAAATAGAGACTATCTTTGGAGTCCAACACTGACTGGGAATCTGGCAGTGTTCTGATATGTTTTGTAATTACATGGGTGAATTAAGCCCCATAACCATCCAAAGAAGTGGATTTTCTTATCTTCAATTTTAAGACACAGAAAAAAACACAAAGACTTAAAATTATAAATGATGAATGAAGTAGAGGGTTGCAAACAAGAGTGAGCCTCCTGGTTACTCTGTCACATTATGTTTGGAAGGAGAAGGATTTGCTTTGTGAAGGAAGGGGGTTTGAGGGGGTTAGAAAGTTTCAAACTGCAGGCATGGGGAATATGAGGACAGTAATGTGGTTGATCTGCCCTTCACTGATGATGTGAGAAGCAAATACATGCGGTATAAAAGAATAAAAATGAGAGGTGGAATGTTAGAACAATGAGGAAGTTGTGAGGATTCGATTATCATAATGACCCATATTGCTTATTCTTTCCTCCACTTGTTTTGCACCTGAGAACTATATCCTAAGTCCTTTAATAAAATCTCAACTTATCCTTCTAGCTGCCTCAATTTTTGTTTCATATACTGTGAAATTTTATTACTAGTTTCTTAGACTGTGTTACTTCTGAATCTATGTCCTGCTCCTTAGATCAGTGTGAAAACTCTCTCTTCATCTCTCATGATTTTTTTCAATATGAACATAGTCATATATGATTTCTGCATGTTAGCATTTGTGTCATAGCTGTCCATCTCTTTATTCTCCATCTTCCTCTGTCAATGGGTTTAATATGTGACTCACAAAAACATTACTGGAATTAGATTTCAGAATCTGGCATGAAAGTTTTTAACATTTAATTGGTGAATTTAAGGAGAATTTATCACTTCTAATATATGTGGAATTTTTTTATATTTATCATAATTCCTGCTTTTCTCTGTCTACCCACCTTTAGCCAAACTATTTGATGTTTCTTAGTTTTATTTTTCCTCTAATTACAAATTCTGCTAATTTACAAATATGTTATTTCTACTTTAGAATGATTACCTTAGTTTATCATTATCAACATTAATGTTCAAACACATCTTTCTATCATCTAGCACTAGATATTAGATGACTTATTAGAGAGCTCATCTCATCTCTAATGTACCAGAGGGGAAGAATAAAGGCTTAGCATGCTTTAACTTCCCTCTGTGCTCTTGTAACTTTCATCCTTCTTGACTTTCAACCCTTAATGTTATTATTATTATTTTTTTTTATTTTTTTTTAATTTTTTTATGTGTATGCCTGTATTGCCTGCATATAGGCAAGTGCACCTGTGTCATGCAATGCCCTCAGAGGACAGAAGACGCTGTCAGATCCCTAGGAACT
>NW_008358101.1:5165311-5166721 GCF_000622305.1 Nannospalax galili
GTGAATGAGGCTAGGGAGTCCCGGCGCGGAGCGCTGCGCTATAGCTTAATGTTATTATTTTAAACATTATATCTAGGTATCTTTATTTGAAGATTATATGAAATATATTAAAGTTTTATTCTGGTTCATTATATTTTACAGTATATTTTCAGTATATATTTTCAATATATTTTCTTGGCTAACACTTACCCCATTCCTTCCTTTTCATGTTCTTATTAGTGATTTATATTGTCTAGCAATTCTCTTAGAGAAAATCTTACATAGGAAATTTCAAAGTTCCTTTCAATTCTAAAAATATATTTTTGTCTCTTGGATGGTAGTTTTGTTGGGTATAGAATTCTGAATTGAAGTTTATCTCCCTTCGAGTGTTAAAGATTTTTTTTCATTACCTTCTTGTATCTTGGGTGATGCACTAGAAGTTTAACGCCAGTTGATTCTTATTTCTTTATC
This sequence comes from Nannospalax galili, assembly GCF_000622305.1. Taxonomy (NCBI): domain Eukaryota; kingdom Metazoa; phylum Chordata; class Mammalia; order Rodentia; family Spalacidae; genus Nannospalax; species Nannospalax galili. Next base: position 5,165,762 of record NW_008358101.1, read on the forward strand.
AGTAATCATTCTATTCATTCTCAGAAATATTTAACATTCTTATCTTTATTCTAGATGTTCACAAATTTCATCACAGTGTGTTTAAGAATATTTGTCTATTGTGCACGTGTGCAAGTTGTGTTTAATCTATACTGTAACCAAGAACATATTTCTAAGTTCTGAGAAAATCACCTACATTATTTCTCTTTTTAAAATTTTTTCTTTCATTTTTTGAGCATTGCATACATGATTCTCTATTTCCATTGTTCTCACCATCCCCTCCCCCTCTCCATGCCCCCTCCAAACCATCACATCTTCACATGTCCTCATCCCTAATTTCTTATCGTTCTTAACCTTTTCCTTGATTATTATTGTTACACACACGCACACACACGCACACACACACACATTGCACTGAATTCTCCTTCTGGTACTCATATGTACATGTGTTTGGGGATTATCATGTAGAATTAGATAACTTCTCAGGGAGCTCATCTCTGGAGAATACTGATTCTCCCTCCCTTAGCATCCATTGATTATCTATACCTCTTCATCTAGAGGTAGAACGCTGTGACATATCCGATATCCTCATGGGCATGTCAACTGGTATTACCATTATGCGGGTCTTGTTTAATCAACCATATTGTGGAGATTTCATGGGTGCAGCTTCCCTGTCATATCCAGAGTATACTACCTAGCAGCGAGCATTCTGGTCCTCCGGTTTTTGCAATTTTCTGCCCCTTCTTCCTTGATGTTCCCTGAGCCTTACATAGAGACGTTATATTGTAGATGTAACAATTGGGGTTGAGCACCACACAGTTGATTATTCTATGCAATTGATCAGTTGTGGAACTTTGTATTAGTCTCCATATATTGCAAAAAGAAGCTTTTTTTTTTTTAAATTTTAATTAAAAGAAGCATTTCATTACAACAGCATTAACCTATTCAATAACATTTTTCTGAGCTAGGGTACATCTCTCA
>NW_008358101.1:5167411-5187852 GCF_000622305.1 Nannospalax galili
TTTGACTTATCTTCACATAGATGGAACTGGCAAAAGAAAGGAGCCAGGGGCTCCTCCCAACCCCATGGGACCCCTGAGGAACAGATCCTCTAACGACCTCAAGAGTAAAAACAAATCAGTTTATCTGGTCCAATGGTATGTCCTTAAACACCCCAAAGGGAAGTATAACCAAAGATTAAAGGGGCCATATAATTTCATAAGAGCACACATATATATATAACTAAAAGTTACTTGACAAACAGCAAAGCCAGACAGGCGATGCCTTCAGTCGAGTTCTTGGCCAAGATGGAAAAAGAAGCTTTTTTGATGAGTGTTGAGAGTGACACTTACCTGTGAATATGAGGATAAATACATAGTAGAACTATTTTTAGTTTTTTTGAGAACTCTCCACACTGATTTCCATAGCGGCTGTACCAGTTTGTAATCTTACCAGCATTAAATGAGGATTCCCTTTTCCCTAAATCTTGGCCAGCATTTGTTGTCAGTTGTTTTATTGATCTTATCCCTCTGTTTGGAGTAAGTCGGAATCTTGAAATAATTTTTTAAAATGTTTTTTTCCTTACATATATATTTTTTAATTATTTATTTAATAACCACATACCTAGAAGAAGCATTTCTTTACAACAGCATTGACATATTCAATATCAATTTTCTGAGCTAAGATGCATCTCCTTCAAAATTGGCTGTAAATTTTTAGGTTTACAGTTGAATTATTACAGTCATACAATATTGTATGCAGTATAAACCCTATAAGTCATAAAATTAAATGAGTGCAAGTTTCTAAGTTCACAGTTGAATTAATACAGCTATACAATATTGAACTCAGTATAAGCCCTGACATAAAATTGAATGAGTTTTTAACCTTTAAAAAAGATTTCCATTTCATTTTAGAATATATTGTTCCTTTCAGAAAGACTCTTGAAATAATTTTATTTTGCATATCCCTATTTGCTAAGGATGTAGAACATTTTAAAAGATATTTCTTAGCCATTTTTATTTCTTCTTTTGAAAACTCTCTGTTCAACTCTACAGTCCATTTTTTAAAATCAGGTCATTTGTTTTCTGATTTTTTTTTAAATTTCTTCGCACTTTTAGAAATTAACCCTCTATCAGGTACATAGCTGCAAAGATTTTCTCCCACTCTGTGGGTTTCCTCTTCACACGATTGTTCCTTTTTAGCACAGAAACTTTTGCTGCACCTACATCTTGTTGGGTACTATGTTTTCCTCTAACAATTTCAGGATTTCAGCTTTCACAATGATGTCTTTGATCAATTTAATTTGATTTTTGTGCAGGGTGATAGAATATGGGGTCTAATTTCATTCTTCTACATGTTGACACCCAGTTTTTCTGCATCAGTTGTTGAAGATGCTGTCTTTACCCCAGTGTGCTATTTTGGCATCTTTGTCAAATATCAGGTGACTGTAATTTCATGCACTAATCTTTGGCTTTTCTGTTTTGTTGCATTGATCTACTTGTCTCTTTTTCTGCTAGTGCCACACTGTATTTATTACTATAGGAATATAATATACCTTGAAATCTGGTATGGTGGTCCCCGAAGCATTATTTTTGCTTAGGATTGTTTTAGTTTTCTGGGGCCTTTTTTGCTTCCATATAAATTTCAGATTTTTTTTTCTCCTATTTCTGTGCCTTCTTCAATCTCTTTCTTTAGAGATTTAAAGTTTTCATTTTAGAGGTCTTTCACCTTCTTGGGTTAGATTCATTCCTAAATCCTTGTTTTAAGGCTGTTGTGAATGGGAATGTATGTATGATCTTTTTCTTCCTCCTTGTTATTGTTATATAAAAAGACTACTGATTGCTGCAAGTTTATTTTGTATCCTGCCACTTCACTAAATGATCATTATGAGAAGTTTTATGTGAAAATCTTGGGATCTCTTATATATAATATCATATCCTCTCCAAGGAATAATTTGACTTTTTCAATTAGTAGACCTTTAATTTCTTTCTCTTATATTACTGCTCTGGCTAAGGTCTCAAGTACTGTATTGAAAAAGAGTAGGGATAGTCAATAGCCCGATCTTGTTTTTACTTTTAAATGGAATGCTTTAAGTTTTTCTCCATTTAAAATGATTCTAGCTATAGGTTTGTAATGTATAGCCTTTATTATGTGGTGATATGTTCCCTCCAGTCCTATTTTCTCTAGGACTTTTATCATAAGGGAATATTGGATTTTGTCAAAGATGTTTTCTGCATCTATTATACCGTGTATAAAAGTATTTTTATAGTCGGGCGTGGTGGCGCATGCCTTTAATCCCAGCACTCAGGAGGCAGAAGCGGGCAGATCTCTGTGAGTTCAAAGTCAGCCTGGTCTACATAGTGAGTTCCAGGACAGCTGGGGCTATAGGGAGACCTTGTCTCAAAAAGACCAAAAAAAAAAAAAAAGTGTTTTTATGTGATTTACTTATTATATTTATTGACTCATGTATTTTGAACGATCACTGTATTTTTGGAATAAAATCACCTTGATCACGGTGGATGATTTTTTTTTTTTACATATGCCTGTATTTGGTTTGTAAGTATCTTATTGGGAATTTTTCTTCATGTTTATCAGGGATATTAGTCCGTTATTTGTTTTATTGCTGTTCTTATTTTGTTTACCTGGTTTTGGTATTGGACTAATACTGACTTTCTAGTAGATTTGGAAGTGTTCCCTCTGTTTCTTTTATTTTGTTCTTTCTTTCTTTCTTTCTTTCTTGAATAATTTAAGAATTTTGGTGGTAAGTCTTTGAAGGTCTGGCAGAATTGTGAATCCATCTGAACCTTGTCAGTTTTAACTAGAATGCTTTATATTACTGTTTCAATCTCCTTATTTGTTATGGGTCTGTTTTGTTGATCTCTTCTTAATTTAACTTCAGTGGCTTGTTTGACTTTACAAATGTATTCATATTTTTTGGTTTTGTAATTTAATGGATTATACGTTTTTAAAGTATTTCCTTATAATGTTTTAGATTTCTTTAGTGTCTGTTGTGATGGTTCCCTGATCAGCTCTGATTTTGCTGATTTGGATCTGCTCTTTCTTTCTTTTGGTGAACTGAATGAAGAGTCTGTCAATCACGTTTCACTTGTCAGAGAACCAGCTTTGAGATTTGTTGATTCACTATATTGCTTTCTTTGTTTCTATTTTGTTGATTTCTGCTCTAATTATTAATATTTTTACTATCTCCTGGATTTGGGTTTGAAATGTTTTGCTTTTTTTCCAGAATGCTAAGTAGAATCAAGTTATTTATTTTTTTAATGTAGATACTTAGAGCTGTAAATCTCCCTCTTAGAAATGATTTTAATATATCCCAGAGTTTTTGTTTTATTTTTGTTTTCATTTTCATTTAATTCCAGTAACTTTTTTTTCTTCCTTGACTTCTTCTTTGATCTAATCACCATTCAGTTGTTTGTTTTTTAATCTCCTTGAGTTTGTGTATTTACTGGAGATGCTTTAGATTCTTTTGCTATTGATTTTAAGCTTTATTGCACTGTGGTCAGAAAGGATGCATGGACTTAATTAAAATGTTCTGCATTTGTTGAGATTTATTTTGTGTCTTAGTACATGGTCTATTTTAGAGAAACGTTCATGCTGCTGAGTAATATGTTTACTCTTTGATGTTTGGGTGGAATATTCTATAGATGTGTGCTAGATCCAAATTATGTATGATATCCTTTAATTCATATGCTTCTATGTTTTTTAAAATATTTTATTTTTATGTGTATGAGTGTACTGCCTGTGTGTATATAAGTATAGTCATGTTGTACAATGCCCTTAGAGGTCAGAAGATGGCATTGGATTGCCCAGAACTGGAGTTACAGATGGTTGTCAGCTGCCATATGGGTGCTGAGAACTGAACCCAGATCCTCTGCAAAAGCAGCCAGTACTCTTAACCACTGAGCCATTTCTCCAGCCCCTGTTTGTTTGTTTGTTTGATTTTTGATGACTTGTCTATAAGAGAAAGTAGAGTATGAATATCTTACTGTTCCTGAGTTGTAGTTAATCTGTGTCTTGAAGTTCAATAGTACTATTTTTATGAAAGTCAGTACACTAGAATTTGGTGCATGTATGTTTACTATTGTAATGTCTTCTTTGTCAATTGTTCACTTGCTTAGGATAAAGTATCTTTATCACTTCTGACTGATTTTAGTTTGGAAGTCTATTTTGTTACTTATTAGGATAGCAACACCTGCCTGTTTCTTATTCCCATTTGATTGGAATACTCTTTCCATCTTTTCACTCTAAGGTGCTACCTGTCTTTGAAGGCAAGATGAGTTTCTTTTAGGCAACAAAAAGATGAATTTTGCTTTGTAATCCATTCATCTAACCTGTGTCTTTTGATTGGTGAGTTGAGAGCATTAATGTTTAAAGATGTGTGTTTATTACTGTCATTTAATTTTTAGTCTATTTTGTGTTTCTGAAATTATAACTCATTTATTTTCTTTCTGTATCCTCTTGACTATGTTTAATTGTTTCCTCAGTCTTTAGTATTGCTTCCAGTATTCTCTGTAGGGCTGGTTGGATAAGAATTCTTTCAGTCTTTTATATCATGGGAAGTTTTTTCTTTCTCCTTCAACTATGACAGATAATTTTTGCTGAGAAAGGTAGTCTGGGTAGGCTTCTGTGGTCTTTCAGAACTTGGAGTTTATTGCTGCAGGTTTTTCTTGCTTTTAAAGTTTCCATTGAGAAGTCATCTGTTATTCTGATTTTTCTTTGTATGTGACTTGTGGTTTTTCTCTTGCAGCTTTTAATACCCTCCCCTTGTTCTGTATATTTAGTGTTTTTACTACAATATGCCATGGTAAGTTTCTTTTCTGGTCCTGTCTATTTGGTGTTCTGTGTACTTCTTGTTTCTGTATAGGTAGTCTTTCCTTCATTTAGAGAGGTTTTCTTCTGTAATCCTGTTACAGATCTGGTCTTCCATTGACACAGGATTCTTCTCCTTCTGTTGTCTTGACTTTTCATATTGTTTGTGTTTTTGTGATAGGACCTGAGCATATGGACTTCTTTTGTTGGTTCTGTCTCTGATAGAAAATTCTAGCTTGCTTTTATAGAGTGGGCCTTTGATTCTGTTTTTGTTGGGTGATTTCAGATCTAATATAGAGTTACCTGGTCATCTTTTGGATTTTTCAAATGATTTTTGATTGGAGGGATAGGAGTGATTACAGGCTGGTCCTGTGAACAAGATGGGCAAGCACATCTAGAATGTCTGTTCATGGCAGTGGGATGGGCAAGTTTCTGGCTACCTTACCATGCCAGTCAGGAGGCAAGCAGAGCAACACAAGCTAGTCCTGAAATGTGCTACAATATTTCTTTAAGTGCTATCTTTCTCTCAATTTATTTTTTCTTCCTTCTATCAGTACTATCAAACAGATTTTAGAACTTAAGTGCAATTTACCTATTGTCACCCTTTTCCTATTCCCCATGTCTTCATCCCTGCTCCCAATACCAAGTGTGAGACTGAGGTATCCATATTCAATCTACTCTCATCTGCTTTTAGATTTTTTTTATATGAATGTTGATTGCCTCTGGTCCCTCAGAGGCATTTTTCTCAGTTTTTTTAAGAATTTTTTTTCTATTATTCCAAAGAATTAGGTGTAAAGTTATATATCAGAATTCTCAACAAAAACAGATCTCAGTTTACCAAAGTAGATTTCTTTTGGAGTTTTGTAGTATTTTTAAGTCACACTCATCAGCTGTGACAACTGAAGAAATCAGAGCAGGTCTTAGAAAGGGAAGAAAACAAAATCCAATGATGAACTTGAGGTGCTAGTGAGCCTTACAATTGGAATTGTGATATGTGGGAATCTGGCCATAATGGGAGTCAAGAAATTATTGAGAGACATTGCAAAGGAAGAGCTTTGAGATCAGAAGTTTTGGTGATTGGTCACATCATTAAATGAATTGGACAAATGGAGGTTTCCAAGCCACTGGAGGCTTGCTCATGTGAGCCTGTTGCAGTGGTGGTGTCGAGCACAGGACCCATGTCAGCTCAATTAAACAAGGGCCCAAAGGGGAGGTGAGAAATAGGTGGCAAGCCAGCACTAGACTGAGAACTATTTGAGACTGATTGCTGCTGGGTGAAGGAGAGTATGATTTACATATGACCACTGCATGAGATGACTAGACTCCAGTGGACACATTTACACTGAAGGGTACAAACACTTGAATGAATAGGACTTAACATGTACGGCAGAATGCATAGGATTTGGTAGAGAATGGGGGGCACATAGCTGGGGGAGGAGGTCTAGATTTCAATGGGAAATGTTTAATTTTAAAAGCTCAATAAAAATATGATCTATAAAAAAGATAAGAAACTATTTTAGAAAGAGATAAATCAGACTTTGAGGTTTATCAGTGGGAAGTACCCCAGTACTGAGGGGATGAAAAGAATGCTAGATTTTTAGGGGTTGCTGATATGCAATGTGTGTTATATGGGAGAAGAGATCAAAGAAACCTAGGCCCAGAACATTAGAATGATTCCTATGAAAATTGATATGTTTGTGGAAAATAATGGAGGTCACTTAAAATTTTCTATTTATAAAAACTGCTGTTTAAAAGTTATACTATTCGATGGGCATGATGATGCATGCCTTTAATTCCAGAACCTGGGAGGCAGGAGCAGGTGGTTCTCTGTGAGATCAAGGCCAGTCTGGTCTATCTAGTGAGTTACAGGCAACTGTTGCTACAGGGAGACCCTGTCTCAAAAAGGCACCCACAAAAAGTTCTATTATTATCAGGGCATGGTGGTGCATGCCTTTAATCTCAGCACTTAAGAGGCAAAGGCAGGGCCATTTCTGTGAGACTGGGGTCTACTTAGTAAGTTCCAGCTCAGCTGGGGCTATAGAAAGACCCTCTCTCAAAAAAAATTGTGCTATTTTAACAGTGTATATAAGTTGTGAACAGAAAACCAGGATGTATTCCATTGTATCAACTGTGGGATTTACACCCTTTTTTCATGTGGCAATTAAGGAAAATATAATTGCCTTCTCTATTTCTCAGAATCATAGATTTTTCTGTGCTCTTAATATAAAGCTACTTTTTGACATTAAAACCATTTAACCCACATGTTCAAATCTCTTGTTCAGTTTTAAGACTGAACTTGGAGCAGATTCAAAGCATCCAAATACTCCTCTGAATGCAGTGGAATACTGTAAAACAGGCCATAACTCCTTAGTTTGACTCTCTCACACAGACTGTGTCCATATTGTACAGAGAGATATGATTTATTAAAATAAACCTAAGTAGCCTCAAATTATATCTACTTCAATTTGTACTGAACTGTGGGTCAGGAAGTCCCAAAGTAACACAAAATAGAGAAAGCAAATTTTAAAAAAAATTTTCCATTCAGATATCAAAAATTTCATGATTTCTTTAAAATTTCAGTGTACTTACCATAAAGAGTCTAAAATCTCAACATATTTACATCTTTTACTGATGGCTTAAAAAGTGGACAGGTATGGTGGCACACTCCTTTAATCCCAGTGCTCAGAAAAATTGGTAAAATAAAATGAAATTCATTGGGGACAGGGTATGAAGAGAGTGTGTAACTGGTCAGGGTGCAGGGGACACAATGGGTGGGGGCTGACTTACCAGAGTAGTCTGGAAGTCTCAGGCAGGATGAACAGGAGGGGGCCTAAGACCAAGGCATGGGTTGGGGCAATGTAGACAGAGAGGATGTACCTGGTCAGGGTTCTGGGGAATCAAGACACGGTGAATGAGTGGGGTCTGATTTAGGATGGTCTCAGTGGGGATGGGAAGAAGGGTGTCTAAGCTTAAGGCAGGAATGAGAACGACATGAGAAGAGAGAATATAGCTGGTCAGGGTGCATGGAGAATCGAAATAGAAAGTGTAACTAGTCTTTGAAAATTGACTGGGAAAATTTATCTTTCAAATTCAAATTATGGATGACCTATCAGGAATGAGTAAAGCAGTCAACGTGCGTGTTTTTAAACCTTAACCTAGAAAACTCACAATATGTTAGTTATAGAAGAAGCCATGAGTGGTTAAGCAACAATTTCTTCTAAGACAAGAAGAGTTGTGAAAGAACACTTTAAAGTGCCTGACTTTATCATATTGAAAGGTATCATCTTTGTAAACGTTAGTACTAAGTAGATGTAAGTACTACATGAAATAAGGAAGCCTATGCTGGAAAACAGTAACACCATTTAAAGCACTGTATAAAATGATAACGAGAATACTTGTGATGGAGTGATCACGTGCTTCCTGCAGAGCTCAGTGCTAATCAGCTTCTCTATCTCTTATCACTGCAAAAACCTGCATGGATCACCATGATAACGTTCTTTGCCTAAGAGTAAAAGAATTTGAAAACTAATTAGCATCTAGTGAATTTCAATAGAATAAATAATTAATAGGACTAATTGGTGTGAAAAAAATTTAGAGTCCAAAAAGCTTGTGCTTTCACATTGGAATGATTTGGACATGGGAAGATGGGGGGTTATACTTCTATTTCTTGGTTTTGAATATTTTATTTTATTTTCAGTTGTGTCTGTTATCACTCAGCTCTTGCTCTGACATCCTCTTGACTCCCCAGTGCTTATAATGTATGGAAAGAATTCTACATGTAGTGTAGAAGACAGGCACATTTATTACAGAGCAAAGAGAAAAACAAACCTTCCAGGGATTAGAGTGGGCAACAGTTCAAATAACTATTGTATAGAACACTCACAAGGTGTGAGAGTGGACAATGGTCAGAGAGACCAATGTGCCAGTTTACATTTTAGGAATGTTTTGTATTAGTTTTAAGATCTCTGAAACAGACAGCTTTCCTTGGGGGGGGGGTTGGTATTTTGCTGTCCATGTAACTGACAGGTCCATTTTGATCAACTCTTACAGGAGTGAATATAACTCATCTTTTTCTTTATCAAAAAGCCTATTGTTAGATAGTAATCTTATAAGGTTAGGGCTCCTTGGAACCAATTATTAGTGAGAGAGGTTAGAATGTCCTATCTCCTCCCAGGACCAAAGATACAGGTTGTATCCCTCTCACCAATAGTTACAGTCTAGCAGTTCCATATTTTGGTTTTATAGTCAATTCAGATGAGGAAGGAGTCCAACTCAAGTTCTTCAAGTCTTCTAATATCTAGTTAGATACCTAACATCTTTTTTTTTTTTTGGCCTATTTCAATTTCTGGACAAAAAGAAAGACTAAGGAAGATACTCATTCTGCTGCTAATTCTGGTTTATAAAGACTTGCTTTACACCAGGTGTACTCAAAGAAATCATACCAATAGGGAAAAATAGCAACAGCCTTTACTAACTTGGAGCTGCTGGTTTTTGCAGGCAAGGCACAGCTAATGACGAACACATTTAGAATGACTAAATTCCATGAAGAAAAATACCTATGAAATCATGGCAGGGTACTGCCAACGATTAGATTAGCTTTTCAAAATTACTTGATTAAGACATGCAATGTAATATAACAACAAATACAAGTATTTAATAGTTTACAATATATGTATCTTTGTTCTAAGCTATTACTCAGGCCTCAGTTTGTACTTTGCTCTTATATTTTGAATATTGTACACATATAAAAGCCAATAGACTTTTTTCCCTTTTGAAAGACTGTTGAGCTTGCCAGTACAATCTTAATATCAACACAGATAAAGCAACAAAGAATTCTTGGTTAAAAAAGAAAGATAAAGAATATAGCCAAAATAATTCTACATGATGCTTGTAACTTTGATTAAAGAAAGGACCATTCCCATAATTATATTTAAAGATTAAAATCAACTAACACTATAATTTCCCTTGAGTTTAAATTTATAGTCTGGGTTCTTCTCATAAAAGAAACTTAAAATACAAATGGAATAAGAGCACTTTTGTGTATGTTAGATTCAGGACGTGTGTGTGTGTCTGTGTGTATCTGTGTGTGTGTGCCTGTGTGCCTGTGTGTCTGTGTGTGCTAGACCTGGTGTAAGTATAAAAAATGATAAGTTTCTATTTTAGGTAATAATTTTTCTAGCATTGAGAAAGTTTAGATAGCTGAAGTAAAATCAGGCAGAAGTGTGAGGTAGTGACAGATACTTATAATCGTATAACTCAGGGGGCTGAGGCAGGAGGATCACATTTCTGAGGCTGATTGAATTACACAGAGGGACCTCATGTGAGAAGGGAGGAAGGGAGGAGAGGACGGAGTACAGGAAGAAGGAATGGAGGCAGGGGGAGAAATGAGCAATCCTCTGACAGATGCATGGGACACCACCCAGGTTGAGCATGAACTTTCTTTTTTGTTGTTTCCACAGAGTATTTGCACAACCACCACTGCATTTTTGCATTTTTTCTTCCTGGCTTCATTCTGTTGGGTTCTGACTGAAGCGTGGCAGTCATATATGGCTGTAACTGGAAAAATTAGGACACGACTCATAAGGAAACGCTTTTTGTGCCTTGGATGGGGTAAGCATATTAATGTATTTTTTCATACTTTTGCAAAAATGACATTAACTGCCTTATAAAACTATAGAAAGGAATTATTCCCAGGTTACTTTGTGTTAATTTGAAACACAAAGTAGGAGGGCATGAGGAGGGCCATTTTCTGAACATTTGTGCATTTGGTACTTTGTAAAGGAGTAATCACTGAATAACCATTTAGCTAGCGAGCTAACACCCAATAAACTACATGTTGTACGTTGAGACCTGAGCTATCTACAGCCAGAAAATAATGTATGCCCTGCTAATATTTTCTGAAAATGCAAATTACTTTAAATTGTTCTGGTCCTCAAATCATGATGGTTCACCAGGCATGTAACCAACACTAGGAAAACATTACGAACTGTATCCTCCAATATCCTGAAACTATTAAAGAATAAAGCTGTTCTTGTCACACGAACAAAGCCATTAAGTAAATCAATGAAAGTTGAAATGTAGTCAGTGGTTTCCTCAAAAGCAGAAACACAGTGCCTGGAGTGGTAGTGGACACCTTTAATCCCAGCACTCAGGAGGCAGAGGGCGGCTGATCTATTAGATCAAGTTCAACCTGCTAGTCTACACAGCAAGCTCTAGGCCAGCTGGGATTACAAGAAGACCTTGTCTCAAACAAACAAACAAACACAAATGTAGAAACATAGAATTGCTGCCAGATTGAGAAATAGTTTGTTCTATACCCATCATAATTGGGGAAGTTTCTCTATTGACTTCATAACAAAGACATCTCAAGATCTATACATCTCACTGGGCTAATTCTAATGAAAGCACATTTAACGTTTAAAAAGCTAGCTTTTTGAAAAAACAACTCAGTTTTTTCATGTTATGTATTTAAAATTCCCACATGGAGATAACTAAAGAATTTTAAACCAAAGCTCCCAAGCAACACACACACACACACACACACACACACACACACACACACACACCACATTTGTGTAACCTGGAGGTAACCATCTGAAGATTAGAATAGGGAGTTAGAAGTAACCTGGGAAATTACAAGTGGATTTATTGCAGTACCAGAATAATTCGTTCTGAAAAATAGGATCAAGACAAATTAAAGATTATCAGTCAGGTTTCAGCAAGGGTGCATCATATTTAGCTGATGTATTAGGGATTTTTATGAAAGCAAATGGAGAGTTGAAGAATATGGCCTACTTAGAGTTCCAAAAGACCTTTGTCTAGATTCTATGACAAAGACATTCTAAAATTAAGGCAGTACTGAACCCAGGAAGATTTTTATTGTGAAGGACCATAGAACAAGGAAGAAAGAATGCATGGAGAAGTTATTTCTTAAAGAGTGAGTTCCATGCCTGTTATCAACAGCTACCTTATATATCTTTATATCTTTAACCCTGTTTTTAAAGCTCTCGAGAAAGGGATTTGCAGCTTGCCTCCAAATTTACTAATGTGCTCTGAGTTGCAACAGGTTACCCAGAATTTCAATACAGAAAATATGCCATTATGAATATAGAAAAAAATTAAGTCCAAATTGTATGATATGAAGATGTCTAATCCTTTAGTTATTATGTAGTAGAGACTTTTCTTCTAATGAACTCAGTCTATAGGCAACAACACACAGGATGCAGGATGAAGGATGAGGAGGAGGCAAAGAGGATTAGATGTGTAATTTATATTACACACGTACAATTACGAACAATAATTTAAAAACATGGTGACTCTCTGAGATGCTTTCCATAGTTCTTGTCTTTAAACCTTGTAAACATAATGTCACTAGAGAAGGATACCTGAAGAAAAAGAATAGCAGGAAAGATGGGCTAGGGTAAGGAGAGTGAGTTTAGACAGAGGGGATGCAGGAGGACGGTTAACTGAGGTTCGTCTTAACCCAAAAAAGTAGTTATAATCTTGGAAAGAATGCATGACCAAATAAACACACACACACTCACAAACACACACATAAACACATGTAAACATACCAACAAACACAACATATATGCATACGCATACATGTATGCAAACACAGACATGCACATATATGCTCACACACATACATACACAGACACAGTATAAAAAGAAATTATAAGGTCAAAGTTTGTTTAGAATCAGATAATTGAATTCCCCTTTCCTGCATCCTTATTGTTTTAAGTAAGTTAAAAAGAACACATAAAGTGATAAAATTTATTTTTTGTGTCTTATTATATGTGCAACTTGATATGGATCAATATGTGGCCACGCAGATGTTCTGTTTCTCTCTGGCAGTCCATTACACCAGGACATCCAGTTTTTTAACTTTGTTATTTTATAACTATAAATTTCCTTTATAACAGTGTAAACCCCTAGAGAAAAAAATAACTTAAAAGGCATACTAAATCTCTGTTATTACTTCCTTTAAAACTATGTCAAATTCAGTGGTAACCTAGCAACATCAAATGGGCTAGTTTAGAGACCCAGGTATTCTCTCTCATATTTTTGCACTTGAGAGAAAGTTTGTAACACACTTTGTGAGGTAATTCTCCCAAAGGTAGTTGCTCTGATTTGGGCATCTGGAGTTTGTACAGATATTTCTTAGGTCACAATGCACAGTGGCTGAAGCTGAACATGAGGTGTGACCTTGCTTTTCTTGTAGGTTTACCAGCTTTAGTAGTGGCCACATCAGTAGGCTTCACCAGGACGAAAGGATATGGCACAGATCACTAGTAAGTCCATCCACATTGATAACTCATGTCTATAATTAAGCAAGTTATAAGACAGGCTTCACTTGTGTTGTCTGTTGACTGTATTTGTTTCATCATCCAGTCTTTAACAATGGTAACAACTACTGCATCACTGAATAGTGATGTAGGGAGGTTTATATATACAAAAGTTAAGAAAAAATGCAGCACTATGCAGAATCCTCATTTCCATTTCCAGTTCTTTGTAAAACCAGCATATTATCTTGTTAATATATTTTAGTATATACTATGAGTGTTTGATCTTAGATCATTTTTGTTAGAACTGGTGAAATCTTGATGCTATCTTTTAAGATGAAATTCTGCCCTCAACTTCTAGTATCTTTGATGATTATATTTATTATCAACAACTAAGATTTGTTATGATAATTTACATTTTGTTGCTGTTTTATGATGATACATATTAAAATTTACAGGTCAGCGGCGCCAGATTCTATATTAGAAAACACCTAGACTTTGGAAGAAATTTATAAAGGGAAAAAGCCTACAAAGCAATTTATAACAAAGATTTAAAAATGTACTTTCATGTTGCACTACACCTGCTCTCAAGCAGAGAAAGCAGCTGAGAAGTGGGGAATGTGTATGCATACTATAAGATGCATACATTTTGAAGTGTGGCATTCTATTTCACTGTTTTCAAGTTTTAGTTAGCAATCACTGTTAGGCTACCTGTTGGGCTCATCCAAATTGAAAGTACATCAAAAGCCATCACTGCATCTGCCTGTGCCCAGGACACTAAAGTTGGAAGAGCTCCTGTCATTGGACCGCTTGCTTTTTTATATAACCACTATTAGAAATAAATTTCTAATAGCATATATTTCAGAGTACTGCTTACTACAGCACTATTACTTTAATGTATTAGTTTTTCCATTAACATAACTACTTTGATATAAATCAGGTATTTGAAAGGTACCTTATTAGGAATCTGTAAGAAATAAGATTAAGGATATTATGGTTCCTACTTTCAAGTTTATAAAGCCAAAGATATTACAAGTCATGTATTGATCTTAATTTTAAATAAATGCACCTGTATTTGTGAATGTATATGCTGGTGTTTCGGGATGCATATTAAACTACTAGGTGAAGTTTTAAATTAAGGTATAATTTATAGAGTCACATTCATGATATTAAGGGTATAGTTTTCTTGGGAGTTTCATGGAACCGTGAAAAACTGGTTTAAAAGATATCAGTGCACGAAATGAATAATCTACATTATTAGAGTTGTTAGAGTAGATTATTGTTAGAACAGATACAGAGCACTGTCTGCTTCACTTTGTTACTGTTGAAGGCAGCTCACTGACCTTATGGATTAAGATAATGACTGGGGCAAACCTCAGAGAAACAGCTGCATGAAGGGATGGCACGCTGCACATGAGCAGTGAAGATATAATCCCTCACACATCTCATGTTCACTCTCTGGATCAAGAGTACACAGATGTGCCATTCTGCAGAATCTGCAGTGCTGAGGCCTCTGGCCTCTTCATTTCCTTTTGATTCAGAGAATGAACGTTTTAACCAATGCATTCTCGCATCTCCATCCATGCAAGCCTACATCTCTTGGTGAAGTTAGTACATGGTATAAACACAGCTGCACTTATTTTAATTCAAAGTCGTATTTTAGTGAATTTTCTCAGTAGTCTGGAAAACAGTAAGATTAAAGGGGAAAAACCATGCAAATGTAGATTATTCATTTCCTGCTTCATACCTTTTAAACCAGTTTTTTCCCAATCTCAGTGCCCTCAAGGAAAAGCAGGTAAAAAGCACACCTAAGATTTTCCAAACACGCTGTTCTTATTTGAAAGTCTCCTTGAAAACATCTGCCAGGGAGATAAAGCAGCATTTTTTTAAAGTAATAATTGCTTTACTATGAAAACAAATGTAAAAACTGCACTATAAGAATAATTTGTCTAAGTCATTTAACTGTCTAAAGGCAAAGCCTTAGAATGGAGTTTCTGTTCAGTGAAAGGCATGTAGTGTTTTATAATCAAGGAAAGCTTAATCTTGCTTTTTCTAGATCCTCTAGAAGTTTTTTTAAGTTATAAATCTTTGAAATGTGCCAACATTCCAAGGCCAAATGTCTAGTCTAAGCTGTGTCACTGTTCAGTGGTCTAATACATATGACTAATTTTTGTTAGTTTTTATCTAATGCTATTTTCAGCTGCTGGCTCTCTCTTGAAGGAGGACTGCTCTACGCTTTTGTTGGGCCTGCAGCTGCTGTTGTCCTGGTAAACAATGAAATTCACTTATTTGACTTCTTAACAAAATAAGGTTACATTAGTTCAACTAGTGTGCCAATTTTGATAAAGTATTTATTGTGATATAGCTCAATTAACCATAACTTTGATTTCAATATCAATTTATTTCAATATTGTATTACCCTAAAATATTCAGTTTTAAGCACTAAAGATTATTAATCTTGGCAGCATGGAATTCCTCATATAGTGATTCTAGATATGTGAAGAAGTTTAAATAAATTTCAATAAATTCCTGCTGTTCCATATATAGAAACTTATCCTTCATTATCATTTCATCTCTGTATTATTTTGTACAATATATTTAGATATGAATAGGGAGATTTCTTCAAGACTGCCCTTCATCTGTCTATCATCATTACATATTTCTATACATACATATATTTATACAATATACTACACACACACATACACACACACACACACACAATTCGCAGACCTTTTCAACCTCAATGTTATGAACATTTTAGAGTGGATATTTCTTTGCTTCAGGGGCTGTCCTGTGCATTCTAGTATGTTGGGTAGCATCCCTTCCTCTGCCTACCACATATTGACAACATCCTCCAGTTATAATTAAAAACATCCCCAGACATTTCTGATGTTCCCTGAGGATCAAAATGAACCCCAGTTAAAAACTGCCAATAGATATTGTTTATATAGGTTTTATTTTTGTTATCACAAAATAATTTCTAGGTTTTAAAATTATAACATGCAAAAATTTCTACCAATTTTGTATCCCTCTCTCTCTGTCTCTCTCATTGTTCCATCATTATTAATCTTTGAAGAAAATTTAGGAGGAAAGAAATGATCTAAATTAAATGCAAAGATTTATATCACTGCAATTAGACTATCAGTTCCATAATTACCTTTCAGTTTCTTAAATGATTCATTCAATAATTTGGAAGCTGATGACATCTTTTTTAATAACTCTGAGTCTTTCTTCCTTTCAAGACTGTTCCCTTTCTTTAAGCTGTAACAGGAACAGAAATTGCCCATTATTCATAAAAAAGAAAGAGAAAAATGTACTCAAAATATGAGTATTAGAGAAGAGCATGGGAGAATAAAAACTATCAGAAACACTTTTCTCTGTTGCATTGGATTTTTATTGAATCAATTCAGTTAATCCCCTAAGCTACAAGTTAATGCACATATAACCTTAAAATGAAGAAACGAGTATGTCTGTAGCTGAAATACCAACATAAAGACTTTATTTTGGTTAAAGTCCCGTATAGCTAAGTTGTAGATTAATAGAATCCATAGACCATCCAGACTTTTTTCTAAGTTCAAATGAAGTTTGATACACATTCTTGTGATTAAACAATATTTTGCCCAGAAACTATGGCAAGAGATACCTCCTAAGTAAGTCCCCATTTAACAGATGCATTTTGGATCTTCATATCAGCAAGTAGACAAATTTCACTCCTCACTTTTTGGCAGAGGAGAATGGATTGCAAAAGATTATTGCCTTGTGATCATGAAGGGCAAAAAAAAGTTAAAAGGAGAAAATACTTTGCTTGTCTTCGTTCTGTCATTGGGCTGGTTTCCTTTATACCATGGTCATTCATCAGAATAATCTCTACCACTGGGTATCTGCCTCTGCAACTCCTTACAATTTTACTTGAAAGAGAACATTTTCTTACTGATTTCATGTCAGCTGTATTATGCAAAAGGCCATTTGAGTAAGAGTAAGTCTTAGAAAGGAATTGATGAGTACTCACTAGAGTCTATTTTAAGAATTAGTGCCAGGGTCCATCCCCTGAGGGGATCTAGAGATTTGAATAGGCTTTCCCTTCCTTCTAGAAAAGTACAGTACATCGGAAGTCTCCCACTCCAGGAGAGAGCAGCCAGAGAGCATGAGGATTTTACCACTCCGTCTCCCCTGCTGGGGGCAGTGGCAAATCCTAAACACCTTTCCCTGCCAAGTCTCAGCTAAGCCTCTAACTGGGAGATTTAAAATCTTTTGACTTTTCAATATAGGAGAAAACTCAGTTATCCAATTATTTTATTCAAAGTTACTGCAGAGACAACGATGCCAGGTTGGTATAGTTTGGTACAATTTAAAAATTAGGTAATTGAAGGTTAATTTCCCCATGTTAAACTGCAAACCATGGAAATTAAATGTGCTTAATGGACCTTAAAACCTAAGCATGCACCACTGTTAAATTGTTCGTTATGCCTTTGAGACATCTTTCATATCACGGCTCTCACAGTCATACACCTTTTCAGTAGTTTAAGGCTGTTTTCAGAACAGGGACCTGATTTCCTGTAATATTATTGAAAGGTCAACTTTGTTTCTGTTTGACAGGTCAACATGGTGATTGGCATTTTGGTATTTAATAAGCTTGTTTCCAGAGATGGGATCCTAGATAAAAAGCTCAAACACAGAGCCGGGTAAGCTGCCATTGGTGGATTTTGAAGGTTCTTTACCGGTAACTCCTGTAGTCCAGGTCCAGATTGTCTGACTACAGTGAACTGTGCCCTGAACTTTGCTTTTGATGTTCTAATGTGTCTGGTAGATTCCGTCATTCAAAAGTTTCTCTAATGTGATATGGCAAATATCTAGGGGTAATAAAAGAGGCATTAATAAAATAGAGATGTACATATTACCTGCTGGTCAGCTAAAATTTAAGACTAGATTTAAAATAGTCATCCTGAGATAAGAGATTTCAAAACCCTTCAACTTTTCATCACAAATGACAGGAATTAAACTGAAAACAATGTCAATTTGGGACAAATTGAAACTAGTAATCCTTAATAGAGTAAAAATAGTATTTTTTTCTTTAATTAGTTGTATAGACCAGAAAAAAATAGTCACTTCCCAAACACTATTCTCTTCATTCCTTTGACATTTTAAATATAATTTTCTAGGACAGTTATTCAGGATTTTCAGTTGAACATTCTTACCAATTATAAAATTTATAAAAGAAGCTACCCTAATTGTACTATTATATCAACAAACATTTCATATGTAAATTTGTATTAGCTTCTTAAAGTTGCATTACCACCTCATTGTAAGAATTTGTAGAAATTTGAGTGAAATATTAATACCTTTGATTTCTCCTTTTGTCTTTTCTTATAAAAGGATTATGGTACTCTCCTTTCTGGTAAATTGTAACTTTATTCAAAGTTTATTCTTATAATTATTCACTTTTAAAAGATATTTTATGATATTATTTAACAGCCATGGTATTTGATCACCTATTGGTGATGATTTTAAGAACTTTTTGTTTTTATAATTTATGTAATGAATATAAAGTAAGATAATCCAAGTACTTTTATCAATTATAATAATTGATAATGTTTATATCAAACCTTAGAGCTGCAATAGAACTGCATCAGTAGAGAGACCTTCCTGACATGGGATCACTTTTTACTTAGGACTCTTCTACATTACAGATTAGTTTCTAAAGCATCCTTAAAAAGGCAGTCCTGAACTTAGTTAGCATAGACACTGTGCTTCCTGTACCATTTGACAGAATCCTTTCACTTTCACACAGCTATTCTTATGAG
The DNA here is from genome assembly GCF_000622305.1 of Nannospalax galili. Lineage (NCBI taxonomy): Eukaryota > Metazoa > Chordata > Mammalia > Rodentia > Spalacidae > Nannospalax > Nannospalax galili. The sequence goes on from NW_008358101.1 coordinate 5,186,305, forward strand.
TCTACCACACATAGCTGGAAAGGAAACCAGTTCTTCAGTTATTCTGTCTAGATTAACCAAGTAAGAATAAGATAATCGGATGAGTACTAGGTACAGAAAGTGAGTCCCGCTGCTAGTAACGTAAACATTTTTTAAGTGAAGGATTTGAAGTCAAAGCTCTGCAGTTCACTAAATGTGTATGTGTCTTTAGCATATTAGTTTGTCTTTCTGCAACTCAGTCTCTTCATCCATTAAACAGGGAAATAACTTTTGCTTCCTCAAGTACATGAAGTAATGTTTATCATGATTTAACTAGATTATGTGGCATACAGCAGGCTTTAATCAAGAAACAGTGGCTCTTATCATGGATGAAATGAGGTGTGCAGGTTTACAAAGGTTCCTGATGATGAATCAAAAAGCTATGATTTCATCATCCAAGACAATGAGGTCAAAAAAGAAGATAAGCTCATCAGAAAACTGAAGTTTTGTTAGACTCACAGTGTTTATTTTCACACATCATTATTTTGTGCACCAAGCCAAGTTTGTTTTGTGTGTCCCTTTGTAAGTGATAAACATAGATTTAGAAGAAATGACTTTTTTAATAAATTAACAAATTATTGATTTCGCTTTACATATTTGTAAGGACTATTGTAACTGAAAACCTTTAATTCTAAAAGCACTCTTAAAAGTGGCACGTGTTTATTTGGCAAACTGAATCATTGTCTTTCTGATTCCAAGGGGGCTGCTGCTGAAACAGTAGGATTGTTAACTTACACTATACAGATAGAATTCTGATTACTGTCCAGAACAGGGACGAGCTCTTGCATTAATGACTAAGTTGAAAAATCATCTCTATGATTTCTGAAGCAACCTGAGTATGTATAGATTCAACTTTGTTCTCTATTCTGAAATGTGATTGAATGAAACATTTTATTAAGCTGTGAATGTGTGAAGTTAATTTCAGTTCTCAGAGAAGCAGTGAGGAAAAATATTAAAGATTTCAGTGAGAAACTCAAAAATCGAGGAAGGCCCGTGTTCACTGCTTAATAATTGATTTCCCTAATTGTAAAAGTTGACTATCTCAGGTTGTGTGAATACATACATACAAATGTGTAATATATGCACACAGAGAAAGCATATTTTGTGACACTAGATGTTATTATTTAAAATAGAATATAGTACCAAGGCATTCATTTTATCATTTTTTCCTATTTCTATTTCTTTGTTGCTTTTCTTGTACCTTAAAATCACCTACTAGAAATAGCCAAACACACAATTTGTGCTCAATAAATATTTATAAAGGAATGAATAAATGTTTAATAAATAATAAAATTGCTTTACAAGTTTTCTAACACCAAAACCATATTAAAAGTTTCCTAATATCTAAAATATATTTACCAAGGAGGCTTTATTGAAAATAATAATACATCTTATATAAAAGTGATACTAGAAGCCGGGTGTGGTGGGGTAGGCCTTTAAGCCCAGCACTCTGGGGGCAGAGGCAGGCAGATCTCTGTGAGTTCAAGGCCAGCCTGGTCTACATAGTGAGTTCCAGGCCAGCTGGAACTA
>NW_008358101.1:5187906-5221947 GCF_000622305.1 Nannospalax galili
TAGGAAATAGTAAAAAGAAGATAAACTATAATGTATGTACTTTGGGGAACATATTTTTTTATTTTTCTTCAGTGGAGTTTTCTTATTTACTGAATTAAATTGTTTTGTCTTACATACCTGGAATTAAGGATATTAACTTAGCAAGACCCTTATACATTTCATGAAGTTTCTCCTTGAGAGCATTTCATTTTACATTGCAATAACTTAGCTTAGACTCTAGATTATGTTTTCTGTATGTCATTAATTTATGTATGGATCATTTAAACTAGGAAAAAATTACATTTTACTTAATAACGCACTCTGATTGTTCTCCATTCCCATCCATAGGAGGCCAGAGCTTCCAAACTGTCTCCTCTAAGGAAAGCGTGTGCAAGCCTTTAAACCACCCATGGATCTCAAATAAAGACAAATAAGCACTTTGAAAACTAGTTTAAATTTGTCAGAAAATCCCTTACTTAAGTCACTTCTTCAGTACTAAAATACTTGCTGTTTTGGGTCCTTAAATAATCTTTGGTTTTCAACCTTGTTTCAGAGTCCAGAGGGGGAATATTCTTAAATTGAGAAACAGCTACATCCACGTTCAAGGCACAACCATCAAATGACCTATCTTCTGTGATAAAAGAAACAATAAATGAGGAATCTATGCCTTTTAATATAATACAATCAAATTTAACAAGAAAGAAATTCAACTATATATTTGGGGCAGTTGTATCCCTGTTCATCAGAATAACCTATGAAGCTTTAAAAGAGATAGGCACCTGGGTCGCCTTAACTAGAGCTGTTGGAGATGGGGCAATGTAGCTATGTGCAGTCACTAAGAGAACACTGGACTAGGTAGTACTTTGGAAGGAAGTGTTGGCAAGCCCATGGAGCCATTCATAGTAAGCTAGACATGCTATTGCTTGCATATTGTATGATAAGTCTGAGTACATGTGTGCCTGTTATATAGACCCTGGGATAGATTAGTAAAGTAAGTGATTTACAAGCTAACTGCAAAGGCTTGATTTGTTCTTCCTCATGATATGTGCTGATCAATCGATGGCAAGGGCCTTCAGATTTATTATCCCACCTGAACGCTATTCATAGATGAGTACATTTACTTGAGAGAAATCAGGCATTCTTTCCTCTGCCACTTATATATTAACAGCACAGCTTTGCTATAACATTATTATTATTATTATTACTATTTGGTCTTTTTGAGACAGGGTCTCCCTGTAGCCCCAGCTGTCCTGGAACTCACTATGTAGACCAGGTTGGCCTTGAACTCACAGAGATCTGCCTGCCTCTGCCTTGCAAGTGCTGGGATTAAAGGCATGTGCCACCATGACTGGCTTATAATATTATTTTTAAAACATACAGGGCGGACATTTTAGACAGAAATACCACATGGGAATGGACTAGAGAAGGGAATCCCAGAAAATTATTTCCAGATGTTTTAAATTTCACTACAAGTAATTTCTTTTATGTTTTCCTAAGAGGCTTATATTCTAATAAACACATTATTTTCAAGGAAGAATTCCTTATGGAAAGTATATGTGAAGTTTTTCTGTGTAGCCTTTTTTTGCTTCTATAATACAATAGCTAAGATCTAAATTATTTGATTCTGAATTTACTTATGAAATCTCTTAGAGCAGCAGAGACTTTTAAATGTTCCATGTTTGGTGCCTATGGCAAATATTTAGAAAGAATGCCTTGAACTTAATCATTATGTTGAATGTGTTTTATTACTACAGAGAGAATTGTTTCTTTACTATCAACTAATATTTCATCAAATTTCATCAGCCCCTATATTCAGATCACCCTAAAATATAGATAGTATATTGGTGCTATAAGAAATTTCAAAATATGAATCTGTTAAGATACAAACTAGGATGTCTTACATTTGAAGAATATATATACATATATGATACATTTGTGATAAATGTTGATATTTCTGGAGGTCTTAATTAATATATATACCATCTTCAAATGACAACAAAAATCTGAAGCTTGGAATCCTCACATGTTTGGGTCTGAATAGAGGGTTTTCACTGTATGTCTATACAAGCACACGCATATGTTTAACTCAATGCACCAATATTGATCCATAGACACAGGACCATCTGTGGTGTAAGCGTTAGAAACATGCTTTGCATGCCACAAAGGCCCACATTGTTAAAAGGTGAATGTTACAGTGACAACATGTGGTATAATTGTATCTTTAAAATGATCTAGAGCAATCATTCTTGATAAATATACTTTTTCTGCATGAATAGTATTTAAAAGCTAACTTGCAGCTGCAACATTTTTGGTGACAATTCAATATTTTGTTCTTTTTGTGGGTGTTCTGTTTGTTTGCAGTCAGATGAGTGAGCCTCATAGCGGTTTGACGCTCAAATGTGCCAAGTGTGGAGTAGTTTCTACAACAGCTTTGTCAGCCACCACCGCCAGTAATGCCATGTTAGTCCCAATCATTTACATCTTCTTGTTACAAATCTTTACAGTGCATGTGAAAAAATGCTATGATGAAAAAAATTGTGTTTGCTAATATTTGAGTATTTATAATTGACAACTGTCTTTATAATTATTGTGGGGTAGTCTGTAATAGATAAATTTCTCAGATGTTATCTGCTTTGTGGTTTCCAAGTTAATGGTCTTGGTTCCACACACAAGAATGCTTTGTTGAACAATGAATGGGGGGTTTGGTTATGGCCTGGAGCTTAACATGCAGCTACGTAATAATACTTTCCTTTGTCTTTCAACAGGGCCTCTCTTTGGAGCTCTTGTGTGGTATTACCCCTTCTGGCTCTGACATGGATGTCTGCAGTTCTGGCCATGACTGACAAACGCTCCATATTGTTTCAAATACTTTTTGCTGTGTTTGATTCATTGCAAGGCTTTGTTATTGTCATGGTCCACTGCATTCTTCGGAGAGAGGTGAGAAATGAATTCTTTTGTGGAAGAGATAAGTAGAAGTTGAAGGGTGTATCTTTATTAATTTATAACATATTTTATTGTAATATTGTGGTCTTCAAACTAGAGGTGATCTTCTCCACTGATAATTGCTTAAGATTCAAAGCTGAAGAGAAGTAATAAGGCATAGCTCAGGTGGACTTGTGATACTCAGAATGTGACAGATTGAATACATGGGTCTGTAGAAGAGAAAACATAGGCAGAGGTGCCAATAACCAGGAAGAACAGATTCAAGACAGATGGAGTGGGATAAGTACTCTAGAGAATATAGTGGAAGAAAGACTAAGGTGGATATCTCTTAAATGACACTGTTTATAAGCATCCTATTTCTGACCTAACTCCTAACTTATGCTGCTACACATAGCATATCTTCAGTTCTCATTTTAGTTGATCTTATTTTAGATACAAAATATCTGTTCCTGTAGTAAATTATAGTGTAAGTTACTAAAGATAAATGATTTTGATTTGGATATTGACCTTAGCAACTACAAAACCTGTGCAGAGTGAGGCATTATAGGCAGTAATTGTAAGAAATGTAGACTTGCAATCACTGCATTTCTCTGGGGCACAGTGTCAGTAGTGGGAGGAGGAGGAGGGTTCCCCAAGAGGGGAGACACAAACTGGTGACAAATCCATCCAGGACAGTGAAACATTGCAGATTTGCATTGTTTACAAGTAAAATATTGTTTTTCAACCAGTGTGGAAATTATTCCAAATGCTTGCAAGCACTGACACAGTATTTGCAAGGTTTATGAGTCATTTTAGAATTTACTCTAGGGATGAGTAGTGACTAAAACACATGCTGACACAGTGCCATGCTAGCGATTTTGAGAAAACAGTCGACTCTGGCATTTTGCATTATCCAGCTTGAGTAGTTTATTATGATGTGCAAATTGCAAAGAGATGCATGTGCATCTAAATACATACCACACTGTTTTACAGTGATGTGTGAAGGTAACCAAAGGTTTTAAGCTGATTTATTTGGTAGGAAGAACAGTAATTTTTCCTTATTTTAGTAAGACGCCAATGTCAGTAATAAACCCACAGGTATATTCTAAGAACATTCAGTAATAAAAACCCATGAAAACACAAGAAGTGTGTCTTCGTCCTGCAAGGGGAATATATATTTCATAACTTAAAAGTCTAAAACCGCTCACAATTGTTGAGCTTTACTATTCCTTTATCACAAATTTCTACCTAAAATATCAACAGTAAAATCTTTTAAATATCAAGTGCTTTACATAGCAAGAAGTAAATGTTAAAAGAAAATTGAAATATAAGTTTAGATTATATTCTTTTCCACTTATAACTATCTTGTGGCTCTTCTGTGTTAATATTACTCTAATTTTTTATCTCTTGTATTTGCTTCACTTGTTTTCTGGGTTAGCATACAAAGTAATGGATTTTATTCTGGCATCTGCACACATGCATCATAATATCTAGTCCTTGTCCATCCACCTCCCCATTGTCCACGCCCATCTTCCTGTTGTAATTTTTTTTAATGTGTGGAAATTAGGCACCAAACTTCTTTTTATTTAAATAAATAATTTATTAAGAATTTCATACATGCGTATAAGATGTTTTGATCAAATCCATGCCCACTCCCTCCCCTCCAACTCCGCCCTAACCAAATGCATAAATTAATAGGCATAGAACCATTTTTAATTGACAATTAACGATGGACTGTTACAGACTTTAAGTATGGTACAAGACATATCTATGTGTAGTTTTTATAGCAATTAACAAGCTGGGTATAAAGAGTAGACAAGTATTCTACCTTTAAATAAAATTTCTCTCTTTTTGTCATGTCTCATATAGACCAGGGTGACCTCAAACTCACTATGTAATTTTTATGTAGTATTGCAATTAAACCAGCATTTTCTACATGCCAAGCAAGCTATCTACCAACTGAGCTACATCCCCAGCCCAAGAGTCTCTTCTTTATTTCAGAAATAACTTTTCTGGATGCTCTTTGGCTATACTCAAGATAAACAGATTTTCAAGTGACAGATATGATGATGGCTTGTTATCAAATTTTTACTGCTTACATGGAGAAAAATATTTGATACAAAAATTCTTTATATCCATTAGAACTCATCTGTACTTTTTAATTAGAATATTAACTGTCAAAAACATGATTTAAGGGTAATTAAATCAAATCAGAACAAATGATTCTACTAAACTAGGTATCTGTAAATACATATTTTTCTATTAGGAATGAAAGCGTGGCCATATATGTTGTTGGATTTTTATTAGGTAATTTAAAATGAATAATTGTATAGCTGACAAAGTAATAGTGAAATGTCATAGTATTCTCTGGTTTTGACCCTGAAACATATTTCCTCTTTTTAGCATAGAGCCTTAGAAATACTGTGTAATGATGATAGAAATACCCAGATTTTGGTTTCGGGCAAGAGACCTTTAGAATTCCTAAGAGGAATTTTGTTACTAATAAACTAAGACTTTTCTTTAAATCTATTTTGCAAATCACAAAGTACATATCATAGTAATCTTCCTTGGACCCACAGCTTCTTTTTAAAAAGTAATTTTATTTTTTAATAAATTTTGTGGATTTTCATACACTATAGCTTGATGGTATTAAATTCCCTCCCCTATCCACCATACCTTCCCACTTCTGCCCTTTATGCAATTTAATGTGTTCTCTGGATAAATAGATGATAGATAGGTAGATGATAGATGATAGATAGATGATAGATAGATAGATAGATAGATAGATAGAGGATTGATAGATAATACAAGATAGATAGATGATTGATGATAGATAGATAGACAGAAGATAGATAGAATGATAGATAGAATGATAGATGATAGATAGATAGATGATAGATAGATGATAGAGATAGATATATAGATAGAAAAATAGATAATACATAGATAGGTAGATAGATAGATGATAGATAGATGACATGATAGATAGATAGACAGATAGATAGATAGATGATTGATAAATAGATAGATGCCAATAGAGTCTGATTTGTGTCCCCTATATGTCCTTCATTGTGGGCCCATCACTAGGCCCACCAAAAGTCCCCTCACCATAGGAGACTGTCTTTACTCTCATAGAAGCCATCAATTGTCAAAAGTTCCCTAGGCTGAGTTGGAATTTCCTAACCACTTTCCCATGACTATGTGGGGATTTTTGTCTGGTTTGAGCTTGTATAGGGATTATGATTGATCTCGCTGTTGCTGTGAGTTCGTATGAGTAACACTAGCTGTCTGGAAGACTCTGTTTCCTTGTGGTCATCTACCACCTCTGGCTCTGGCACTCTTTCCACCTCTGCTTCTCAATGATCCTTGAGTATTGGTAGGCAGACATTTGAAATAGCTGTCCTACTCATGAATAAGCACTTTGTGAACTCTTGTCCTCTGCACATTGGCCAATTGTGGGTTTCTGTGTTAATCACTATCTGCTGCATAAGGAAACTTCTCTGGAGAGAGTTGAGAGATTCGTTCATCCTATGTGTAGAGGTTGCATTGAAGAAGTGTCATTAGGGTTAAGTGTCTCACAGACACTTAAGTCTCTGCATTTGACCAGTTCTGGAACTCTATTAGTAGTCTCAATCTGTTGTAAAAAGAAGCTTCTTTGATGAGGAGTGAAAGGTACACTTGAGGTAAATATGAGGATGCATATTTAGCATACAGTAAGAAATTACATTGGTCTAGGGATGTGTCAGAAGTAAGGTTTTCTCTAGGATCTATGACATTTCCAAACATGTGCATTTGGCTATGTTTATGGTACCATATATGAATTCCGTCCTCCGAATCCCTAGATGTGAGTATAGATATCCAACCATGGAGATAAAGGGAAAGAAGATACTCAAGAGAGGGGAATAGTGGGAGATAAGTGTTATTAAGGGAGGAAGGGGGAAAAGAGAGGGTTACTTTAACTGGAGAGGAGCTGGGGGGGTGTTAGACAGGTAGAGTGAGAGGAGAGATAAATAATACTTGGATGGTTTGAAAAACCAGAGGAAAATGTATTAGTTTGAAGTACTACTGAATAATACACATCCAATAAATATATGAGTGCATGTGTATAGCTGAAGACTATATAACAAAAAACAGTGGTAGGCAGGAGAAACCTCCTTTTGAGTTGTTGGTTAGAGTAGTCCAAAAGATGCCCCCCCTCAAATAACACAGGTTATTGCCACAGCCCTTGATTGCCTCCCAGAACTTGAAGGTAAAACCCTATTGCTGAAGACAGGCCACATTTCAGACACAGGACTTGGAGTAATCATGCTGGAACTGACCCGGAAGCCTCCTCATTGAAGACTAGCTCTCATGGTATCAAAGATACTATACAAGCTGCCAAGGGAGAAAAACAAATAAATGATCCTACGAACCTAGAAAACCTTAATCAACAGCAATGACTGGCCCAGCAAACTACCACTGTTGGTGCAGTAGTGGCACTTTTATCTTTGGGGTAATCAACACCTGTCTAATTTGATTTAAAGCCAATAGCCTGTTTTGACCTAAATCTGTATTACCTGATGTTAGCAATGATCTGTCTCCTACTGCTTGTGATAACATACCCTAGCATTTAATTTATTCTAAGAGAAAAGAACCGTCCTCCCTATGCTCTCTACCCCGACAACACTATTTCCATAAAAAGACACCAAAGCACATGGAATAGACAGTGTTAATGGAATATGGGATTGTAATCTGTAACTCTTAATCTTCTTAATCATGCATAGGATCGCCTAGGAATGCAGTTTTGTCTTTATCTCACTGCTGTTTTCTTTAGAATAATTCAGATAAAATTTATGGATTTCTCTTTCTTAAAAATACATAACTCATGTAAGAATTATTTTTGATGTAGAGATTGAGTACATATATATGTGTATACATATTGCTATTTCTATTTTTTACATACAGTAATATAATTTGTTGTTTTTTTTTAAGTCATTGCTGTTTCAATAGGAATTCAAAGGCTTTCTTCTTATTTACTTGCCTGATCTTTCCATGAAAGAGATTGAAGGGCAGTCTTTCACTTACAGAAAGAAAAAAAGAGAACTATAATCATGATATTTTGAATGTAGTGTACAGAGAGCTTAATTTATTTTAAGTGGTCTTTGGCTTTCAGTGAAATTTTAAAACAAAAATCACTTACAATCTGGAAAGAAGGGAGAAATAACCACATTGGTGCTGACAACTCATCTGTGTGTATGTGTATTTGAATGGTATATGTGTATGCATGTGGTGTATGTGCTGTGGTATATGTGTGAATGTGTGGTGTATACAGTATGTGTGTGATGTATGTTTATGTATGTAATATTTGTGATGTATGACTGTGGTATAGTGTGTATATGTGGAATATGTGTGTTTGAATGGTATATATGTATGCATGTGGTATATGTGTATGTGGCATATGTGTGAATGTGTGGTTCATGCAGTATTTGTGTGTGATGTATGTGTATGTATGTGGTACATGTGATGTATTTATGTGGCATAGTGGTATATGTGGAATATGTAAGTTTAAGTGGTATATGTGCATATATATGGTGTTCATGTGTTTATATAGTGTATGTGTGTTTGAATGATATATGTGTATGTATGTGATGTGTGTGTGTGTTATGTGTATGTGTGGTGAATGTGTGTGTGGTGTATGTCTATTTATGTGACATATGTGTATGTATGTAGTATATGTGTGTTTGAATGGTGTATATGTACATATATGGTATATACGCACTTATGTAGTATATGTGTGTTTGAATGGCATATATATGTATATGCATGTGGTATGTGTGATGTATGTGTGATACAGTCTGTCTGATGTATACGTGTGTGTGTGGTGTGTATGTGTATGGTGCATGTATTTGGTGCATGCATGTGAGTGTACTCATGCCCATGTGCTCACATGCAGAGGTCATAGCCTGCCTTCAGGCTTCTTTTCTTGTTCCTTTCTGCCTTACTGCCTTGAGACAGAGTCACTCACTGAACTGAAAGCTTGCCTTTTTGGCTAGACTGACTGTCCAGTGAGCTCCAGAGAGCTGCTTGTTTCTCCTTATGCTGGGCTGCAGATTTGCAGTGATGCTGTGTTTACATGGGTGATGGGTATTCAAACTCGGATTCTCGTGCTTACAGAGCAAATGCTCTTACCCACTGAGCCACCTACCCAGCACGCCTATTTATTTTTATAAAAAGAAAATTGAATATTGAATTACTGTTCTGATTTCTAGACCTAACAACTTAATATTTAAATTTCACAGTAAAATTGTATTCTTTAAACCACAATTGCTTCTTCTAGAATACCTTTGCCTTTGAGTTGTTTTTAGCAAAATGTCTCTGAGGGAAAAAAAAGAGATAGAAAACAAAAAAGGAGAAAAACCATGCTTAAATATTAAAGCATCTGATTTATCATGGAATAATACACATCACCTAAACAATAGTGTGTATAATAGCTACTCAGATAGAATCTATTACATCAAGTAGAGATGTTACCTGCATCTGTCCATCATCTGCTGATTAGAATTCATTTGGATTAAGCAGACAAGAACACATACTGTTTACTGTTCTCCACATTGCTATGGAAATGAAACTACACAAGAGTTATGGTGCCTTTGAAATAGTTCTGGTTGCTAGGAAACCACTTTCTTGGTGCCTGCACATTTCTTCTCCTAGTGTCTCTGTCTGTGCCTGGCTCTAAGACAATCTTATAGCTTGGTATCAGAGGGGAAGAATAACAAGATTGCGATACAAAACAATGCACAATAAACCCCTACCACTAAATGGAAAGAAAAAAGGAAAGTGCTTAAATGGATAATTTTGTTGTGTCAGTGTGTGAGCATCCTGTGGTTTTTCTGACACAACAGTATCAGGGCCAAGATTCTCTTTTCTCTTTCCCAAGCACTGGAAGGAGGTCGAGGCTGCACCTGATGAGGTACCAAAATTTCCATCCAAACTTGTGAAGCAATTTTACAGTAAAATGCTTAAAATATACATGAACTGTCTCCCCCTAGGCCTCTCCATTGTATCCTTGCTTTCTCGTCCTCAGTTCCATTCTCTCCCTTTATTTGAAGGGCAATTTCACATTCATTCTTCTTGTTCAATAAGGAGTATAGATAAAATGGATCTTTCTCTGTTTTGGGGAGGGTTGTTTTTGTCTTTGTTTTTGAAAGAGGGTCTCGATGTAGTCCCAGCTGGCCTGGAACTCACTACATAGAACAGGCTGGCCTGGGTCTCAGAGAGTCACCTGCCTCTTCTTCCCAACTGCTGGGATTAAAGGCATACACCACCACGCCCAGTGGTAGATAAAATGTTTTATAGCACATCAGGGCATATTTGAAAGATAGCACACTTTTCCTGTGCAGTATAAAGCAAATATTCTTCCAAAGTAAACCATTTTAAAAAATAAGAAATGAAGCCAGTCATGATGAAAAGACTAGAAATGATATTGAAATAGTCCACGTTGTACAGAATATGATTTAAACGAATATCATATGATTTGACTCTACTATGTAGATTTACATTTGCACCCTCAAGTGGTGGTTGGGAGAGGGGTTTCCATTGGTTTTTGAAGATGAAAGAGTGGGAGGCAGGAAACTTCAGAACCTAAGGAACCTGAGGGAAAAATGAAGTTGGAAGATTAAGGAAATGAAGGTTTCAGGTAGAAGAAGTAGGGAGATAGCTAGACTTGTGGTTTCCATGGACTAGAGCCTGAGGCTAGCAGCAGAGTTTAATTCATCTCTGTGACCACAAGGAACACACAGAGACATAAACAAGTTGTAGAAGCATAGACACTAGAGTCATTTTACAGCCAGGACTTGAGCATGAAGATAAAGACCATACAGATGGCTTCTGAGGACAGCACTGAGTAAATGATATTTCAGACCATTCAGAGGCTTGATAAGAGGTTACTCTGAGTGATGTCTGAAAGACATGTAAATGCATTTTATAGAGTAAGTGGCTCTGCATGGAAAGACAAAGGTTACTAATTGGAACAATTTGCTAAGAGCTAGATGTATATACCAGAAGGATTATGAGTGAATGGCTCAGCTACTAAGACCTACATTTTTCTCAGACTGAATTGAAAATTCCAAAAGAAAATCATTTAACAATTTTGTTGCTATTGTTTTGTTTTTAATAAAATAAAATGTATACCTTGAAGTGGGAGAATGACTAGAGGTAGCAAGATAAGCCTGGATCGCACAGAACCAAGCTAGGAAGGCAAGGATTGACTTTCAGTAGGAACGTGGGCATGGCACAGCCTAGGATAATATGCTTTTAGTCTTCCAACATCTCCCCAGAGATTGCAAACCTCACCTCACTCCACATTCCTTTTCTTAGGAAAATATAAATTTACTGTTTCCACATTAGGTTTTCCCAGTTTGTTATCATTTTAATTATGTGGTGAACATTTGCATCAATCTCAGTACAGAGGTACATGGTTGTAAGAAAGCCATGAGAGGTTGACAGGAGTATGGAACCCATTGAATGAGATGACCTCTGTGAACAAGGTCAGTCACAGACAGCACACCACAGCTTGATAAATTCTGGTATGCCTTCCAGGTGGCATCCAATTGTAATTTGGGGTTCTGTGACAGACCCTCACCTTGCCCTCCCAGCTGCCCCTTACTCTAAGCAGCAGCATCTTGCTTCTGTCTCAGTGAGAATTCTGCTGGGCACAGCCAGGTAGGCTGGCATACTCCACTTCCCTCTCCTAGATCCCCAGGATGTCACCGTACAGCATTATTATTCTAGCAACAAAGCTCAATAGGTCTTGACTAAAGGAATAAAATGAATACATATCTGGTTAATTTGTAAAAGATAGATTAAAGTGTAATTGTTTTGGTTCATTCTTTTATTTCAACTATCCTGCTCTTTGTTCAATAAGGTTGTAAGAGTACAGACAGAATGATGTCTTAGGATGAAGGCTAACTTGGAAGGCAAACGGCGTGGTGGTTCATGTTCGGCTCGTTTCAGTTTGTCACATATTGCTAGGATCTTGAGCCAGTTTCTGAAGCTCTCCAAAGAGAGCTTTTCTGCCTATTGCAATCCTGTCTGTCTGAAAGGCTGGCCCACAAGGCACATGAAATGGCACCTGTGAAGGTGTGAGGCGATCCTGTCTGGCATAGAATTTCCCTTTCTTTCCTCACATTTGCACACTAAAGAAACGTGACTACATTTTTCAGACTGTGTATTTGAAATATCATCTAAAGAAGTTTCTATATTCCCCCCAAAGGCGGTTTAAAAAAAAAAAAACTAATTTGAAGGTACAAAGCATGATCTCAGATATCAAATGGTAGATCCTTGGGCATTAAGAGCTTCCAATAAAGATTCATCAGGACTGAAATCTGAATCCGCAATCTGGATCTTTCCTTGCATAGCAAAGAAGCCACCTTTGAATTCTACTTCTTTTGTTAAGAAAAGTCAACTAATATTTCTTAAATTTCGAGTCATTCATGTTGTTTATGTCAAGTGATATAAAAATTATGAGACTGACTTATTTATTAATTGATTAAATAATATAAGATATAATACATTTTTAAAAATCGGTGCCATTTGTTCAACTATGAAACAATGGAAGCAAGGTAAACACAATGTTCAGGTAAACACACAGCACATAAGAAATTCCTCCTCCCTGGACATAATCTCAGAAAATTGCAAGAATAAAACTTCTATATTCCTGGTTTAAAAATTATCTTCTGGAAAAAAATTCAAGAAGAGTAGCTGTCGCTAGAAAGAGCTGCCTTTTTTAAAGGTGAGAGGCCTAGGTCTGAGCAGTTCAACCGCTATAAAAAAAAAATTGAAAAAAAAAAAGAAAAGAAAAAAGAAAAAAGAAAAAAGAGCCCATTTCAAACATGCAGCTCTTTCCTGCGACGTTTCTCGAGATTGCAGCACTGCCGAACACTGCTTGGTGCTCTTCCCCGGCAATCTCTAAATCTGGCACAGGCTTTCACAGTGACACTGCCAGCTGCCTCTGGAGTGCGGCCAATTGAGAAACTCCCAGCTTGCTGCTGCCGAGAAAAACCGAATGCCTCTCACCATGAGGGAGAGAGGAGCGGATCAAGACATTCCCCTGCAAACTTCTTTGAATTCATACCTCATCCAGGAATCTGGACCCAATGAGAAAGATTTACTGCTTCTCCAAGAGTTTTCAAAGCAGCCTCCTGCTTGGTTTAAAACTTACCAGAGACGACGTTGATAGCTGTCACTTTATTTTTAGAGATGTCTCGGTCCGTCCATTCTCGTCGTTCACAACATGGCATCAGATTTCCTTAGTTTCCGAAGTATTGCAAAGGCAGTTAGAGTCTCTTGCTACTTCCTCTCATATTCAACCCTGCCCGATCATCACTAAGAATGACAGACTTATTCCAGGCTATGATAAAAAGAAGACATTTTATAATGTAGCTTTGGACTGTTCCATAATTAGTGTTAAATGTTTAATTGCTCTCCACAGAGTTCCTTAAAATTGTGTTTTCCGGCCTCAAGAAAGTTTTTTTTTTAAATGTTAATTTCAAAAGAACTCAGATTTACAGTACTATCTAATAATAAGCTTTAAAACTGTTACCTGAAGAATGTGATTAGTTCTCTATAAACAGTAAATCAAAAACTGTTACTGTGCAGAATTATAAATATAATTAATGACAGGCGATTCGGGGGATTTTAATTCCACTATAGCACAGCCTAATCTAAATTTTATCTTGTTTTATTTGTCTTCATGGATCTATTTGTCTAGAACCACGATTCCTGTAGGTTTGTTTCCAGTTCTACTTCAGTCCAATTCACATTAATTCAACAAAGATAAAACTCTTTTTTACCTGATAGAAAATTCAATTATCAAAATGTTTCCAAGTAACTGGATATTTTTCCAGTTTCTTTCTTTCCTGAAGCTCTTTCTGAGATAAGGAATATACAGTGTGAAATCTCATCTCATCATTTCCTTACAGTGTTGAACAAAAGTTTAATGCCAACTACAGATCACCTCAGTGTATTTTAAGATTAACAAACATTCAAAAGGAGTGGTTGGAAACAAATGAAATTTCTCCTAGAAATCTTTATTAATTTAGTTATCCACTACACTAAAAATATCTCATAATCTGATTCTTAAATTATGGCACTTGTGACAACTTTAATATGACCTTAAGTGTACTGGGAATTTTGTGTGCTTTTCTGTTTTGTCTTTCTGACCATTAAAGCTGACATCATCTATGCTGAAAGAAGTGTCCTTAACCCATTATCATATTTGAAAGTTTGGCAACTGAAAGTATTGAAGTGTGTATGTGTGTGTGTTGAAGAACATATTTTATTTCTCTTCTAAGCAACCAGACAGTGATTCTTTGAAGATAAACTTACAGAAATTGCTTTCCCACATTTTAATGTCAACCAAAAATATCTTTGCCAATTGAAAATAGAAAATGGTCAATTAATGTTTGACATTGCCACAATGTTTCATATTTTATATAAACAGATTTGAAGGAAATCTTCATATGACAAAGTCCTAGAAGGCAACATTTCTAATATATATTTATTTTCCTTTACAAGTTGCACTTTAGCTGTTGCCTTGGGATATAAACAGAAAATCAACATGTACCTATTTTTCTGACAATGGTTCATAGAATTTTTTATACTTGCTTGGTGGTTTTCCTATCTCCAATTCTGTTTAACAGAAAAATAGTGATCATTTGGCAAACGCAAAACACATAACAATTTTTCTATTATTAATGTATCTTTTTTATGACCTATAGCAATGACTTCTATAAAGGAGTCTCCTGAAAGCATTCACAGTTGCACTCTGTCATGGCCCTGTTGGCTTCACTGGGAGAAGGCAGGCCATTCAATTCTATTTATCCAGTTCCTTAGGAAGTGACCAGACTGGATTACTGAAGATGGACTTTTTCTGACATGTCAGACTCATAAAATATGTCAGACAACTCTTCATTCCTTGGAGGGATGTTAGATTTCATAATATTCCATCACAGAATGAAAGAGTGCTCAGAGGACACCCAGCTGCTCCCCAGGACTATTTCCCAGAAATTACGAAACACCACCAGGTGTAGAACCCAAGGTAGAGAGTACATGCAGATCTCACTATGGGACTGGCAGGACAGTCTGTGGGGGTGACTACTCAGTGTCTTTTGAAACCAAAACTGCAAATTTGAGCAGAGAACTCTCTGAAATGGTGGGTGGGGGTAGGTAGGAGGAAACACAAAACAAATTAAATGACTGAGGTATTTGTTTTGGTTTGTTATGTTTCGATTTGTTTTCTGACCAACAAATACATTATGCACACCTCACATCCAAACAGTGACAGGATATTATATATCTGTACTTTTCGAAAAGAAGGAATCCAGATGTGTTTACCCTACAGTCTCTGTAACAGTGCTTCGATATAATAGAGAAAATACAACATCATCTGTGATTTGTTTTTTCTTAGTGTAGTAAAACAGATTACAGTAGATGAGAAGGGGAACATCAAACACATGAAGCCAGAAAACAAAGAATTAGTGAAATAGCCTGGCCATTGGTTTGGGATAAGTAGCTCCCTGTCAACATATCTGTCAATAAATTATGAGGAGCCTAATGGACCACAGAAAGTGGGATGGGCAAACTAAGGCCGAGGTGTCCTGTGATCTGAAACATAACAATTGTTTTCATTATCGTGGGATCAGTGGTGTTCCTCTTTCAGTTATTCATGTTTACTGAATTATTGGATGAAATCATTAATGTAGACATCTTAGAATTCCCCATGATTGTTTATTCTGTAAACAGAATCTGATAGGATGCTGAGGAAGTTTGCCTGGGCTTACATTTATTTTTCCTCAAGACAATCAACCAGAATTAGAGTTTCGTTTCCTATTTGTTTTTCTGTTTCCTGTTTTTAATGTCTGAGAACACAGGACTTAAAAGAAGAAAATGAGCAGGGCATGGTGGCACACACCTTTAATCCCAGCACTTGGGAAGCAGAAGTAGGCGGATCTTTGTGAGTTCGAGGCCAGCCTGGTCTACATAGTGAGTTCCAGGACAGCTGGGGCTACAGGGAGACCCTGTCTCAAAAAGACAAAAAGGAAAAAAAAAAGAAGAAAAGGAATTCTCTACCTAAACACTGCTTAAGTGAAACAGAAAAGGAAAAACATCTTAAATCAATTCTAATCAAAAGATCATTGAGTCATCTCATGTTTTGCAATATGTAAAGCTGTTATGAATATTAGGTCATGCAAAATGGGAAATCCCCCTTGGAAGACATATGCGATGTATGACAATGAAAGAAAATTGACCTCGGGCAAGAATTATTAGCCAGGTATAGCCATTTTAATACCTCAAGATTTCCCAACATTTCCCTGTGTAGGTGGTGGCAAGGGGTGTTTCCTCACCTTAGAGGAAAGCCAAGGTGCATCACCATAGAGGTACACCAGTATTAAGATGTAAACAAAATGACACCATAAAAGCAAGTATTAAACTTTCTCGTAGTCAATAGCCAATATAGACAGCACCTGGTTATTGTCAAGAAAAAGGAAAATTACTGTTGGCTTTTTTCCCCTCCTTACAGGTTCAGGATGCATTTAGATGCCGGTTGAGAAACTGCCAGGATCCAATCAATGCTGACTCTTCAAGCTCTTTTCCTAATGGGCATGCTCAAATCATGGTGAGCTTTCTTTTTCCTTCTGGCTGATAATTAAGTCATGGTTTCTCAAGAAAATTAAAAAGCAAATCTCTATTAATAATCCACAAAGTTTCATTGAAACTTAGCACTTTGTTGACTGCAGGAATGGCTCAGTGTTCAAGAACACATGCTGTTCTTCCAGGGGACCCAAGTTCAGTTCTTAGCACACCCATCTTGTCGCTCACAACCACCAGTAACTCCAACTCCAGGGGATACAGTACCCTCTTCTGGACTCCACATGAACCTTCATGCATTCACACACACACACACAAACACACACACACACACACACACACACACACGCAGGCACACATGCATACATATAAATAATAAGATAAAAAAATTTTAAATAGTACTTAGCAGATACATGCTCTGTGTAGATTACCTTGGATTCCAGTATCTGCTGTTGGCTGCCTTGGGTTTCCAGTGTGGTGTCATGTGTAACACTGCAGAGTAGTTTCATCCTTGCCCAGAACTGGAAATAATGGTTTACATATAGAAGTACAATGGACTTTCCCTTTAAATCAATGGTTCTCAGACTTAGTTGCATGTTAGAATCATCAGAGGAGCTGAAACCCAGTCAATTATCTCAGTGCCTTTGAAAGTGAACCCCAGGCATTGCTGCTTCAGTGTACAGCCTGAAGTAAGTGCTGCAATACTGAAGCACAATGAGAAGGCACCCTTCCTGGGACGGGTTCAGAACATCCATGAGCCCAGAGTGTTGTAAGAGTACCGTAGGCATGAACACATTGGCAAATTTTAGAAATTTCTAGTTTAAAATACTGATAGTGGCTTGGTGAGATGATTCAGCAGGTTAAGGCATTTGCTATGTAAACCCAGAGACGTAAATTCAATCCCCAGAACTCACAAAAAGGTGGAATGAGAGAAACAACTGCAGTGTTGTACTCTGACTTCTACATCTTTGTCATGGCATGTCTGCCCTACCACCCCACACACATCATGAACACAAACACACACACACACACACACACACACACACACACACACCAAAAAAATGTAAAGTAAATAAATAAAATATTAACAGTGAAAAGCATATGATTTTCAGAACCTGGTTATGACAGGCTAATTTAATTTTACCATTAAAAAATAATCTAATTAGTTTAAAATAAGAATTTGGGAAATCTTCATGGGAATTAGTCCTAGATGGCAACATTTCTAACATGTTATTTATTTTCCTTTGCATATTGTACTTTCAAGTGTTGCCTTGGATATAAACAGAAAATCAACATGTACTATTTTTCTGACAGTGGTTCATAGGAAACCTTTATACTTGCTTAGTGGTTTCCCCAATTCCAATTCTGCTTAGCAGAAAAACAGTGATGATCTGACAAACACAAAACTCCTTACAAATTTTTCTGTTATTGGCGTATCATTTCATAACCTACAGTGATGACTCCTTCCTCCATATCCCCAAGTACTAGATTACAGATCTGTACCACCATATCCATTTTATGTGGTGCTGGGGATATAACCCAGGGCCTCATGCATGCTAAGCTAGCTGCCTGGCAACTGAACTACATCCCCAACCCCTTCCCCTTTTTTGGACTTTTTATATTGATCATGGTTTCACTGACCTTGACGTCATTCTGTAGTACAGGTAGTCTGTGAATTTGTAATTCTTGTGCTTCATCCTCCTGAACGGCTGGAATGGCAACTTCAGCCAACAGTCCCTAGCTAAAATTCTATTATTTTATATGTAGTAAAGTGTTACCTTATAAAAATTATGCATATTTCCAAAAATGGTTTTATGCACCATTTTTTTTAAAAATTTATTTATTTCATGTATATGTGTATTGCCTGCATGTAGGTAAGTGTACCCGTGTCATGCAATGTCTCCTGAAGTCAGAAGAGGCTGTCAGATCCCCTGGGACTAGAGTTACAGACATTTGTTAGCTGCCATGTGGGTGCTGGGATTCGAACCCGGGTCTTCTGCAAGAACAACCAATGTTCTGAACTGCTGAGCCATCTCTCCAGTCCCTTATGCTCTTTGAAAAACATGCTTTGCATAAAACAACAGACTGGCACTGGCTAGTCAGAAATCTAAATTTCGTAGAACTTGAATATTAAAAATCATTTGAGATTTCATTAAACGATGATTCTATGCCTTATTTCTTGTTACAGACAGACTTTGAAAAGGATGTAGACATTGCTTGTCGATCAGGTAAGCATATCTTGATCTCGAAAATATCATCTTTAGGAATGTGAAATCATTTATATGGGTCTTTATTTTGAAGAAATGACTGTGTTTTCTCCATCACGCATTCACGTGAATGAATAGGTGGCTCTTCCAAAGATAAACAGTAGAATATCAGGGATGTGTATGGAGAGGAGAGAGAAGGAATGAGAAATGATAACCACATTAGGAATGGCTCATTAAGAGCATTACGGCATCAGAAAGCATTAGACTAACACATGAAACTTCTGTCCTATGGAACTGATGGTTGTTAGGTCTAAGAGCACTTGTTTAGCCTCTCTGTCTGATTCATCATGCATAGACTATGAACCACTGGACTGCTGAAATACCATTGAGTGTGAGTGTGTCTTTCTGTCTGTTTTATTGGTGGCTGTTTTATTTTTAGAAAGTGCAAGGAAAACATCCCAGTTTACAGTGTTTAGACCCCAGTGACTTCTTGGTAATCGTCTAGTCATTGACTAATTTTTCACCAGAGGAGATGGCTTGAGAATTTTAAAGGAACTGCATGTTTCATATTTGAGTCATTTCAGTTGTTGAAAAATGGTCCTTCCAACTACAGCATTTTATTTGTTAGTCTTGATGCTGTCTTCTTCCATAATAAAAGTGATGTTCCTCATCTAAGTATCCAAATATTTGAAAACAACTCTCATTTAGTTCAATCTAAGTCTTTTCATTCCTCTGAATTTAACAGCCATATGTTAGAATTCCTTCTAATGGCATGGTACCAAAAATAGCCTCCAATTTGTCAATAAATTTGTGTGCAAGTGCGTGTGTGTATGTGCGTATGTGTGTGCGTGTGCATGTGTGTGTATGTGCATTCCATCATTCATCAGAGTTGGCTAGTTACTTAATGTTTTCTACATTTATATTTGACTTATATTTCAGTATGTGTCAACTTGTCATCTAAAACCCTTAAGGTGTTTTGTAGGAGCTGTCAAGGATTCTCCTTCTAACTTATTTAAAAGTTCTGCTTTGAGTATCTTTTCTCTAAAAACAAAACAAAGGAATAAACCCATGGCCTTTGCTTTTATCTCCATTACTGTCATTTTACCTCCTTCAGCATAGCATCCGTCTGAGATTGCTTTGCCATTGGAAATATAAAAGTACCTTTTAAGTCTTCATTTAACTGTCAATAAAAGAGTTAAATGTCATGACAGTTAATACAGAAATCTGCTATGCTCAGAAAGGCACTCCCTACCTGCCAGATCCCTTTATACACTGTTTTCAGATTCAACTCAATCATTAAAATATGTGCAGAATTTCTGGTCCTATTTCTTGTTATAATTACAAGGAAATAAGAGACTAATCTCATATCTTCTTGAATTCATCTAAAACATTCTATGTGGAGTACAGTCATAGCAGAGCCACAAAGCAGCAGTTATGATTTGTCAGCCCTTAGTGGGCCTGTGTAGAGTACTTGGAACTATCTTTTCCTGTTGGAAAAAGAATTCAACAAAAATATTGCCAAGACATAATTTCACTAGTGTTTGAATCTACCAGTTTCTTGAATGTACCAGCTCAATGGATAACTGAAAAAATATTTTCCCTTTACTTATACATCTTCTATAATTTCCTAAATCATTGTCAAAGTTTTAGGTTTTACATTTAGAGGATACAATTTTTCTGGATCAGGAAGATTGAAGTTATTTTAATGATTAGGTATCTGTTTAATTTCTCATCCTCCATCCAAACTTTAGTTTCCTGCCTCTCTTTAGCATTTGTGACAGAGGAAAGAATGGGAGCATATAGTTTTGTTTTCCTTAACAGTTACTCACATCAAATCAGTGCTTGTCAAAGTATGGTACCCAAACAAAAAAAATGTTAGCATCACCTGCCACTTACTCTAAATGCAACTTTAAATCCCTATCCTAGACCTTGTGGGTTAGAAACTGGGAGGCTAGAGTATAGTAAGCAGGCATTTTATAAAACATTCACGAAACTCTAATCCATACCACATCTGCGGCCCAGTGTGTCAGACCATCTTCCTGGAGCTGTGGCCCCATCCCTTCAGTATGTAATGTTCTCTTTCATTAAATTACTCCTATTGCCCAGGCCATATTGAATTCTGGTATTAAGCATTCTAAACAGAAACTACTATATTATTAATAAAAAATACTATAATAGTTTTATTTTTGCTCAATGCTTTTTTAACTGAGCTCATCAGGAGATTTTTTTTTCTGGATTTTTCAAAAGATATCTGTGTTGAAATGTATTAAACTTTAAAGTCTCTGTTTATGGACTCAGCATCGTGCTCTAATTTTTGCTTAAACTTCTGCAAATGCTGGAGTGTATATATGATTCTGTTAAATATTCAGCTGCTCTTTGTTTTGTTTAATTTTTATACCTGTTTTGCCTTCCACGAGTTGATTAATTTTCTCAAAGGTCCCACTTCACCATTATGCTTCCATGTTAAGTGCTGCATTTTCAAAGCTCAAGTGCATTTATGACTATCTAAGAAGCAAGCACACTTCTCATACACTGTAGACATTATTTTGTAAGAATAATTCCATTGCCCCAATTATTTCAGTATGAAAAACCAAATGTATCTTATATCCAGATTATACAATCAATACTCACTCCAAGGTTTCCTTCCTAGGTTACAACATGTTACTATCTGTACAACTATAATTCAAAGTGATAGGTTCCCACAACTTGCCTTTAAATTTTAGTGCTGTAAATTTTGAAGTAATTTTTGAATAAAGTTAGCAAAAATATTTTTCTTTGCATTTGGAAATGCTTTAAACATTTTAGAGTATCATTAAACCCATTAATATGTCTTGCCCCTGAATATTTTCATTTATAATTACTTTTGGAAAGCACAATGTATTAATGACCTATTATTACCTTAAGAGATTTGTTTTCTTCTGGTTGTAGTTTTTATCAAGTCTCATTATGTAGCCAAGATGGCCACAACCTCCCAAGTGCTACATTTACATCACTACAACCATGCTAAGTTTAGAAATAACTTCTTAAAACTTAACCATTCTGTATTTTTTAGATATAAAATGTAAAATTCACAACCACATAGTAAAATCATGAAAAAAATATATGGATGAGGATTTAACATGATTTTATGGTATGTGAAGTAAAGAGACACTAACACAAAGGCTAAAAAGAGCATCTCTACAGATACAGGCCTTGTAGGGGTGGTGCAAGTTTTGAAATATCTTTAAAGGCTTTTTTTGTCATAGAAAAGATTTTCATAATCTATTTTTCAGTGTGTGTGCTAATTAATAACAATTATGAGTCTGCACAAAATTGGATGATGATAGACAAAATTCCATATAACAGAGTTTCTATGCCTTTATACGCTAAATAGTCTATAGTTGTCTAGCCCTAGTTAAATTCCAGACCACAATTCCTTTGTTTTGTGGACAGGGTGGTCACTGGAGAGCAACTTCCCCCAGCCCTCACACAGCTTATCGCTGTCCTTTCAATGCCAAGAACATTTCTTCATAATTTTATATTTTCATACCCCCAATGTGACCATTTGTTTATAGAAGCACATGCTTCAAACTATTCTGACTGTCTTATCCATAACCCAGGTCTTTAATTTTGACAGAGAATAAAGAGAAGAAGAAAATATATAGTTTGATAAAGAATTCTTAAGTCTTTTATTAACTTTCTTGTTTTGGGTTTGTTTTTTCTTTAGTTTTGTTTGTTTCCTTTCATTCTACAAAGGAGCATATACTGTTTTCTAAGAAACGTTTCCAAGATTAAACTGGAATGGAGTTTTCAGAGGCTTTTTTATTTTTTCCCTGCTTATACTCTGGCTTTTTTGACACTCTCTAAAGGGTTTATGAGCCAGTGGGTTGATCTTTTGAAAACTTTTCTTTTTCCCATGTATAATTCAATGTGATAAATGCTTCTGAATATCGCATTAAAATGACCATATGGACTTCAGTGTATACTTATTAGTTTTCAATATGGGTAAGTTTTGAGGGACTTTTAGACCAGTTTTATGAAGTTTGGGTTGATTGCCTCTTTCAAGAACCACTTTTAATGGATAGAACTTCTATAACACTTCAAAAGAATGACCTATAAGAAAATATCAAATTGGCATGAATAAAATCTATAATTTTGTAAAAAATGTTTTGCAGCACATTGATGGAGAAGAGTTCTCTGATAAACTACCTTTACCCTGAAACTTTATTTAGAACAGTTTTTAGGCCAGGACATGGAGATTTCTGAAAGCAAATTAATCAGCTTTCAGATACACTTTACCTGTGGGTTACTTGTGATCTATGACAGCATGGCAGAATCAGTAAAGATTCAGTAATCTGGACCATGATCAAACAGGCACATGATTATTTTCTTTTATTCACAGTGATTTTTTGGAAACAAATAGCAACATATAGCAATAAAATAAACACTCACTTTCTTTTATTAACTATTGTGCTCTAATTCACAGTTCTTCATAAGGATATTGGTCCTTGCCGAGCAGCAACAATAACAGGAACACTCTCCAGGATCTCTCTGAATGATGATGAAGAAGAAAAGGGCACAAACCCTGAAGGGCTGAGCTATTCAACATTGCCTGGAAATGTCATTTCCAAAGTCATCATCCAGCAGCCCACAGGCCTGCACATGCCCATGAGCATGAATGAGCTGAGCAATCAGTGTCTGAAGAAAGAGAACACTGAGTTGAGAAGAACTGTGTACTTATGTACGGATGACAATTTAAGAGGGGCTGATATGGACATAGTCCATCCTCAAGAAAGAATGATGGAAAGTGACTATATTGTGATGCCCAGAAGTTCTGTAAATACCCAGCCATCAATGAAGGAGGAAAGCAAAATGAATATTGGCATGGAAACCTTGCCGCATGAAAGGCTATTGCACTACAAAGTGAATCCTGAGTTCAATATGAATCCCCCTGTAATGGACCAGTTCAATATGAACTTAGATCAGCACCTCACGCCCCAGGAACATATGCAGAATTTGCCCTTTGAGCCACGCACAGCTGTGAAAAACTTCATGGCCTCTGAGTTGGATGATAATGCGGGACTGTCAAGAAGTGAAACTGGATCAACGATATCAATGAGTTCTCTAGAGGTGAGTGATGGGAAGTTAAATATTTTCTTGATATTGGAAGTATGGATGGATGGACTCATAAGATGTTGGTGTTAGAGAAGGAGATATGCACTAGCTTTTGCAGAATTTCTGGCATTGGGGACTAAGATTCTGGACAGAAAGTCTTTTTAGTAGGTAGGTTAGAATCTTCTGGTTAAAGTTGTTATTTTAAAAAGCCTATATATTTAAAATGATTCTATCAGTCTTAACTTTATCATAATAAGACTCTGGCAGGACTTGCCTAAAGAAAATATAGATATTTCCTGAGGTTTCCAGGGTACCAGAAGATTTTGAGGCATAAAGTGGTATCTGGTTGTTTTACAAATTGGAAGCTAGATCTGAATCTTTTCCTGTAAGGGCATCTGTTAATAAGAATGAAATCGAAATGTTTCTGAGTTTTACCATTACACTGACTATAACATAATAATTATTACATCATACCAATATTATTCAGAATAAATGTTTTGCTCTTAACCCTTACAGAATGATGACCATTAAAATGATTGGTCTTTTATTGTTAATTATTCAAAGGATGAATTCTGAGCATATTAAAACTCAGAACTGAGAGCCAACCTTTCTTTAGTCTTTGTCCCTTATAAGATCATCAAAAATAAAAATGTAAATTCCCCTCAGTTTTTTTAGTCCTATAAAGTAGAAGATTACTAGTATCAACTGCCACCATCATTCATATTACATTAAAATTACACAAGCTCTCAGGCCAGCTAACACTGCAAATGCAGCCATAGAAAAACAAGAGACCCTACCTTAAATGAGGAGGAAAGCGAGGGATGACACCTCAGGGCGTCCTCCAATCTCCATCATCATCCTGTGGTACACGACCACATGCATTCACACACACACACACACATACACACACAGACAATTGTTTTAGCATAGTAGGTTTTTGGATTTTGCATAAGCCACTGTTTGGAGAAAAATCACTATAATAGTTTGTCTGGACTTTCCATCAGAATTATTTCAATAACACATGTTCTAATGTGCAAAAGTGCCTAAAGGCAGTGGCTCCTCTCACTTCCCCAAAGCTATGTTTCCACACTATCAAAATTAAGATGGATCATGAGAAGGTGGGTAATTCTAGTTTTCTCAACCAGACCAAAACCAGAATACAAATATACTCTAGGAAAAAGTCATAAGTTTGGAATCAACCTCAAGCAAAATAATGTTTCTGCACAAAGCCATGGGCTTTAGTTTGCTTTCTGTTGTTGTGATAAGGGACCATGATTAAAAGCAACACAGAGAGGGAAAAGTTTATTTTAGCTTACAGATTGTATCTATCATCAAAGGAAGGCAAGACAGGAGACCATGGAGGAATGCTGCTTACTGCCTTGTTCCTTCTAGGTTGCTCAGCTAGCCTTCTTATACAGCCCAGACCTACTTACCTAGGACTTTATCTACCCACAGTGAACTGGCCCCTCCTACATCAATTAGCAATTTAAAAAATACAAGCTGGGCATGGTATCACACAGTTTTAACCAGCACTCATTTGGGAGGGAGACAGAGGTAGGCAGATCTCTATGAGTTCAAAGCCAGTCGGGTGTCTACTGCCAGTTAAAAAGAAATGACTCACAGATGTGGTCACAGGCCAATCTGATCTAAGAAATTCCTCAGTTTGGGTTCTCTCTTCCCAGATAACTGCACATGTAAAGCTCCAAATCAAAGGTATAGGTAGGAACAGACAAAACAAATTCAACTCTAGAGTAGCTGGAACTCGAAGCATCCCATTATTCAAAATTGCCACTGGTGGTCTAAATAACTTTCATATGACATAATTAACATTTCGACTACATGTTATAATATATTTTCAAATATTTTCATTCAATAATTGAGGGTTAGCAGAAAAAATTTCCATGAAGGCCTTTTCTGCTGGTGCTGCAGCAGAAAATGAACACATAAGCATATGCTGCAAAATTTTCACACAAAATTGCCAAAATCGAATGAACACACATATAATAAAATAAGAAAAATAATCATTATGACCACATGGGAGTTTCCCTATACCATAATGATTTTAAAGGTACTAAAGCAATTTGAATGAAATAGCACTAAAATATTTTGGATATTGTGAAAATAGTTTACATCTAACAGCCTAAAATTCCAGCTGGGGTTGATATTGTGCAGGGTATGTGGGATTGAACAATAGATTCAGAACAATTATCCAGGTATTGCTTGGTTCAGTTTGTAATTTTTCCAAATCTCTATGTCCTTATTTTTAGGCATAAATATCGTACATATAACTGTGAGTCAGACAAAAGATCTGCATTTCAATGACTTAGAGTTTACTTCTTGAAAAGGAAGAAAATTCAGAATTCAGAATAAAAATTCAGTTCTTCATTTCATTCTTTAAAAGAGCTTAATAATAATTGTTCTGGATGACCATTTTATGAGACAACTGAAAGAGACTATATAGATGTTAGAATAATAAAAATTAGCATTTTTATGGAATCTTTCATTAGCAGATTCCCAAATCACCGTTAAAACATGAATTAATTAATCTTCGCCACATCTCTGTGCAATGGATAAGTTGTTATAATCTTCAAAGTAAATGCATTTGTTCAAGGAGACAGAAGCAAACGCATGGTAAATCTAATCTACGAAACTCTTTTCTGCCTGATTTTCTGCCTCTTTTCTGTCCTGATTCATTTTGTGTAGTCTGGAAGGGACAGTGAAATGTTTGAGCATTAGCGAGATAATAATCTTAAAGTCTTTTTCACCCTATGATAGGCACTTGGTTTTATGAGGGTAAAGGCATGAAATAGATAAAACCTTTTTCCTGTATGTTCATACAATACCAGCAAATTTTCAAAAGTGGAACTATGATCCATTAAAACAGTGATGTAGTGATTAAAACAGTGATGTAGTTTTCTTTCTGAGAAGAGTGTCACATTGCCAGGTAGAGTGGTCATCTGTGCTAGATGGTATCTATAAGGCCAACTTGTAAGAAACGTGATAGAGAACAACAGATGACAGACAGATGCCAGAGCATCTGCACAGAGAGCTGTGATCAGCTTAGGTCAGGTGGGATCTTGAGTCTTGGAAGATAATCCAAAGATAAAAGTGGGTGTATCTGCAGAAGACAGCCCTGGGCAATAAAGAGTCTAGTCTTTGGCCCCTCTGAATGAGAGGATATTAAATCTGCAGAAACACCTACCCTAGAAAGCTGGCACAGCAGAGGACGGCCAGCTGTCCCATGACCTATTCATGGGTACAATGTATAGATGTGATATTAACTCAAAAATGTCCTCTGGAGGAGATGAAAAGAAGAGAAGAAGAAAGGTCATTCTGTGCTTGTTATAGATCAGAATTCAGTAGTCATGAGAGCCACAAGCAAGAGAAAACTCAAGCTGAGGTAGAAAAAGAAAGTCAAGGGGATCTGAGTGGGTGAGTGGGTGGCATTTATTCAAGTAAGCAAAAAGTAACAAAGAAAGAGGGAGGCTCCCAACTGCTGCAGCGCCAGCAGAAAATGCTCCAGCCTTCATGGGGGTGTGTTCTACTAACCCCCAATTATTGGGTGAAAATGTTTAAAACATTCATGGAGTTCCTTGGCACAAAAGTGTATCCAGTTTTTCTCCATGCCCATCACTGCTTCGTGTCTTTATTTTCTGTTACATGTTGTTGTACTCTTTGTGGTCTTTCCTAGAATGAACCTGTTAAGCAATTCTGCAAAGTTTAGACTTTGAGTTTCTACAATCCTGGGGGAAATGCAATATTAATTTGTCATAAGTGCTCTAGCCCAAGTTGTTTTCTAATTGCTTTGCTTAAGGTTAAGATGACTTTGTCCTTAACACTGTAAATATTCACCTTCAATTAACAAAATATATTGAGGGCATGATGTGAACACAGTGCATACAGAAGGAAAAAGAAAACCGAAAAAAAGGATGTATCATGGTTCTGAAGGACTTGAGGTGTTTATATTGTATGTAGGTCCATTGGTTGATTTTTTTGAAAATTGTAAGTGCATTGTTGTTTATAAAGAGATAGATCAGTCTGAACATGACAAGACCACTGCACTCATCAGTTTACAATGTGGTTGCCTGCACAAGTCCTGTGAAAGATCAAGCCAATCAACAGTTTAGCATGAAGGAGAGTGATTCACAAGCCCCACCCCTAGCTGAGGAACTATTGACAGCTGATGGATGCTAGGGGAGAGTCAGTTTTTTTTTTTAAGGGTGTGATCCCTGGTAAGTCAACCACGGTCTATTGGCTGATATTATACACATGAGTTTACAGGTAGCACAAATTGAACTCAGGAGTTTATTTTTTTTTCCAAAGAGAACGTGAAGTTAGGTGTGGTCAGACAGGCGGGGTTGATGTGGGAAGAGTTAGTGGGAGGAATGTGGGATGATTATGACCAAAATACATTCTACAATATTCTCAAAGGATTAATAAAAATATTATATTAAAAAAGGTCAATATAAATTTCAAATTATAGGTCTATTGGTTTATTTTCTGAAAATTTATATGTATATTATTGTTTGTAAAAAGCTGATCAGCATTTGTTCTGGATAACTGGAGCACTGATGTTTATTCGACTGCTTATAAAAACTACATCTCCTAGCCGGGCATGGTGGTGCACACCTGTAGTCCCAGCACTTGGGAGGCAGAGGCAGGTGGACCTCTGTGAGTTCAAGGCCAGCCTGGACTACATAGTGAGTTCCAGGACAGCTGAGGCTATAGGGAGACCCTGTCTCAAAAAGACAAAACAAACAAACAAACAAACAAAAAACTACATCTCCTAAGTCTGTCTGGTCATGATCAATTCTCCATCACTTTTCCCTACATCACTCAAGTTTAGAATGGGTCCTTTGATTTCTGCCTGGATTCAGATAGCAGGAAGCACTGAAAGCAGAGACCCAGGATGGCTCTACTTTCTCTTTCTGTGTTTAGCATCAGCTTGTGCTGCAGCTCCCATGTGCTTCCTGCTTCCTGCCCCACCTCTGGAGCTAAGTCCTGCTGTCATCCCTCTTCTTCTATCCACTTTGTGATTGGTTAGCTTCTTCTACTCATTACATGGTCACCTCATGATCCCTTTTGTGGCTTCTCAGCTCCTGTATCAGTTGAGTTCTTAAAGAATATGTTGCTCAGATGTCAATGCAGAAGAATTTCTGTTGCTTTTTTTGTGCAGTCTTGCCTTAATACCTCTTATCAATAAAACAGCAACATAACAGATATGTTTGGCTAGTACAGTACAAAATTATTTTATCACACAGTGAAAGTTTTGCAGTCTAGTTTCTCTGACTACTTGCACATATAAATTTACCTAAGTATCTGCAAACATTCTCAGCTAAGACTCCTTCAATTTCTAAATTGGGTGAAATATGACACCATTCTAGGCTCCTCCACTGGATACAGAATATAGAACTCTCAGTATAATGGTTTTCAAAGGTAAAATATGTTAGTGATAATGTTACTTCACGGGTGCATCCCTTATGGCCCATATGAGAATCAAATTACATGAAAACCTTTTGAAAATTGTAAGGAGCACTTCAGATGCAAGGCTGTATTATTATTATTATTATTATTATTATTATTGTCATTACCGTTATGTACTGAATTTTTTGTGAAGAAGCTTGAACACTACTAAATCGATATTCGAAATATGAGACAAAATGTTATGGCCTCACTTGGGAACTAGAAGACACTGTCATGAACAGAAAATACTATAAAACTGGTCATGTGCAGAAACCACTCTTCTTTTTTATATTTTTTGCTCATGTGGTCTGGTGAAAGTTTCCCCTTATTTATTGCTTTGTTTTTGCTCCTGGACTGGGGGGATCTTGTCTTTGATGGGGGCATACAAACTAAATTAGCTTGAATCAAAGTCATCTTAGAAAAGTAATTATTCTCAGACTGCACTGCAGAGCTATTTTGAATGGATTTGCTATCAGAGCTTTCTTCCTGTGAGTGAGGCCACTGCTCACCCTGTAATAGAAAATTTTAATGGCAGTCATATTGTCGTTCATTAGTCAATGGAATTCATTAGTTCAGAATCTTCTCATTTCTTGTCCAGTTTAATTTGCGGTGACACAAACAGTGAATTATTTCCTCTGAGAAATTGCCCATCTTACAAGAGTTGGATGGGGACACACACATGCACTAAGTAGCCTTCTAAGTAACCTTCTGGGTAGCCTGAGAGCTTCGTACATATTCTCACTCTTAAATAATCCTAAAGAATTTCTCCCTTCTATTAGAGAAAAGCATGCCTTACTATACATTGTTTTGATTCCCTCAGCTGTCAATCAATGTACTTGGAATGGTTCCATTTGTATATTTAGGCCACTTGCTATCTAAATTCTCCCATGTATTCCTGAAAGAAATAATAATAGAAACAAAAGTCACATTCTTTTGAATATTTTTGGTTGACATAGCATGCTCCTTTGATCATTCGCCAATCATTTTTGTGACTGTAAACTGTTGTGTCATATCTCTGCTGGATATGAGTGATCTGCAGCTGACTGAGATAAGCATAGAACCCTCTCCCTGGGGAGAGACTACAGAGGAGAAAGAATAGATAGGAAAGAGTGAACACATAGAGACACCTTTCAGAGATACAGTAGGCAACCAATGCTGTGGATTTAATATGCAGGGTTAATAATATGTGAAAAGGGAGGGGATTCTAAGCCTTTGGATCACTTAACTAGATACCCAACATTGTCTGTGCTGGGAAAGACCATGTCAAAAAAGGATGTTTGCATCTTAAAAGATGATATTTAAAACCAGGGGGTAAGTCATGTCATCCAGGAGAACACGTGGAAAAGGCTAGAGTACAGGAACTCAACATTTAGAAAAGAAGATATTAGAAATAACCAGCAAAAGAAATTTCAAAATGAGCTGCCGTAAATGAACAGAGAGGAAAGGAGAAAGAAAATGCTGAGAGATGATTTGAGCTTTAATGAGGAAGTGATTAACTTTCTAAAGCTTCTGAGAGTCCAATAAGATGAGGATGAAAACTGACCTTGGTGTTTGACCAAATGGAGCTCATTAGAGGTCTTTGACAAGAAGAATTTTAATGGAGTGTTAAAAGCATAATACAGTTGGTCTGAGTTCTAAGTGGGATATTACGAAAATGAAACCGCATTGGAAAAAGACTGTTTCAAGTTATTTGAGAGATTAAGGATACATAGACAACAAAATTTATATCTACCCAAAATATTTTAACGTAACACTGAGATTTTAAATTTACATGCAACATTTTAAAAGTTATCAGGAAGAATGTTACAACTTGGCCACTTAGGTGATTCTCTTTGTTTAAATATATACTCCGAGCTGTGAAGATAACTCAGCAAAGAAAGTGCTTGCCTTGCAATCATGAGGACCTAAGTTCAATCCCCAGAAGCCACATAAAACAAAGCCAGGCACAGTGCACATATTTCTGATCCCAGCACTGGGGAGGGAGAGATAGGAACATCTATAGGACTCACCAGGCTGCCAGAGCAGCCTATTTGATAAGTTCCAGACTATTCAGAGACGCTAAATAATTTTAGAGGGTTGACAGCACCTTAGGAACCCAAGGAACTCCTGAGGTTGTTTTCTGTCCTCTACACACATGTACACAAAATGCATGCATATATATGCACACACACACACATGAATACACATACATAAGCATAAAGAACAAATATTTCATCATTGTGTATAACCACGTTCATGCAAAATGGCATTCCACAGAGCACAGAAGGATATTTCAATAAACATGTAAGTCAATCCTAGTTTCAACTTCAATGCTAAAAAGAATTTCCAGAATGCTGAATGTATACCAACGGTGAAAACAGACCAAAACCAAGGAGAACTGGATTTTCTGGTCCTCCCTGCACACCAATTTCCTAGTGCCTGATACTTATCATAAACTGAATTTTGCTGAGGGAGAGTTACTAGTCAGAAGTGAAGTTTGACTGCTGTTTATAAATGCAGCATTGCTCATAATCTATTTCATGTCATATTAAAATGATTTTAAGTCTTTTATCCACCACAGGTTATTTGTGAAATAAACTTCTTACTGACATTTTCTTCAAAATAATTTTCATGGCAGAGTTAATTCACTTGATCTTGCTTTATACATTGAGAGCACTTCAGTGCCACTACACAGCCTGGGATGGCCTTGGTCTTCTACTGTTATTCTTGCTAAGCCCTTGAAACAGTCAGCAAAATAGCACAAGCATCTTGTCTGTACAGACTTATCCTGCCTGACTGAGCTAGTGAGATCTGGTATAGAAAATGTTGGACTTAGAAGACCTGCGTTTGCATCACAGCTCATCTGCATACACCTGGGTGAAATGGTAAAATTGTGTTACATCCAATGGTCCTCAGGTATTCATTCATAAAATGACAATATTTTTCCAACCAGCCAACAGGAGGCCAACTTGTTCAAATGTGAAAAAGCTTTATAAGCTGCAAAGGTTGAAACAGGATTGTGGAGATGTGAATAGCTACACACATTTTCATTTCATTTAGATTCTAAATATCTGACATATTTCCCCTACTGTCTAACATTAAGTCTTAACTGCTTTATTGGAATTCATTCTCCAACATACCCCACCACCATATCTTGATTAAAGTCTGTTTGCTTCATTTTCTCATCCCTTCATTTAATCCTCCAAGTCCTGCTATGCCCTTTGTACGAATTTAATTTTAACTAAATAGGAGAGAAAGAAGAAAGAGAGTGCTATTTATAGGAGAGCATCCATTTTCTCTTCCATGTTTCAGGTTGATGTAAATGACATATGCATTCAGAGATGGAATCTGTCTCCAGAGTTCCTTAGGTTCCCAGCATTTCCTCTTGCTGCTCTAATATGGAGCCTTTCACAACACACATGCATCAAAATTTCCAATTCTTGGGCAGCACTGCCTTGCGTTAGAAACAACATATGGCTGTTTTCACCTTTGGCAACAGAGAGTCCCCTCAGCATGTGCAGCAGAAGCTGTCTTGTTCTTCTAGCTGACTGAACCTTTTTCATAATATTCCTCCCTTTAATGTTCAGGTGGAATGCAGGGCTCATGATCCAGATTTTATAACCAAATGTTTTCCTGCTTGTATTTTGCTGTATTGAGAAAGAGTTTTGCTTAACACATATTTATAAAGATGCCCTGCTGAGTCACAATGCCAAGAAGGCAGTGCAGTCAAGAGGAGAGTGCAAGCCCTGATATTAAATCTGGCAGACTGTAGGGTGCGGCAGTGGAGCCAGATTCCTATACACATACCACAGCTAGGGAACAGCACTGGCAGGAAGACAGCAAAGGATGGATGGGTTAAATATCTTCCTACACATGTTCTCCTTCCAGAGTGTGAGAAGCCTTGCTGGGGGGATGGGGGGACATGTGCTGCTGGATGGAGATCAGGAGCAAATGAGATCAACACATTGGGCTTCCATTTAATAAAGCAGTCAGTCTTCTTTAGTTCTCTCTTTGATTCTTCTTTAGGATCCGATTCTCCGTCTTCAGTAGCTTTACTACAATGGAATTATTTCAGAACTTTTCCACGTTAAAAAAAAAAAAATAAGAATCCTCTTTTCGACCTTCAGTCTATTGACACAGGCTTTGAGGGGTAGGCTACACCTGGTTCGGATTTTATAAGGACAATTTGAGCTCTCGCTGCAGAAATTTAATCATGTTTCTCGATAAAGTTCATGAGTGCTTTTCTATCTCAGCTAATGAGCAACAGTCACAATAGGATCTAGAATCTGCCATTGATCTCAGCTGTGATTGATTACCTGAAATTAAAATTACAAGTATTGAGATGAAAGGAGAAAAAAGTAAAGCAGAACTTTGCCAAAAAGCTTTTATATTTCCCTTATGTTTCTTCCCCACTCCCTTCAATATAAAAAGTCCACTTAAAAGAGAAACATGGGCCGGGCGTGGTGGCGCACGACTTTTCAGCACTCGGGAGGTAGAGGCAGGGGGATCTTTGTGAGTTCAAGGCCAGCCTGATCTACACAGTGTACACAGTGAGTTCCAGGACAGCTGGGGCTACAGCGAGACCCTGTCTCAAAAAGACCAAAAAAAAAAAGAAAGAAAGAAAGAAAGAAAGAGAGAGAAAGAGAGAGAAAGAAATAAAGAAAGAAAGAAGGAAGGGAAGGGAGGGTCTGGAACACAGTGCTGAGCAGGCAGAAGGGAGCTGGTGTTTGCATCTCGTTCTTGTAGTTCATGGGGCTTGGGTCACTGAGTT
>NW_008358101.1:5221980-5236082 GCF_000622305.1 Nannospalax galili
GAGTGATATCACTCTAGGTGTTAGAATTGTTAAGTGTCTCACCAGACTTAGCATCTGATACTTGGGTGTGTTTGTGTTTATTCTTTGTCATTTTAATTGATGTCATCAAAGTAATAACAGAAAAAGGAAAGAATGAAAGAAAGAAAGAAAGAAAGAAAGAAAGAAAGAAAGAAAGAAAGAAAGAAAAAAGAAAGGAAAAAAAGAAAGATGGACTATATTTGCTTTGTTCTTTAAAACTTCTTAGGCCTTTTTATAAATTCACAGGCGTCTCCCTCTACACGGCAACCATTCTAAGAACCAACAGCTTCTTCAGAAGTTGTTAAAAATTCCTTCTCTATGTTGATATCATGAAAATCACATCATCACATGAGCTTGCATTCATTTCATTTTAATCATATTTCCTGATTTTATCAGGCCTACTGCCTAATTACTTTATTTCATTAATGTGTGTTTATCTATAACGAGATTCGGAAATTGTTTAACAGATTCAGAGTCATAGAGGAGCACTGTGAGACACTGTAGAATATCCATTATTTGTTTGACTACATAGGAATAAAAATACCTAGTTCCTAAGAAGGCCTATCCTGTTATAGTAGACTATCAGATTCTGAGGCATGTGTATTATATTGGTATAAACACTGGAGCTTGGACAGACAGGCAGACAAGATTCGTTGACCTGAAGTGTGGTTTCACATGCTAGAAGCTGAGGCAGGAAGATTGTGTGGGGCCAGCCTGAGTTGTACAATAAGACTCTGTTCCCAGAAACAAAGGAAAACACAAAGATCTGGGTGTCTGTTGGTGGTAAGGCTTGAAAGCAACTTAGCATGTTTTTCTGGTACAACTCTTTATCCTTGATGCCTGCAAAGTAGTTTTGTGGCAGTAAAACTAAAATCTCTTTCAAGATTGAAAGGTGTACATATTTTCTTAAGAAGCATCTTTTCTTACTGAAAATTAAATTATGAAGTCATGAAAAATATTATGTGTTATAACCTTCGACTTTAAAGTAAGTTCAGAGTGAAAAGGAAGTAATGTAGATGAAATATTTTGAAAAATATTTCTCAGAAAAATAATCTTAAGGAAATGGTTTGACACAAAGAACTAGGATTATCATCATCAAAAATAATGATTTCTGTTTTCTGAATGGCTAAACATGTCTTTATTGGTTTTCTCCTTCTTTTATAAACAAATTAACAGAGAAGAAAATCACGATATTCTGACCTTGACTTTGAGGTAAGTCCTTATGAATTATTTTTTAATTTTAATTATTTGATTCAAAATTGGTGTGCTACTACTTTAACACATTACTTCATGTAACTTTGTGGATATAGTACTATATTATTTAAGTAAGTCAAGTTTTATAAAATTAGGATCCTGGAAAGATACATTCAGTCGAATGATTTAGAGTTCTAATTACTCCAAGAGAATCAGATTTTTCTGGACAAGTAAAGATCTACTTTGTAAAAGCTAGAAGTGGGGAACTTGCGGTGGAAAGTGCATTAGTCAATTCAGTTTGTGGGGATGTGGGAATTTCAGGTTCCGATTTTTATACCTGGTTTTATTCCTAATTTTACTTCAGTGACAACCTAGAGTAATCCCACTGGGACTGGAATTCTTTATCTGGTTAGCAAGGCATTTTCAGAGACTTGCTTATATTATGCTCTGATGGGTATTTAGGCTCTCTGTGATACATTCAGATTCATTTTTTCCCAAAAGCAAGTGTTGGTTCTATGTGCTCATATGTTCAGTAAATGTCTTTTCACAGATATAAACAAGATGAAGATTTGCATTTTCCAATTTACATTGAATTTATATTGATGTTGTAATATTGGTGCTGGAAGTTACTAAAATCATACTGTCTAAACAGCTTATGCTAAACCAAAAAATAATGATGTTTAAGGATCACATAAATGCACCTCTGCATCTTGATAATTGGATATGATTCATAGCCTGCTGACGTAATTGGGTATAATATATTATAAATTTCTCTGGCATATTTGTACCCTTGTGATACATACATAGAACTCAATATTCTTAACTGATATATGTGAAATTACAGAATCCTCCTGGAGTATGGAAACTTCTCATTTAATCATTTCATTTTTGTAGGTGAATGTTGTACATATAGAATGCACAACATGTATTAAATTTGAGACTTAGTGATTTTATCTGTCAGAATGGTGAACACAGAAAAGTGTCCAAGGAAAATCATTTTGTTAAATGGCAATTCAGACTATAAGCTATAAAATAATCATATAGAGTCCAGCCTCCATACTTAGGTCACAAATATTGATGCAGCTCCATTGTAGTGACTTAGCACACGATATATTTTATTGTAGCCTAAAGTTTAGCATAAAAGTATGAAGACAATCAAAAACCAAATAAAAGTATTTAGCAATCTTTACATTTGAAGTCTATAGTGTCCTTTAAGGAACAAATACTTTAAGGCTGTTGACTGCTAATCTTTTAGTTATCCAAAGACTAAAGAACTAAACTCTCTCTCTCTCTCTCTCTCTCTCTCTCTCTCTCTCTCTGTGTGTGTGTGTGTGTGTGTGATATACAGTGTGGCTTTTCATTTTGAATATCTAAACTGTGTCTCTGTCTCTGTTACTGTCTCCCTGTCTCTTTCTGTCTCTCCGTCTCTCTCTGCCCCTCTCTGTCTATCTCTGTCTCTGTCTCTGTCTCTGTCTCTCTCTCTCTATCTGTCATTCTATGTGTGTGTGTTTGTGTGTGTGTGTGTGTGTGTGTGTGTGTGTGTATCTAGACTTGGAACCAGTAAGTTATGTTATCACAAAAGAAATAAGATACAAATTAACCCTCTAGGTTTCAGTGACAAAATACAGTAAAAACCTAGATCTAAAATCAGCCTCAGTACAACCAACCAGTTATGTAATAGCAAGCACTGAAAAGGAATCTAATCATACTGTGTCACTGGGAACATTATAAAAATGGTTCTTTTTTTTTCGTCTATTCTCTATGGCAACGGCTAGCAGCTTCCTTAAACAGATACTTACTATGCCTGTGCTCCACACATAAAACCATAGTGTTAACAAAGATATGTTAATGGAGGAAAAACTGCAACATAAGAATCATATGCTTTCCTTAGCTTTTTAATTGCTATAGTTAGTGAATGATTACTGTAGGTATTGAAACTTCCAGGGAAAACACTGAAACTTTACTTTTCCTTATTGACCATTTGGTGTTACTCCCCTTTCATCACATGTAATTATAGGAATATGGCAGGATTACATAAAAATTTTGCCACATTTAAATATTCATGATGTTTAGAAGATGTATTTGTAACTTGGGTTGGTCATTGGAGAACAAGCTAACTACCTGTCCCTTTCCTAAATTCAGGCAAGATCGACTGACTTTAAGTCAAGATCCCTGTTGCCCTCTTCGATGAGAGACTTTGCCATACAATGATCAACTTAGACTTTGCCCTTGAGAGGCTGCCTCCTGAAACCCTTGTCCCTTCAAACTTTCAGCCTTACACTCCCCAAGGCTTATCTAAACATTAATATTCCATTAATTCATTTTCCTAAAAACACGAGAGTTTCTTAAAAACTTAAAAATAGTTCTGTAATATGGTCCAGCTCTACCACTACTGGGCATATATCCAAAGGACTATATAGCCTCCTATAGAGGTACCTGCACAGCCATGTTTATTGTTGCTTTATTCACGATAGCGAAGAAATGGAACCAGCTGTTATGTCTATGAACAGAAGAGTGGATAATGAAAATGTGATACACATACACTTTTTGTTAAAGCCATAAGGAAAAATGAAATTATGAGATATTCCAGAAAATGAATGGATCTGGAAAACATTAAGTGAGGTGACCAAGATGCAGAAAGATATGAATCACATGCTCTCTCATATGCAGATTCTACCTTTTAACATTTGCATAGATGTAAATAAAGGGACATGAGAGTGAGTACAGACTGTGCAAGTAGATATAGGAGACCCTAAGCGGGAACGAGGTGCTGCAGAGATGTTTTCTGTGAAAGCAGGAAGATGGAAAGAGGTGAAGGGAAATGGGGGTGAAGTGAGGGGAGAGAAGCAACTAGAACAAATTTCATCTGAAAATGTCATACTGAAACATAATTACTGTATACTGATAAAAAAATAATTTTTAAAACATCTGTGGTTAGTTAACATAGTTGGGGAAAAGGCCTTTCAAGTAGCTGAGCTCCAGGGTAACACTCTAGTCCTGAACAAATCCAACAAGAGAGAGAATAGTCATAGAGTGGCAATGCACTAATTCCTGCTCTCTAGAAAGTGTACAGAAAATGGGGCTGGAGAGGTGGGTCAGTGGTTAAGAACACTGGTTGTTCTTGCAGAAGACCTGGGTTTGAATCCCAGCACCCACATGGCAGCTAACAACTGTCTGTAACTCCAGTCCCAGGGGAACCGATAGTCTCTTCTGACCTCCGCAGGCATTGCACGACACGGGTGCACTTACTTACGTGCAGGCAATACATGCATACACATAAAATAAAAATAATAAATAAAATATTTTTAAAATTGTACAGAAAATATGGCGATGCTGTTTCTATGTTCTATGACCAAACATCTTGCTTAATTGGTATTCCTAGCTTCTAGCAGAGACCTTGAGAGACCGTGAACATGCATTAAGTTTTTGGTTAAATGAATGATTAAAACACAATTATTTTTCAATGGAGGTTGCTTTAACAAAAAGCAGAAGTATTGCTTGAACAATACTTGAGTTAAGGTAGAGACTAGTACAGAAAGTAAACAACTGTGAAGGTAGCACTTCAAAGGTAACCACATTGGACTGCAAAGATAGCCACATCAAATATAAACCAAGGAGACAAATACAGCAAGTAGAAATTTCCAGGGGGAAGAAAAGTCATAGAGGTTTGCTAATGTGTGGGATTCGCAAGAACAAGAAGCAAGTTAGAATCCACTTAAACAGGGGTCTATGGAAAAAGAATAAACAGAGGAAGTAACTTAGAATCCATGCCTTATACGCCAGGGGAAATTTTTAACCTAATAAGCTACTAAAACTGCAAAGCCTGTTAGACTATTTTGTTTAGCCTTTCTGTTTGCTTCCCGTTGAGGAATTATTCACTACGGTCTGGCAAATAATGAAAAAGATGAATATGTTAGATGTTAGAAGACAGATTAAGATAGGGTAAAATAGGAAGTTGGAATGTCAGAAGTGGCAAATCTAGGAACAGAGAACCAAAAACATGAAGATATAGCTAGTTAGGATAAGTTCCTCTATAATGTTGACATGAAGATACCTAAAATTAAGTTAATTAAGAATCCAGTAGCTCACGTTGTCTGCCCTGATAGAGACAAAGCTCAAAGAATCTCTGGAAATACAATTACAGATCACTGTTCTGAAACTGTCATAGGATAATAGTATCTGTTCCATGTTAAAATATATAGAGAGATAATAGTTTAATCTTTTCTTTCAAAAATAGACATAAATCGTGTCTTCCATTGGAATCATGTATCCTTTAAACAGTATCTTTGGATATTTCTCTGAAGGTTTGGAGAAGCCCCACATAGCCACTAAATCCACACTTCATGATGGATTTCATCAGTGATGGGGAGCAGTGAGTAAAGGGAGAAACAAATATAGGATAATGGGACCCACCTCCACAGGACCTGAATTTTTAGTGGAACAATTAGGGGGCACATAGTCAAATAAGATAAAAGTGCTTATAATAATTTCTATCACTAAAAATAAAACTAAAATATAGCATAGAATGTAAAATTTATAATTTCTAAATATAAAACACACTATTTCAAAAAATGTGTTGTCCATTAACAGGCCCCTTCCTGCTTTGTCCCTGCACCCTGTCATCAGGGCATATTCATAGGGCACTTGAATCCATTAGTCAATCAGGGCATATTCATAGGACACTTTTGGAGGGCAAGCAGTTTGAGCAATTTAGTCCCAAACTGTATACGTCTTTCCTATATCATTAAATTTAAACTATTTCAAAATTATATATTTATTGCCAAGTATACTTTTGATTGACACTGACCAAATACAAAACATATATACAATTCATTTGGTTTTCTTAGACCCTTTATATAGTTTCTTGTAAGGGCAAGGTACATATTTATTCAAATAGAAACAAAACCAAAGCATGGACACTGTGGTGTCAGGCATGATTCCTGGGGCTACAGGATCAGTCGTCTAGATCTACTGACACTCTGACCTGGTAATGGTTCAGAAAATCACCACCCTCTCATAATACAGCTTTAAGAATTAGGCTTAACTCCTTCAGTGTGTATCGCTTCATTAATATGAGTATTGGCATTCACTAATGACCAATATTCAAAAGCCAGTTCTGGAGAGAAAATGTGTGTGCAGAGCACTAATGAAGAAAACAGCTGCAGATTTGCCTGGGTGGATATGGATAATGGCCGTCTAGTGCATAGAATTCTAGGGCTGGAAAGGGAGATTCAGACAACTGCTTTCTAATTTCTACAATCACAGGACCTCCAGGCCCCATACTCTGAAGTTTAATTAAGAAATGCTCTGACATTCCCTAACAATTTCTATCAGTTCAAGGACTCTATATGCACTAACACATCTTGTCTCGATAATTCAGGCTTAAACTCAACCCTTATGATTCACACTTTTAAATTTGAAAGTGAAACCCCCCAATTTGTTGCGAGCCTACCTTCAGTTCCATAAAACCACTTATATGACAGACTAAGGCAGCTGAATAGGAGAATGAGGAAGCAGGACTCTTGGCTAGGGCTCTTAAGAGAAATGTTCGTTGGGGCTGGAAAGATGGCTCAGCACACAGCTCACAACCACCTGTAACTCCAGTTCTAGGCGTATCCAATGCCACTGGCTCCACAGGTACCTGCATGAGTATAGAGACACAGGCACACATAATTAAAAATAATAAAAATTAAAAAGTTTAAAAATATGAATACTCTTTCCAATGGAGAGACCTCTTTATGGAGGGCAAAGATAAAATTTATGTTTTCCATGTTATAGACACCATCCTTTCCTAGATAACTATGCTATCCAATTCATTTTATTTATTCAATAAATATTTGCTAAGC
Organism: Nannospalax galili; assembly: GCF_000622305.1. NCBI lineage: Eukaryota > Metazoa > Chordata > Mammalia > Rodentia > Spalacidae > Nannospalax > Nannospalax galili. The sequence goes on from NW_008358101.1 coordinate 5,229,039, forward strand.
AACTCCTAGCTACCAGACAGTGTGCTAGGTATCAAGAAGGTATGCAAAGAAGAAGCAATCACTGCCCATGAGGTATTCTGATACAAGGCATGAATACCAGCCTTAGAAATATCATTGCAGTACTATGAGAAAGTTGCAGGGTAATGAATATCCAGAGAATTTATGAGCTTACTACAGAGGCTTCCTAAACTGGAACCTATAGTTTTGTATCATTTTCTACCTGAAGAGAACATAATTAAAAATCCTGAGAATTCTGTAGCGGGATGTTTACTGAATCCTAAGATACATCTAAGGACGCAGCATGCTAAGAGTTGATTTGAGGTTCAGAAAGAACTCAGCTCACTTACCACTTGCAGGAGTGAACTGCCTCCTTGAGCTTCTGTCCCCTAATCAGTGAAGAGGAGATAATGGCTTCTGCCGGCTAGGGTAACTGGGAGGCTTTAGAAAGACAATAATGGCTGCCTGTTCTTAAGTGGCTCTTGTCTATGTGGTCCAGTGATGAGTGCCTTATATCCTTTTCAAAATCTTCAAAATAACCCTGAAAGATAAGTCTCAGTACTAGAGCCAAAGGGAGACTAGAGTTCATACTTCAGATCACGAAGCTTGAAACTGATGGGATTTTTCCAGATCCAGAGCTATCAGACTTGGCATGTTCCAAGAATTTAAAGGGTGTCGGAAAGTTCTTAGTATATAGCAGGTGCTTAAGATATTTAGGCTGCTTTATATTGTTATTTGTCCTAGAGATCTAAAATATCAGGATGTACTTTATAACATGTCACTGTTTCTCTTATATCAATGACTAATGGATTCCAAAGCCTGCATTTTTTAAGTATAAAAATATAAATTTAAAGAAAAGAGTCCATGCCATGAAAAGAAAAAAAAACATTAAAAATAAAATAAAGTTGTGAAATAGGTGCTCAGGAGAGCATGTACCCTAGAAGTCAATTGATAGTAATCTTGGAACAAGGTGCAGGGCTTTCTTCAAAACAATGTTGAATTATACTACTCTGAGTATAAAGGAACATTACTATGCACTGAGTTTTACTGTAAAAATATGACCAGAATATTTGAAAGGAATTATGATGAGAGAAACCTGAATTCCACCGATACTGTCAAGTAGGCTATATCTTTTCTTATTTAAATAGAAAATATACACATTGTATGATTCTAGAAAACTGAGTTATAAGTTGAATTTTTCATAGAATTCAACTTTCTTGGGAAACTGGATGTTTAAGTCACGAAGAAAGAAAAGAGTATGCAAACCTTTAGGTCAGTAAATATCCACTGGTCACTGAGCTGACACAGAAAATAGAACAAGCATGAAAATATCTAACAAGGCAACTAAGATCATCAAGGCATGAGTGCCACAAAGAAAAGCAGATGCAAAGAAGTATGAGGAAACCATTAATATTTGTAAAAACTAAAACTGTAGCTAAATTTTTATCACAGAATATAGCTAGAACTCTTCCAACATTGATTTGTAAAGCTGTTATTCTTATCAATGGAAACTTCATCATTATAAGAAGATGTACTTGAGACTATGAACAAGGAGGAATTGTGTGTAGAAAATCAAGCTGAGCCTGTGTCAGAGATGTGAGCTGTTAAAGGCTGCTTTAGTGTTCCACCCGACCAGAATGCAGGCCATCATTGCTATGGTGATTTCCTACAGTGCCAGAGTGGCTGTTTCAATTCAAAATGATTACCTGGCACAGAATACATTTGCAATTAATATCTGAAAGTATGAAGGCTTCTATATCTCAGCATCCAAATTTTTCATTTGCATCCATATTTATTGCAGAGTCCTCAAGCTTTGTTATTCAGGATACCGCTTATGAACCTGTGTGAGATATTTCAAAATATTCTTGGGTTATATAACGTTGATAACAACCACAACTTTATATTTTCCTTATTTTTTTGGTATGTCTTAGAAATCCAATTCATTGAAATAAAACCCATTCAGAATCAAGTACTGCTCATCCAAACAAAATATGATGATAAAATCTTCAATCAGTTAATGTATCATCTTTTCCAATGAGACCTGTATGACACAGGCCTTGATCCTTAAAACATACTTTACATAATGAAGGTATCTGAATGAAGAAACATGAAAGGATTTTGACTAAAAATCAAAAAAGGATTGTGTTGGAAGGACATGAGCTAATTTATCTCTCAGCCAAGGAACAGTAGCAACTTTGATAGACATTTCTAGCAACATGGGAAAAGATAGCTCACTCAAACTGAGTCAAGATCCTCTCACAAGATGAAGGATAAGTGTAGCTGCACAGAAAAAATAATCGTCAAATGCTCATAGCAAAGTAAAGGTTTTTGTACTTTGGGTATCAGATACCTCAGATGAGAATGTATTTCTTGTCTTTGAAAAAAGAGAAAAGCTTAGAAAAGAGAAGAGATTCAGGCACAGGATTGAACTCAACTAGGAATCATCTGAATTCTAGAAAAGAAGGAGAATAGGGACAATCAAGATCATAGGACTAATGATTTCCAACTTAAATATGAACGTGTAAAACTTTGGGGATTGCTTTATTTCTGTTTATCTTAGCTTCTATCACTTGGTTGGTGGTGTTGTCTTTTAATTATTACAGTTATAAATTTCTATTTACTTGTATTATGATGCAATTAATGCCAGTGTCTACCTCCACTAGATGTTAAACTACTAGAAGGCAATAAATTCAGCCATTTTTTTCACCATTGTTGCCCTACCATCTAGTACAGCGTATGGTGATTGTGATGTACATTCAGTGATAGAATGAAACATGCTTAGTGAAATGGCAGTAGTGTGACGTCACCCCTACATAGAAGGAAATGATCGTAAGATTCATTACTATGAAAATGTGATTTGTTGAAGGCAGAATCAATATTCTAACACCCAGGTTGTTTTTAGTATCCCTTGTGATATGGATCCATGTTTTAATGAGTATCTTAGGACCTGGTACTGAGAGGAACTGCTTGTCGCCCCAAGGATATGATGTACTGAACTACTTTGCCAGTTACATGGACCTCAAAATCCCTCCACTGAACTGCTTATGCAAATCCTCACTCTCATAAATCTCCATCAGCCATCACTAGTCAAATTATGTTTGCCTGGTGTTTCTCTCTAAATCCGGCAAATCTCTTTCATATAGTCTCTTTGAGACTGATGGGAAGTTAATCGCTCTGTAATTGCTTGCTATGTTTCATGTCCCACCATGAGTCATGTGCTGTGTTCTCATCCTCAACCACCTGATTATTCAACAGCCAACTCCTAGAGCTAGAGGAGCAGGACAGAAATTGGTTAATACAAAACTTAAAATGGCAGGATTCTCTCACATGAATGTAAGGTGGTAAGAAAAAAACACAAGAAATGAGCATAACAGTGAATCGCCTAGATTCATAAAAGTGCAAAATTAAAGTTGCATAGGAGAAAACAGGCTTTTGTAATATGTTAAAAGATTCCATTTGACTTTCTCTTTGCCCTTCTCTTTTTTTTCCTTAAGGAAGCATTTTTCTATAAGCATTTTTAAGAAGAGAACCAAACATTGAAAATCTTCCCCGAAAGATATTTATTTTCCTCAACAAACACTTACTTTTGAAAATATTAGCTAATGAAAACAATGGACCAAATGTTAAAATCAGAGCCCAGAACATGGACATAATAGCCTTATGCAAAATGCATGAGCAAATGGTGTTAGGATGTGTGGGCTTCAAAATGCTATAAAACCTTAAACATGAAGGCACGGTCCTGGAGAATTACCAAAGTACTAAACTAACTTCTAACTTTTTAAAAATCAAGATTTTGTGGAAGACATTTCCTTCTTTAAAGTAACACTTGTAAGACTGGAGAGATGACTCAACAGTTAAGAGCAATGGCTGTTCTTGCAGAGTACCTGGGTTCGATTCCCATCACCCACATGGAGGCTAGCAACCATCCCTGACTTCATTTCCAGGGGAATCTGATAACCTCTTCTTTCCCCTGCAGGCATTTCATAGCATGGGTGCACCCTACCTACATGCAGGCAATACACTCATACATATAAAATAATAAATAATAAATTTTTAAAGATAATTCTTGTAAATACAGGGAATTTGGTCTTTAACTCTTTTTTATTAGTACTCTTTTAAATGTTCTGTAATAAAAAATGTTCAGCCTAAGTGGCCCCAAAATCATTTTTACTTAAGAGTCCATTCGTTGGGTTATAATGAAGTTAAGAGAAATGGGTGTAACTAGGGATGAAAGGAATTAATATATTTGATTCTGTGATGTTTAATAGCTCATTGACCACACAATGTGTGCTCCAAACACTAATTGTTAAGATTCTGTACCCTCTCATAAACAAGTATATGAAACCTATGGGTCAAATTTTCCTTCGGCAAAGCTTAGTCATTATTCAAATGAAAAGTGCAAGGTTTTAGATCCCACCCTTTCTTCAGGCATTTTAGTGCTGTGAGTCAGCCTTAATGGCAGGGCCTGGGACTCTGTCTCCCCTTTAGTACAGCCAGCTACAATTGTACTGTTTATAGAAATAAGACATAAAACAGTAATATCTCCCATGACAAACATCAAGGACTCAGGTGCTTTACAAGTCCAATTTTTTAACATTTTTTAAAACATCGTAACAAATTTGGAAAACAGATTTAACTTTTGAAGGATGAAAATCTTACTCGAGAATTATGGCCTTATTTTTAAGCACCCACAAGAAAAAAGAAAACACTTTTTGTAATCTTGTGAGTAGAAGAAAAAGCCAATTCTCGTTCAAAAAGTGTTGATATGAAACAAGGATTTGGTGCATGTCATTTGCATTTGTGGTGTCTTTGGGGACTTCTGGCTCCTGCCAAAGTTAGCTCCCCTTATCATTCAAGCAAAACTATTAAGCACTTTTTAAAAATCTGTAAATCAAATTAGGAATGAGAGCCGCCCTGTTCTCTTTTGCAGAAGGTCATGCATACAAGGAAGAGGCATATGGAACTGTTTCAGGAACTAAATCAGAAATTTCAAACTTTGGACAGATTTCGGGATATACCAAATACAAGCAGTATGGTGAGTATGCTCTGTGTCACAGTGCCCAAGCCAAGCTGGGCCACATGCAGGACAGAAAGACGCCTTACGCTCCAGGACCCCCAAACAACTGTCCTCAGACAACTTCAGAACACAAAATGGCACACAGAAAAAAATAAGAGCCAAAAATGCTCTGGGGAAAGATGATGAAAAGACTTATTAGGAATGATAGAATCTGTATGCATTTTATTTTTATTTCCAACGCCCTCTTCTATAAGCTTTAGTTAGGATTAGTTAGATATCAAAACATGGCTTCATCTAGCCATTCTGTCATCAAAGTTAAAATTCAGTTAATTCAAACCTCAAAATAGCTGACAAAATTTTTCTCACTTTTATTCGAATGCCTGCCATTTTAATGCCACAAAATATAATAGTGGTATAAATATGAAGCTGTGGACTCAAACCACAAAGATAATCTTAGACTTCCAGAGGATTCTTTGTTTTATGACAAGAGTTTTGTACACTCACCGATATCAGGGATTTGGGTTGTTGGTTGTTAACCATTCCCTTCTCATTCATTCATACCACTGCCATCTTAATATGGGACTTCATCAAATCAGCACTGTGCAGTCACTCAGTGCATGGCACAGTCAGATCTTCAGGAAAGCCTTATAACCACTGGTAAGTGCACTGGACCAGGACTCCAGGAGCCAGTATCGATCTGACAGCACAGCCAACAACTCTGATCTTGAGCAAGTCTCAGAATTCAGCTTCTAAAGCTCAGTTTCCTCTTCCTAAATGGAGCATAGAGAGCAGCAATGGTATGTACTCCCTTAAATCTTCACAGCACCTCAAAGCAGAGGTGAGAACACAGAGTTAGGCTGCATCTGCTGCTGCTCCCAGATCTTCGGCTCAAGTGTGGTATTCGTTGTCCAGTCTTGGCAGCCTGTGGGTGATTCTCCTTCTCTACCAGACAGTAATAGACAAATGATCAATATGTAAGCATAAACGTAGATAATAGAGATAGGTAGGTTGGTAGATAGATGATAGATGATGATAGATGATAGCTAGATAGATAATAGATGATAGCTAGATGATAGATAGATAGATGATAGATGATAGCTATAGATAGATGATAAATGATAGATAGATTAGATAGATAGATGATAGATAGATAGATAGATGATAGATAGATGATAGATAGATAGATAGATAGATAGATAGATGATAGATACATAGATGATTGATTGATAGATGATAGATACAGATAGATAGATAGATAGATGATAGCTAGATGATAGATAAATGATAGATGATAGCTATAGATAGATGATAAATGATAGATAGATAGATAGATGATAGCTAGATGATAGATAGATGATAGATAGATAATAGATGATAGCTAGATGATAGATAGATGATAGATAGATAATAGATGATAGCTAGATGATAGATAGATGATAGATAGATAATAGATGATAGCTAGATGATAGATAGATGATAGATAGATAATAGATGATAGCTAGATGATAGATAGATGATAGATAGATAATAGATGATAGCTAGATGATAGATAGATGATAGATAGATAATAGATGATAGCTAGATGATAGATAGATGATAGATAGATAATAGATGATAGCTAGATGATAGATAGATGATAGATAGATAATAGATGATAGCTAGATGATAGATAGATGATAGATAGATAATAGATGATAGCTAGATGATAGATAGATGATAGATAGATAATAGATGATAGCTAGATGATAGATAGATGATAGATAGATAATAGATGATAGCTAGATGATAGATAGATGATAGATAGATAATAGATGATAGCTAGATGATAGATAGATGATAGATAGATAGATTAGATAGATAGATAGATAAATAGATGATAGATAGATAGATGATAGATAGATAATAGATGATAGCTAGATGATAGATAGATGATAGATGATAGCTATAGATAGATGATAAATGATAGATAGATAGATTAGATAGATAGATAGATGATAGATAGATAGATGATAGATAGATATAGATAGATA
>NW_008358101.1:5236317-5243466 GCF_000622305.1 Nannospalax galili
ACATATATATAAAGAACATGGTGTTTGATCATCTTCTAGTGATTCTTCTGCATGTATTTTATGAGTCTTCACCCTAGCTGATTAGTAAAGGTAATGAAAAGCTAACTGGTAAAATGTACATATCCTTATATTGTTTCCTTACTCTTCCCAGAGCTAGTACAGTACTGGTCACCATGAGTCACTGGTAAATGGCAGCTATGTATTTATTTCATGGATGTAACAGCTTAATCTGTGTGTGTTAAATGAAGATTATGTAAATAGGACACACTTTAAATCTTAATTGCTGCGTAAATAAACTGTGCATGTATTGATCTATTTTCACCTCAAAAGCAGGAAACTCATTGATGAATTATTTATCACCAACACAATACTAAGTGTATAGAAGACACTTCCTCATGTGTAACGAGTGGTTCTTTATCATCTACTCCTCTAAATATTAAGCCATCAATATTCAGCTAGCAGGCAAAGGGGAATGACACCACTGAGATTAGACCTAAGCACATTAACTACTCATTTTAGAATACTGAAAGCTAACATGAAAATAAATTGAAGAAACATCATTTGCTTAAAAAAAAAGAAGAGGTTTGTGTTTACAAATCTGAAAGGCTTATGCAACAGATACAGCTGGCTGGCTGCAATAATATGATTGTAGTTTCCCCTTTTGCGTGGTCTGGGTATTAAATTATTAATGGCACAAAAATCTGCATCTCAGTTTCCTGACAACCAAAATAATCTATTACACCACATCCTTGCAGTAGTATGCCTTTTCTAGGAGAGATTTATAAATATTTACCATTTGGGAGCTTGGGAGTGGGGAAGATATGGTTGTCATTGCTACTCAACTATTGTCCTAAATATCTGAGAACCGGGGAAAAAAGAGTTTGTTATTCAGCCTTGATTAATAACAAACGTGAATGAGTTCATTATCCTTAATTCAGTCACATAATTTGTAGTGATACATTGCTAATGAAAAATTGCATAATTGGGAGGAGAATGACATTTTTAGGAACTATCAACTTTTCCTTTTTGAGGAGAGGGCTGCTAATTTACACCTGCCCACTGCTCCAAATGATGGTAATTATACAAATTATAGAACTGAAGGAATCAAGACCAAAGTATCATTTAGTCCATCTTCCTGTTTCTAGGCAGGAAAACATTGAAAACACACCATAAAGCAATAGGCACTATTACATGGTCCCCTGAGATGAAACTCTTTCACCTTGAGTGGACTCACAAACAATTCAGTCAAGATCTCTTTCCTCCCCGCAACTTCCATGAATTCTTGCTCTTTCTGAATAGATATTCATTTTCTTTGTCCACAAATATGGATGTTTGGAGAAAGAAGGGAAGAATGAATGTAGAAAGGGAAAGAAGAGGGAAAAAACAGAGAGGATGGTGGCAGGAGGGAGGGCCTACACCACATGACCCTCTGGACTATTCTAGGCAGTACCACCTACTGGAAACGCTTAGGCAACCTGACATGTTTGGGATGGTTCTGAATCCTCATATTCACCTAACATTCTGCTTCTGCAGATGAGTCCTAAAATCAAATTATCATGTTTGGAAGTTCCATACATGGTGGCTTATAGTAAATCTTGTATTTTTTGTTTTTTAATACATTTGCTCCTGTTTATGTCTGTTTCTTTTTGTCTTTGCTCAAATAAGACAGACAAGTTACAACAGAAACATAAAGTCAAGAACTTACAGAGGTCACATAATTTTATATCATTATATTCAGGCCTCCAGTGAAGCCTTTCCTGGACTCTGCAGCTCTCCCTTAGCCTCTGAAAATGTTCTTCTTTTTCTCTTATGAGTTGTACACGACCCTCATGTCCTACCCAACACATAGGAAGGTGAGCAGTTTGCAGACACTGGCCATGTCCACTGACCACAAGCTCCCTCCTTGCTCCAAGCAGGTGTGTTCCTATTGGCTATAAGATATAACAACTCTTTCTCACTTAAGGAGAGGTGAACTCTGATCTAAGAGACTGCCACACATTTTTTGACTGAGGATGAAAACCAGAGTTCAGGTGGGACAAGAAAGTCAACCTTATCATTTAACTCCTGAACTTCTCAAAAATTCAATTGGTCATATACTGAAAATAACACTTAGCAGTTAGTATCTAAATATTTTAGCAAATGCTTAAAACTGGTGACTTTGGCTTGTGAGCTTGACTTTCAAAGTATGTTTAAGGTGGTGGGGGTGAGGCAGCTCACATCTGAACAGCCTAATGAATAAGCCTAATAGAACCTATATTTTCCAAGCAAATGGACTACCCCTTTGTGTACCTTGAATCCTTTTAGAGTCGAACTAATTGGACTTTCCATCACACTAAAGAGTCCCAGAAAGCTCCTTGAAATACTGTTCTTGTCTAAAGTCGATGGGTCCACTCTATGGACTTGCTGCAGCAGAATACATAGCAGTGAAACTTTACACTAACAATTCCATTCAGATGGCACGCCACACCCCAAGACTTTGAACTATTCCTTGTTATCTACAAAATACATTGCAACTTGAAGAGCTTAGCATTCAAAACCCCTATGATCTGGCTTCCAGTTCATCATCTGGCTGTTTTTGTTTCTGCTCCTTTTTTTTTCCACACCAATTAAAACAAATGACTGTTTCCACTGTTTTGCTAAGCGCTCTGGAATTTTACATCCTGGTATGGTTGTACAGCCACTCAACCTCAGCCACACAGCTGTGTGTTCATAGCCAAGCCTACCCGTCTATGCCAGTCTAAATTCCACTTTTCTAAGAAAAGATAATGCATTTCACGAAAAAACACTTCTTCTTTGAACTCCGATATCACTTTTTCTGCAACACAGATGTGAAATAGAAAAAGATGATAATAAAAGTGGTTAATTATGATCAACATACATTATCTGCATGCACAAAATGTCATAACAGAACCCATTACTTTGTACAGTAAATATACATGAATTCAAAGTATATAACTTGTGTCTTCATTTAATCATAAATACCACCCCTAATAAATACGCTTATTAAATAATCAAAGTTTATTCAATTCCTCATATTCTCATTAAAACTTTTTGCAACTCGGATCTTGGGACAGAAGCCTCCAGCCTGGAGGAACACACCGCAGCGGGGTGAGGTGGGAGGCTGAAAGAGAGATGGCCCTGGCGCCTCACCCACATGGATGAGATGGGGTATTTACCGACCTGGGACGAGACTGCTGGCCCAAGATGGGTGGGCAAAAGTTAAAGGAGACTATGGGGGGGCCGCGGGAGTATCTGACGTTGGCGGGCTCTGAGGCCCCGCAAGAGTGCTTGTCTCTGTGTAAGTTCCCCAATTTACCCCCTCCCTACCCAAAGGCATAAACCATAATAAACTCACATAAAAATGAAAAAAATAAATTAATTAAAAAAATTTTTGCAACTTCACACAAAAAAAATATATTGATTCCTACATTCCAGCAACCTCTTTGACACACTGTACAAAGCTGATCTCTGTTGCACAGGTATTCAAATTGAGATTCAGATAAATTGAAAACGTTGCTCAAGGTCATATTCATATTATAAGAAGGAACTGGAACTTGGACTTGTATGTATCAGACTTCAGATATTGAGCTCTCTAGAGGACCATAATATTTTTCCAGATGTTATTTATTACTCTTTCCTCCCTAGGACCTAATATGATGTCCAGCAAAGATCAGCTGGTAAATAAATTTCAGTGGAAAGCAAGCAGAGAGGGAGGAAAGGAGGAATGGATGTGAACTATAGTCATGAGATTTTAGTATATTAGACTAAGGCAGAACAAACTGCTTCGTATCCTAAAATATTACCTTTCATTAGATTCTTGTTATTAACTATTTTTCTTTGATGTATTCAGGATTTTAGCGATTTAATTTCTAGTTATAAGTATTTCTGTAGACTGTCCTTTCTTAGTCATATGTAGCTCCATATGAGGTTTGAAATATTGAGTGGAAACTATATAAGAAAATCAAAAATCAATGCTTATTTTGTGTTCCACTTGATAACTAATTACAATTAGCTGAAGGCCAGATTGGGGGTAAAGGTAAGACACATTTGACAGTTTTCTATAAATGAAAAGTGAGAACAACTTTCCAACCATTTTAGTATTCCTGGAGAATGAATTCAAGGACTAATAGAAATTAAAAAGAGCTCTGAAGAGGAACTAAATGCAGGAGAATTATTTAGTGATCTGTGTTCAGTTGTCTCTCATGAATAATGATAAATTTTAATGAATCTCTGTATTGAATTAAAACCTGGACTACTGCAAAAGTGACAACTTTCACTTGACGTTTCCTTTTGCAGCAATAAATTATTCAACTTTAATCAATGCTTTACTTAATTTAGCTTCCATCACTTTAGCCACTGGTTGTTTAGTGTTTGGGTTTAATCTTCTTCTTAGTTTTCAGTCATAATTTCCTTCTTGTTCTTTGATGATAATCAGCTTATTCTGTCCCATTCAAATTCTCACATTAACAGAAATCTTTAAACCACATTCATTTAAAATAAGTCAAATTCACAAGTAAATCTTAGCAGGGGTAAGCCCCAGTATTTGTACCTTGGACAACCTCAGATTTTAGGTAACAGGAGGCGTGTGCTGTAAGAAATAATGATGAATGGTGACCTTGCACAGGCAGAAATGTCTTCTTGTATTGTTGGATGCATTTTTCTATAAAACTATGATCTTTGAAAGGAAGGATGTCAATGGTGCCACCAAACCACATAGAATATTGTCAAGACTGTATAAATCCAAATATCACAAAACAAGGACATTACAGCATATAAATATATTCAAATATTGGTAATTTCTTGGGAAGAATAATCAAATACAGTGACTGTGTTTTTAAAAAAAAAATACTGCTAAGATGAGTAACTCTTTAGCACTAAATAATATGTCCAAATAACGATCCTTAAATGTGTTTCCTCACCAAAAGTTGCACTACAGTATTTATATTCCCTACATTTAATTTTATCAGTGACTTAACTCCCCTTCCACTTTGAATAAACACCCATAATGACATTTTGAAGCACTGACAGCTTTGCCTTCCACATCACTATTCACGTCTTTTGACTTCCTGTAAATTGATATGATAACTTAGAGATGATATTCATCACTTTGTTTAATCAAACGAAAGCTGAAATAGAAAGTGTCTCTTGTAACTGGTCACAGTTTTAAACCATCTCTGAATCATAAATAAGGCCAAGATTACCAGCATATTATTTTCCTGAGAACTTCAGCAAGCAGCAACACTAATCACCAAATAACTCTGTTCATCTCTTTCCTCACCAGGAAAACCCAGCGCCAAACAAGAATCCATGGGACACTTTCAAAAACCCCAGTGAATACCAACATTATACCACAATCAATGTCTTAGACACAGAGGCAAAGGATGCTTTGGAGCTGAGGCCTGCAGAGTGGGAGAAGTGTCTGAATTTGCCTCTGGATGTGCAGGAGGGTGACTTTCAAACAGAAGTTTAACAAAATCAAAGTGAACTGAGGTGGAGACATAATTGAATGCACTGACACTTAAGACTTGGAAAGCCTGACATTTCTATCTGAACGGTGTGACTATCCTCTGTCAGGAACTTCACGTGCCAAATGTCAGTGGTGTTTTTCATATGGTAATTTCTCACTGGTCAGGCTAGTGAAGAGATGGCCAGGTGTACAGTTATCACCACCCTGTGTTGTAAGTACCCGTGGAATGGATTTGTAAGGTAATCTTTATAGATAAACCTCAAGCAACGATTCTTGTTGTAACCGCTTCGTATGGTTTAGTTTTCAGAAAACTTCACCATGAAGCACAATGTATATATTTATGCAGTTTTTAAAGTTTATAACAGTCTGTTTGGCCATTACTACACTTTTTACTTTATAATATAAAAGCAAAGTTTTTGTCATTAAATGAATGTTTGTTGAGCTACATTCTTCATTGCTTTAAATGCAATAAAGTAATAATCTCACTTTTATATGAATAATATATTTCACATCTTTATTATTGCAGTTTTCTCTAGAAAGCTCTGAGTAGCTTTCTCTGCTGCAGCTGTGTATAAAATATTTAAAATGTTGTATGGTGTAAATAAACTTTTGTCTACATATCAGTTTTCCAGTGCATTTTATTTTAGATTTGTTGAACAGAAATTTACATATTTACAAAGTTTTCTTTTTCAATACAGATACTGAAAATGTATTCAAAGTTGTAACAGCATACCGTTATTACTCCTTTGAGGCTCATGTTTCTCAAATGTAATAATAGGTTTGTATAGTGCTTCTGTATTTTCTACTTAAACACCCTTTGAACAAATGTACCATGTAAACCAGACTTGGAAATCTGCAGCCATCATCCTACATAAATTTTATGTTTTTTACCTGTCCTGTGACAAAATGATAACTAGTAGAAAGTAGTAGGTTACCATACAGAAAATGATTCAGGGAAATGTTTTAAGTGGTTCAGTTTGCCTCATGTCTCACAGGAGAAAGGATTCCTCCTGGGCATCTTCATAGTATAAAATCAATGAACTTATTCAGGACTTTAAAGATCTTACCTGCATAGTCTTCAGCAGAAGGAGAAGGGAGTGGATATACCTGACTGATTTGAAAGTGGGAAGCCTGAGGTGAGCCAGGTACACACACTGTCCTCACTGTCCTCTCTCGTGCAACGTCTCTTGTTCAGATAAGTGTTCAACACCTGCCTGATCCTTCACATGTCTGGAGATTGTGTCTTTCAGTCTGAAGCAATTTAGGGAGTAGAGAGGAGACTGGAGATCCTCAAAGTCCCTAGAAGGCTTAATTCAATTAGCTTATGGTTAAACCTGAGCTGTGTGGTCTGTGTCTGACACTCCTGTGGGTCGTTCCTTGCTCCTGGCAACTGTGAGGACTCTGCACTCAGGCCACTCAGGCCAAGAGCCAGAGACAATGGTGCTTCAACCTTCAAGTGCGCCTCTGAAACAGAGCCTTAAACCACATGGTGCAGGCAAAACTCCTGCCCATGCTGACAGCGTTCTCAGTGTCTAGGTGTTAAAAGTATATTTTTAATCAGATTTTAAAAATAAAAGCAGTATTGTCATGCAAAAAAGCATATAACATAAAGATTTTTTCAATAACCTAAATGCTAATTATAATGTAATTGTATAGCCTATTGAATTTATGAGATAATATTT
>NW_008358101.1:5243873-5272586 GCF_000622305.1 Nannospalax galili
TTAATTCCAGTGACTCGATCTTAGATTAATACATGTCAATTAAGCAGAAATTAACTATCAAAATATGTTGGGCTAGATGTTTGGGTTTGCTAATAAGTATATCAAATTGTGACCATACTTGATGTTTTTGCTTTTATTTTTTAATCTATAAGAAAAAATACAGGTTGAAAAGTACCAAGGAATCATAATTTCAGAAAGCCCTCTTCTAGACCACCTCTTTTTCCCCTACCTGTTTGTATACTCACATATCTTTAAAGTTGTGTCACAGTTGTCCCCTTAGATAGAGACCATCTTCCGTTCATGGACAGTTCCTTCCCATCCCGCACTGTGCTCACAATCTGCCAGGTTCTTTGTGGCCTTGGAACAGAATTTTGTACCTTTTCCTCACATCTAAATTTTACTTATACTTCAGGTAAAATACAAGTTTTATTTTCATAAAGTTTTCCATGATTCTGAGATAAAATCAATTTCTCCTATTAATTCTTTGGACACTGTTTCTGTGCTTCTCATAGGACTTTTCAAATCTTCTGTGACTTATCTCTGATATCCTCTGGTAGACTGTAAGTACCTAGAGGGAAGAATTCATGTCTGATCCATTTTGTATTTAAGGGACTTAGCACAGTAACGTTCACACAATAAATATTTGTTAAATTACTTGTGGAATTTATCTTAGTATTTCTTACAGTCATACGTATTGAATCATGCCCTAAAATTACCAAGCAACTATGGTAGATTTGCTCCTCCATTAAGCTGGCAATCTTCCCGGGATCTGAGTGTTAGGTTGCTGATAATCTATTAGACATAACAGACACTCATACAAAATAGGTAATGTTAAACATTAATACTTATTGCCACATATTATCTCTTTTAGTTCTTACCATCAACATATGAGTCAAGAATCAATTATCTTATGGGACTGAAAAGATAATTTGGTGGTCAAGATTACCTACTGAGCATTCAGAGAACCCAAGTTTCATTCCCAGAACCCATGTTGGGTGGCTCACAACCACCTGTAACTCCAGCTCTGAGGGATCTGATGATTCTGGCCTCCATCGGTACCTGCTCTCACACGCATATACCTACATACAGACACACACCCATACATATCATTTTGTGTTGCTGTGTTGGGTTCTTGGTTTATTTTTTGAGACAGGGTTTCCCTGTATCCCCTGGCCTCAACCTCGAAGAGATCATCTGCCTACCTCTGCCTTCTGAGTGTCAGGATTAAAGGCATGTATTACCATGCCTGGCTTCATAATTTTTTTAAAGAGAAATAACTTTCCTAAAGAAATGGAGAGGTTAAGAGTCCCTCTGAAGATCACTGTAATGAATGATGTGTCCAGTGTGAGATCAGAGGTCTCCCGACTCCCCTCACCCAGCCATTTCCCTGACATCGCAGTGTTTTCCACTCTACCCTTTTAGACTGTTAAGTTCCCAAATCTAATTGCAAAGTTCTTTTGGAATATTTTCAGGCAAGAAACAAAGGCTTTAAACAGAAAACACACTAGCTCTCAGAGGGGTGGGAAGAACAGGACTGACTGAACTGATTGCTCAATTCAAAATGACTGGCCATCCTAAGTAGACCTGCCTCTGTGCCCAGGTGTGGTTCATACTTGGTTTAAACACATTTAATATTTCACTGGTTTTGTTATCATCGATGCATGAGCAAGAAGAGGCTCAAGAGATAAACAACTTGAATTTCTAGATTGTCTTTGACCTGTTTGTAAAAACAGGCAACCATGACTTTAAAAAAAAAAAAAAAGTCAGCTTCAGGAAGTTTAGTGTGTAAATTTTAAATTATCCTCAGTTTCTCTAAGAATTTTGTCAGGTTTCATTTTCTACAATTACTCCTGTCAGCATCAATTAATGAAATTCTACAAATTTCTCATAGTTCATTGAATGTTACAAAACGAATGTGTTTCTAGTGTGCAGTCTACACAAAGGTTTCCATGGTGACAAAACCGTCTTGTCCGTAATATGCTTCTACAGTGAGATTTCTAAGGGCAACAGAAAAATGGATGAGGACCAAGAAAATTAGAATGTAGGGATGGGACAAAAGGCTTGGAAATCAATGAGAATGCCAATCATGTTCACGTGTCCAGTAACAAACCCTGAGTGAGAGAAGGAGAGCGTTATTTGAAAATATTGTGGTGGAAGACCAGGCTCTGCTGCAAAGAGGATGAGGAGACAGCCCAGAGAGGTGAACTGTAACCATCTCAGAAGGCAGGAAGACAGCACTTCTCTTTGAGGACAAATAAAAGAGACTAAAAAGCCAGAAGTGTGGAAGTGGGGTGAGCAGTCAAGAGAAGAAGCCTTGTCTTTATGGGAAGTCAATTCTGAGAGGGATGTTTTGGGAGGCAATATTCTACCTCCCAGTGTTTAAACTCCCAGGACTTGCTCAAATATAAGGACGGTTCAAAGATCAGGGGAATGAAAAAAACAAGAGGCTTAACTAAGTTTGGTAAAATTATCAAGTATTTTGTTCAAATTGGTCAGTGGTGGAAAATAGTTCAATTTCTGCCACAGAGTAGGAATTGGGAAGGTCTGTGTCTGGCCTTGTCATGGTGTTTGTAACCAAGAAGTTCATCCACACTGTCATCCAAGTAATATGGGGTGTGAGGGTTCTTTGCAATAAGTAATTTCTAGAATACAAAAGGGTGAGGCAGTTTCCTGACTTTGGCTGCTTTCTAAAAGCATAGTATTTCTGAACAATCTGGTCTCAATATATGAGAGCTGGGCCCAAGGTGCTGTCAACCTGAAGAGAAGAAGATGGATCCAGGATTTCAAGGAACACAAATTAATAGGGGACTTACAGAATCGTGGTCTTATCTGGCTGCAAGACCAAATGGATTTGAGTCAGGGCGGGGAGGATATATATTGGTCAAGGCAAAAATGACTTCATCCCAGCCAGAATGTACCAGCTTTGTCCTAAAATAAAGTCAGAATCAGCACATTCCTGCACCTCATTTTTTGTGTATTTGTAGTTTTCTGGAACCTGAGAAGGAAAAATCAACTGTGGTTACTTTCAGGCAACCAGTGTAGTTATGTCTTATGCTGGATGCCATAATAAATAATCCATAGGCACAAATAGAGTTGCAAATTTTCATGGGTGAAAATATTAAGTCCAGTAAAATGAAAGGAATGTTTTCAAAATTTCCAGTGTTCAGGAAATGATTAAGAAAGAAAAATATTAAGAAAAGAATTGACTTGAATTAGAAAAAAAATAGGTATTACTCTTGAGCAGATCTAAGTCCAAAGTGACATCTACCTTTAGTCTAAACTTGTTCATAGCTCTTGACCTAGACTCCTTGTTTCTATAGAGTTGGGATGCTGGTCCAGCAAAATTTATCATTCTAAAACATAAAATGGAACTCTGGTTTATAAATCATTCTTTAAAATGTTAATAACAGGATCTGACATCCAGGACCAAACCAAAATCATTCTTATATAGGCATACAAGATTTCTATTAGTGGATGAGGTAGAATATTGCAAGAGAAGAGGCTAGAAGTGAGTCTGAGCTGAAACAAAGGACTGGACAGTTTTTAAGAGCATAATTATATATGCTAATTTCTCAGGAAACAACTCTTTTCTATTCTTATTCCTGGAAATATAAAGCTTAAATTGAAGCAAGAATCCTGCAGAATGAGCCTCCTACCACCCATGAAATTACAAGTTAGACATTTTCCTCCTTGAATATTGCATTGAAGCCAATGGCTTCAACATCCTTAAGAAAAAAGCCTCTGATAGGTAAAAACTGGCATGAATCTTTAAAAGGTGTGTGTGTGTGTGTGTGTGTGTGTGTGTGTGTGTGTGTGTATCAGCAAGGCAAAGACAGAATTTACAAGTTTTCTAACATGAAGGCTCTAAGAAAAGTTAACTCAGTGAAGGGATACAGGAAAAAGACTTGCCTAAAGCTTAGTCAAGTTGAAGAGAACATTAAGACATTCTTGGTACAAGTCAGCTAATAGATTAGCAACAGAAAACCAGTTATATTGAGGTCTTGTATATATGGGCTTAGTGTATAGAACACAGTGACTTCAAAACAGCCAGAAACATCTGTGATTCCTCACCTTCCATAAAGAAAATGAGCCACTGTACGAAAGGAAGCAGGCCTTCTATTAAATACCCCTACCCGCCATACTATGAAGCCTCTCGGAGGAACAGAGTGGAGTCAATACCCCTCTTTGTCAAATTGCTCACCCCCAGGAAGAAGGACCGAATCTCTATTCAGAAGTGACACAACAAAAGAAAAGAAAGAGGCACAAAGTTTGCAATCAAAGGTCAGCGTTACAATCCCCATGCCTCTGATGGCCAGCTCAGAGCTTGTGCCCATTTTCAGAAGACTGTCTGAGCTAGTGTTTACTCCTCTCCCTCTCTCTGAAATATAGAATTACATTTCTAAAGTCCTGAAATATTTTAAATATGTACTGTAATAAAATGCCCCCCCCCAAAATTTGTATTTTATTCTGAATAGAGATAGTTTATAAAAATGTACACATTAATTTATTCAGGAAACACTTATTTACAATCAGTTGTAGGGCACATACTGCATTAAGAGCTGATGATTCAGTAGTGAACAAGAAACAGTCTGTATTTTCAAGGCACTGAGAGTACACATACAAAGAGAATTATAGTAACTCAACAGAGCTGTGCAGGAAAGAGGAGGATGCTATCCAGATACATATAAATTAAATATATAAAGAAGGATAATCAAGGTGCCACAGAGCTACCCTAGGTCTAAAATGTCTGCCTTGAGGTTAGACTCTGCCTTAGACATTGCCTTGTGCCACATGATGGCTCTGAGCTTCCTAGCAACTATTGCAAATATAGAAACTGCAATTAGCTGTTCAGTTCAGTGTCTCTAAGATAGACATCAACATTTCCTCTGTGAAACAGAAAACCAAGAAATGCCTCTAAGAGCTCTCATGTTTTGTTACATATAAAAAGTATCATTAAGTGTTTCCTGAGTTAATCCTTATGTTGTTTGTTTCAGGATCATGTGGTTGGTGCTTATATACCAACACAGGTAGACCAAAAACTTGGCATTAATTTAAGGAGCAGTCTAGACATCAGTACCATGGTATTTTTAGATAAAATTAACATTTAAATAAATAAACGAAGTAGATTATCCCCCATTATGGGGTGGGCCTCAACAAATCAGTTGAAGACCTTAAAAGAGATTAATTTCCCATGGGAGAGAAGAAATATTTTTTCCTGTCTGCCTCCAGATTAGCTTTAAGACATCATCTCTTTCTTAAGTCTAATGATGCTGGCCTGGCCGGCAAATACTTGTCTTGCCAGGCCCTACAATCACATGATTCAGTTTGATAAAGTAAATTTCTCTCTTTCTGTATGTAAATACAAGAAAAAGTGTTGTTTTATTTCTCTAGAGAACTCTGACTGATAAAACTAACATGTAAGACTGAATCATAATTATTACAAACAGATTTTCAGTCAAATCAACATGTGTAAGAATAATGCTCTTCTGTGATCTGGATGCAAAAACAAACAGTAAAGTATCTATCTGTTCCATGTCAAAAACTCATCCCTGAATATTATCTTTCAAAACTGAGATTTTGGCAAAACTTAAGCTCTTGAATGATTACAAGTCTGTGTACATATTGGTTTAGTTACACAAATTATCATCAAGGCATATCCTATCACTATTTTCATTTTACAAACAGAAAAACCGAGTTTCTGACTCCTCTAATATCAAGCAGGTGATCAGTGATACAGCAGAGGCTCTTCCTCAATGGTTAGCTTCAGAGTCTAAGTTCCCTGCATTCTGCTGAAACTGAGTAATTTTTAGACAGCAGAAAATAGGTCAATCTGGCTAGTGTTTATCTGCTCTGGCAGGATCTAGTATAAACTATGAGTATCCAGGAGAACCCACACAGAAGAGTCGGGGGAAAGAAAGACCATGAGCAGCAGTTTGGGGTGCTTCAACATCAAAGCACAAGTAACCAAGATCTCAAAATTCTACATCATAAAATGCCAAAATTATACTGTTTAATACAGAATAGTATCATGTTTTCAGAAACATTTTCTTTTCAAGTTCAGTATTCAAGAGGCATGAAATATTTTTTGGCAGAGGGAGGCAGTCCTGGGGATGGAATCTAGGCCCTACCTAGGGAAGACTACCACAGCTAAGCCACATTTGCATGACTTTTAAATAATGTAATTTTTCACTGAAATGTATAGGCTGCAAAATACAATCCAGAGTAAGTAATTAGTATTAAGTATTGATTAGATGTTTACTAAAACTCTAACAGGCATTGAAATCATGAATTTAATGTTACTTTTGTAGATGATGGTTATATCAGGATGCAACATCCATCCTGGTCATTTTATTTCATGGTCATAAAGACATGGCAGAATGGGTGAATGATAAGATATGATGTACATTTGTCTGCTCTGTAAGCTTGAAAGGTAGATAACATTTCCAGTCCATTAACGAATGGTGGCAAGTCATTTATATGAAGCTATGATAGTTTGGTTTTGTCCCACACTGAACTGTATATTTCCTTGGGAGGTACATTATCATAAACTTCAATTCTTGAGGTCTAATGAAGACACTGCTTATACACAAGCATTATGAGTCACAGAATCATGAATAGAAGGTACAGGTTTTCTTGGGTAGGTATTTATTGATTTATGGTTTGTTTCTCCTTCTAGAATTCCTATTAAAGTGAAAAAAGAAATGTATTAGCAATCAAAGAAAGGTGAGCTATGTATTCAGAGTTCACCAATATTTCTATCAAATTCTGGACTAAGAAGCCCAGGCTTGTCACATTTTTGTGGCTCTGACAATTGAAGCCAAGACCTTGAGAAGGCTAAACAAGTTTCCACCAGTGTGCTTTGTCCTCGGCCCCAGCCATATGTTTTCAATGCAATGTCTAACAATGATTAAATCTAGTTCTTTAAAAAATAAAGTGTTGTTCCCCAAAATAAAATCTATATCAATAACTTTCTTCAACATTATCCCAGGAAAGAATTAATTCTGGGGATATACATGTCAAATTTGCCAGGTATATTGACTGATAAAGTTTTGGATCTTCTACAAATTCATAATTCACAGTTGCCATGTGTATAATATAAACAGAATAATGTGACTGGTATAAAATATATGAAATGTTTATAATAGAAATATGAAATATTTCTATGTACACTCTGAATGTCTGATACCTTTAATAAAAATAGTTAAGTCTTTGCCCACTGATCCTGTGCTTGAGTCTGGCAAGCCTTTCCTGAGGCTGCCCCTTGTTCATCTCCCCCCTGGTGAGAACACAGGGAAACTGAGCAGCTGACACAAATAATAGAACTCTTCTCTAGTAATCCCAGCTTTCCAGTGACCCAGTAGTCTGCAAAGAAAGGAGGAAATGAAACTAATTCATAGCAGAGTCACCTCCTCTCTTACTGTCCAACCATTTCATCACTTAGCAGAAAGATATGACTGACACACTTCCCTAAAAAGAAGAATGTTCTCACAGACCACCATCAGCTTCTACTACAAGGCCATTGTGCCAAGGACTTTCCTTTTGCTCTTATTTTAGAATCCTAGGGCATGGTAAACTTTTAGGCAACTATCCATTTTCCTCTCCTGTCAATATTCTGAAGATCCACCCTCCACACAGACAAGTTGTATCAGAGTTTTCTCCTGATGAAAGGTATTAGATAGAGCAAGATAGATCTCTTACAGGATCTCATCCTTGGACTTTCATTGGAGAGGCAAGAACTGGATCCACTTCTCCTTGCAGAGAGGTACACTTATCATCACTTTGAACTGAGACTCTCCAAACATTATCAAGGGCTCTTAACTCACCTCCATACTTACTTGTAGGAAGCTCATTTGCTAGACTATGTTAGAAAGGATTAGCATGACAGTGCATATGAAGCTGTGCTGAGGCAAGGTAACTTGCATAGGGTGATATTTGTGATGGAGTACCAGCCTCAGCATGGCCAAGAGCTTTTCCCTGCCACAGAGCAGAATGGAGGTGGAGGAGGAGGCCAATGCACACCTCTACCCTTGCCAAGTTTGGCTGAGAACCAGACAGTGCTTCACAGAAATCCATTCCGGTCCTCCTCAACAGGAACCAGGCATTTGTTATAAGCACTGTTTCTTTTAATTGCAGAACGTTTATATGATGGAAAATGATTTTAGGCTTTCAAAACACTTGAATTTTACATAGAGTGTGATCTTTTTAAATAAAAGTATCCAAAAGCATCAGATCCAAGAGATGATTTTGTGTAATTTATTTTAAAAGGTAATCCAACAAAATGAGCACTGTCATTGAGTAAGCAAGAAGTTCTCAATAACCACACTACACATATATTTCTGAGGAATTCAAGCAAAGACCCTGACTGTTTGTCCAATATGTTTCTGGGGCATCACAGAGCTGGGGTTGCGTATCTTTCTGTTAACATCAATATGATAGCTTGTGTTTATAAGCAGGATGCTAGCACTTGCCCACAATCCTAACTGTTTCACTCCAGCATGGCTGTACAGAGACTTTCCTGGCCCTGTTTTAATTAGTACCATTGAATTCCTATTTTACAACTCTAGTATTACCATACAAGAGTTTTCAGAAATATTCACTTGACATTCAGACAAAAATCTCTGAATCTTATTTCATCACTGAAAGAAAATGTCCCTCTTTGTTTATATGTGCAAAGAAAACTAAAAGGCATTCACAGACCCCTCTTAGCCACATAGAATCTTCCTGCATGATTTTGTACAACCATTTGCCCTCTGGTCAAGTAATGAATAGTATAGAAATATTTGATAGGCTCAGGGAAAAGAAAGTTGAACAGTTCACTCCATTTATTGCTCAGCTACAGATGCAAATAAAGATCATTGAGAAACAGCTGCTCTACTAAATTCTAAGTTATGCTTACATATGCCTAAGAACTTAAAACATCTCCACATTAGAAATCTTAATGTTAACAAATTTATTCAAAAGTACAGTGAAAGAGAAGGGTTCTAAGATGGAAATTAAATAGTAGAAACCAATTTTCCTGCTTTGCTTGGTAATTGGTCTTTTTCTTTTCTACAACCTAGGCAATAAATGTGAAATTATTTTTAGGGGCCAGTGAGTGAAAGGAACAGGAGAAAGACAGGTGGGGGAGGAGGGAGGGAGGGGGAGGAGGAGGAGGAGGAAAGAGTATAGAAACAAGGAAGAATTGACAGCTAAATTGAAAGAACACAAAAGATAGATGGCACACAGACAGATAATAAATATATACACAGAAAGCACATTGGGGACAAAACAAATATGTGCTTCTCTGCTACCCAAAAGCATGTAAGACTCTTGGGCATTGCAGAACATTTAGACTATGGTGAAACACCCTGAGAAAAGGAAAGGCAAGAGGCATTTTCTTTTCTGTGCATAGTGGAATGATAATACATGGTCTTGAAAAGGGAAGGAAATTAGACAGGCAACAGAGATGGAGAAGAGATACCTAGAGGAATAGTCAACCACAGAGTACTTTCAAAGACTAGTTTCAGGCCTGTTCCAGCTGTGTGACAGTTATTGCAATGAGCAATGAGTAAAGCTTCCTCCTTTTCTAATACAAAATTTTCATCTATCTCTAGGGGAAATTGGTTCTCTGTTATTCTCCAGTACATAGTATAAAGTCAATGGGAAAACATTTATGACACTATAGAAATATTATGAGTATCTGGAGAAAATAATGCTGCTTTTCACTTTGCTCGAGGCATGCTTCTATAATTTGCTAAAGTACCAACCAAGATTACGCACGAGCTCATTCTCCTTGTAAGAAAGAAGCACTTTGTTCGCAGTGAGTTAAAAAAAATACTTGTTCTCATTAATTACTTATGAGAAAATAAAGAGGTGGCACCATCCCCTTGTCCATAAGAGACTTTTATTCCTTTTGTTTCCAAGCCAGATCAGTTTTTTAATATAAAATGATAGTAATTAATATAAATTAATTACATGTTCATCATTTGTTAATTTTGGCCTGAAGTCATCTGCTGGTGAGTTGGATCCTGCTCAAGCTGACTTTCTCCTCCTTTGAAAAATATCAGGTTCCGCAGAGAAGAGCAATAATCTTCAAACCCTCTCTTGTCCTCAGTCACACTTGCCTGCTATATGAGCTTTGGGAGCATTCTAGAACAGCCTGTGCAGGACAGTGACTAACCCTAGGTTCCTTTCAAACAAGAGAACATTTGGAGACCCTTCAGCAATTGTCCCTGTTCTTTGACCTCAGAGTTTGATCTATTATTGCTAAAAGACACATGGGAGCCTCAATCTTTAGAAAAAGAACATTGTACAAAAAGAAAATCTTGCCCTGGTTTATTTGAAAATTAACCTGAAGGTAGGAGTATTGGACTGTGAACTCATTAATTAATATAGAGAACTCCCCTCAGTTAATTACTTTCTGTCCAATAGTGAGAGCTGATGGCATTTCAAATGTTACCTAACCACATAATATTAAAGATTATTGAAATTGCTTCAGTATTTCTCCTTCCATGCTAAAAAGAGAAAAAACATAGCACTTTTTGGGAACCCTAGGAGTTTTTGAGCGTTTCAGATAATAGAATACACTTACCCTAAGTTATATTGACACCAAACATGAGCGTTTGAATTATTTAAATCATTAAAACACAGCAACGCACTCTGCCTCATGAGTAGCGCAAAGCAGGTCAGTAGATAATGATTGCCACAGAGAAACCCAAGGCCCCAGCCAAGTGCTAAGTAAGATGTATTCTTCAGACTCTGGTCTTCCTTTGTCAAGTTGCTTGCATCAAATGTCTGAAGTTAGAGCTTTGCAGAGACTGACTGCATCACCAGTGTTTTATGGTCAGCACAATCTCAGACTTAACTCTCCACTTTTCAAGAGAAAATAAATTTTCATTTTCATTTAAAGTTCGAAATGAGAATTACACAGCTTGGTTTAGAACAAAACTTCCCATGACTACCTCCCCTCATGATCACTCAAGTCCTCAAAAAAATTAAAGCAAGAAAGAAAACATGCTGACAGGAAAATTACCTCTGAGTTACCATGTACCACAGAAGGGGAGATATTTAAGAAAACAGTAAAAGGATAATTAAAGGTTAAAAAAATTAAGTTTCTGGCAAACTGATTCAGACTTTTGTTGTGCTTCAGCTGTAGGAGCAATACAGGCCAGTGTCCTGGGAGCTTGGTCCACAGGAAGCAGAGCCACACAGAACACCGGGAGCCGGGACTGAGCTGGACTCCTGTCATGAGTCTACCAATACATACGCTACGCTCCCTGTGCTCAGGCTTTTGCTCGGTTGTTGTTTTACAACAGGGTCTCACTTCTGTACCCCGACTTGCTCCAACCTAACAATCCTCCTACTTCCGCTTGGGATTATCAGTGTGGGCCACCACACCTGGATTTCAGGGTTTGTTTTTTTGTTTTGTTTTGTTTTGTTTTAATTTTTTTTTAAACTCCATCAGAATACTTTATTAGCAAAGGAACACATGGGACAGATTGGATTTCAGGTTTTCAATACTCCAGAAGTTCCCCTTCGGAGAGAGCGTGAGGGATCCAGAGAACACCACAGTATTTAATACGCAAGGAAAGTGACCTGTGCCTGCTGTCTCTTTCATCACACAAAATATGAAAAGAACATGTACTTAATAAGGGTAGAAATTTAGTAGAAGTAGTTTTTGGAGATTCATTAACTCTATTCACTTGTGAAACCGGCTTTGTGCTATGATTTGATTTTCTTGGTTTGGGCTTTTGTTTGGATTTCTACTAAGAGCATCTGGAACTGAAGAACAACGCAGTGAGTGTAATGCTGCTCTTAACACAAGTAGTGAACAAATACCCACACAGAGAAAGACAGAAGCACTGTCTTGGCATGGTGAAAAAGCAGCTTTAGTAGTGAGCATACCCAAGGATCTGAAGAACCCCCGGGGAACAGGTCCACAAATTGAGAACCACTAGGTTAGAAGACCATCCTTTATCAAATTATAAAGGGAAAATACATGGTAGAGATCAACTATGATTGACATTTCCCTTGCTAACATACTGGAATAGTTGGTGTTAATTTAAATAAATAAAATTACAATATAACAAACTCATAGCAATGCTGTTAGCATGCATTAGTCCCATGCAAGCTCAAACCAGACAAAATCCTGGCATAGGCATGGGAAAATGCTAAGAGACCCCAGCCCTACCTCAGGAATTATTGGCAACCGATGGCTGGTAGGAGGGGGAGAGTCAGTCTCTTTTAAGAGTGAGACTCTTGGTAGATTGACCAGGCACCAGTGATTGAACCCAAACTGAAGGGCATTTAGGGACATAAATTTCACTCTATAGGCCTTAATATAGCGATCTAGCTATCTATTTCTCTGTCATCTATCTAACGAAATTGGGTGGGAGGTTGTAAGGGGGTGAAAATAAGGGAGGGAACCTAAATATAATAAAAATATATTGTATAGCTGGGCGTGGTGGCGCACGCCTTTAATCCTAACACTTGGGAGGCAGAGGCAGGCTGATCTTTGTGAGTTCGAGGTCAGCCTGCTCTATATAGTGAGTTCCAGGCCACCTGAGGCTACAGGGAGACCCTGTCTCAAAAAGACAAAAAAAAAAACCCACATATATATATATATAGTATAAAATTCACAAAAAATCTATTAAAAATGAATAAATCATTAATTTACAGGTACAATATTCCTATTTGGAAAGAAAACAAAGACAAAATGTACATAGATGGTTGACTGAATTTTTTTTATGTGAAACTTAAGAATTTCCTATTTAATTAAAAGTGATAAATCAAACACATAGTTTTCATTTAAAATCCTGTGGTGCCTCTAAACTAGAGACATTCACTTTAGGAATTATTTATTTAATAACCACATAATTAGAAAAAGCATTTCATTACAACAGCATTGACATATTCAATAAAAATTTCCAGAGCTAAGATGCTTCTCTTTCAAAATTGGCTGTAAATTATTAGGTTTACAGTTGAGTTAATACAGTTATACAATATTGTTCTACAATATTGTACTCAGTATAAACCCTATAGGACATAACATTAAATGAGGTTTGAACCTTTTAAAAAGATCTCCATTTCATTATTAAAATACAGAGTTTCATACAGAAAAATTCATTTTAATTCAATAGACACTAAGATATTTGCACATGCGTTTCTAATCTCTATATATCTATTATTACTAGTCACAGTCAGTTACTTTCTGAGCTTCTTGGCATCTGGCATGGATATAAAGTCATCAGGTAGATTTCATTGGTACTGTTTTTCACATCTACTAATTACTAAGGAGCAAATTTTTATGCTTTGAAGAATTATTTTTTCATATTTTAAAAATTTAATAACCACATGATTAGAAGAAGTATTTCATTACAGCTTTAACATATTCAGTAACACACTCCAGAGCAAAGATACATCTCTTTCAAAAGTAGCTGTAAATTTTTAAGTTCACAGTTGAATTAATACAGTTATACAATATTGAACTCAGCATAAACCCTGTAAGATATAAAATTGAATGAGTTTTTACCCTTTAAAGAGCTCCATTTCTTTTTAAGATATGCTGTTTCCTACATTTTTAATATATTTTTTAGAAGAAGCATAACATTGCAGCTTTAATATGCTCAATAAGAGTTTCCAGAGCAATGATACAGCTCATTCAAAAGTGGCTATAAATTTTTCAGTTCGCTGTAGAATTAATACAGTTATACAATATTGAACTCAATATAAGCCCTGTAAGACATAAAATTGAATGAGTTTTTAACCTTTAAAAAAGATCTCCATTTCATTTTAAAATATACTGTTTCTTACAGAAGGACTCATTGTATTTGCTACTAACACTAAGATGTTGGCACATGCATCGCTACTCTGTATGTATCCGATTATTACTAGTCATAATAGGTTGCACTCAGATCCTTGGTGCCTGTGTATATCTATAAAGTCACAGGGTAGATATCAGTGATAATGTTTACCATCTCCACTAATTAACATGATGTAAATTTTTATGCTTCCTCCTCAAATATATTTTTTAATTTGATGATTTTTTTCTGTGTGTGTGTGTGTGTGTGTGTGTGTGAATACCACACAGAACATTACACTCATCAACTATACACCCACTTCCCAGATGGCACCCTCCCATAGCCTCCCTCCCCCAACTAGAGCCCTTATATCTGATATCCCTGATACAGTCCACTGTGTAGCTGGCACCCCTAGCCTTTCCCCACTACTTTTCCATCTGCTGAATCTAGTCAGCCTATCTAGAGGTTTTTGTTTTAGGAAGGTCAGCTCTTCCTCATCTAGCACCAATCAGTTGTCACTATTCCATTAGATAAGATTGGGGTCTGCCCTTTATTTTCCCAGTTCTTTGCTGGCTTACTATCTGGGACTCCCTGGGGCCAAACTGACAAACAACTCAAAAGAAGGTATCTCCTATCTGGCATTATTGCTTGTTATGTATCCTTTAGCTATACAGATGGACTCTTAAAAATTATATTGGCCCCTTTAATATTTGGTTATACTTTCCTTTTGGGTGTTTAAGGCCATACAGTTGGCACAGATAAACCAATTTATTTTTACTCTTAAGGTCATTTGAGGATCTGTTCCTCAGGGGTCACATGGGCTTGAGAGGAGCCTCTGGCTGCTTTCTTTTACCAGTTCCACCTATGTAAAGATAAGACAAAGGTCGTGCTCAATCATGGCTATCTTTGCTTGGAAGCATAGAGGAAACATTTCCTCTTTGTTAACCCTCCTCCTCTTTGTAGAGTGGACACTGGTTCAAGTCCATCTGGTGGGGTCTCATCGGCCTCCTTGATCAAGAGGACAGGTGGCCCACCACCATTACAAGACATTTTGGGAAATGCTTATAGTCCCCTGGAACTAGTCAACCTAGGAAGGCAAGGAGCAAAAACTGCCCTTTATGTCCCTCTGACCAAATTATTATAGGCCTCAAAGTATGCCTGTTAAACATCCAAGAAGGTTAGTTCCACCATTCTGGCATGTTTAATTACTGTGTGCCAAGACCAATTGTTCTCAGATAAACCTTACCTAGACATATATTTCTTGAGCTGTTATGTATAATTTGTCAGTAGGTTGTTGGACTAATATGGTTCCCTCTGGTTTTTAAAACTAGCTAGGCATTATTTATCTCTTACACTAACACCTCCATCATGGTTTCCCCAATTAAGGAGATCCCATTTCCCCCTTTCTCCCTTAATAATACCCTTCTCCTCTGGTCATACCTCTGTTGAGCTACTTCTTTCCTTTATCCCCTAGGTTCCTTTTATACTCTTCTCTCCCCCTCCCTTAAACTAACCAAATTTTTTATCCATATCTCCCTTATTAATGCCTGTTTCCTACTGTTCTTCTCTTTCAGGTTCTTTCTTTTCCTTTACCTCCCTGTTTCCTTTTCATTATCCTGGTTCTTGTAGTTATATCTGGATACATACTCACTTATCAGGATTTGGTTCTAAGATCCACATTTGAGGGAGAACATATGTCGATTTTTTTTCCGAGTCTGTGTTATTTCACTTAGTATAACAGTTTCTAGTTCCATCCATTTACCTGCAAATTTCATGATTTCATCTTTCTTTACTGCTGAGTAAAACTCCATAGTATAAATGAAACATATATCATTATCCACTCGTCAATTAAGGGACACTTAGGTTGCTTCCATCTCTTAGCTTTTGTGAAAAGAGCAGCAACAAACATGGATGTACAAGTGGGTGCAATAGGCACCTGCAATAGGGTGAGTTCTTTGGGTATATGCCAAGGAGTGATATAACTGGGGCAAATGGTAGGTTCATTTGTAGTTTTTTAAGAGTTCTCCACACTGCTTTCCACAGGGATTGAACAACTTTGCAGCCCCACCAGCAGTAGATGAGTGTTCCCCTTTCCCCACATCCTCTCCAACATTTGGTATCATTTGTTCTCTTGATCTTAACCAGTCTGACAAGGGTAAGATGAAGTCTTAAAGTGGTTTTAATTTTCATTTTCTTAATTATTAGTGATATTGAACATCTTTTAAGATGCTTCATAGCTACCTTTGCTTCTTTTGAGAACTCTCTGTTCAGCTCCTTAGTCCATCTTTTAATTGGGTTACTTCTTGTCTTGATTCTCTGCTTTTTGAGTTCATTATATATTCTGGGGATTAAACCTCTGTCAGATGTGTCGCTGGTGAAGATTTTCTCCCATTCCGTGGGTTTTCTGTTTGCTTCCTTGGTTGTCTCCTTTGATGTACAGAAGCTTTTTAGTTTAATGAGGTCTCATTTTTTTATTCTTGACCTTGTTTCCTGAACAATTGATATTCAGTTTAGAAAATTCTTTCCTACACCTATATCTTGTAGGTTTTCCCAATGTTTTCTTCTAACAGTTTCAGAGTTTCAGGCTTTACATTGAGGTCTTTGATCCATTTTGAATTGAATTTTGTGCAAGGTGAAAGATAGGGGTTTAGTTTCATTCTTCTACAGGTGGAGATCCAGTTTGGCCAGCACCATTTGCTGAACATGCTGTCTTTCCTCCAGTGAATGTTCTTGGCCCATTTTGCAAATATCAGGTGGCTAATATTGCATGTACTCATATTTGGGTGTTCAATTTTGTTCCATTGATCTATGGGTCTATTTTTGTGCCAGTACCATGTTGTTTTTATGAGTATAGCTCTGTAATATAGCTTAAAATCTGGTATAGTAATCCCTCCGGCATTGCTTTTAGTGCTCAGGGTTGCTTTGGCTATCCAAGTTCTTTTGTGCTTCCATATGAATCTTAGGATGGTTTTTTTCCAGTTCTGTGAAAAAATGTCATAGGGATTTTGAATGGCATTGCATTGAATCTATAAATGACTTTTGGCAGGATGGTCATTTTCACAATATTAATACTTCCAGTCCATGAGCATGGGAGGTCTTTCCATCTTCTGATGTCTTCCTCAATCTTTTTCCTTAATGATTTAAAATTTTCACTGTAGAGCTCTTTAATGTCTTTGTCAAGTTTATTCTGACATTTTTTTGCAGCTATTTTGAAGGGGAGTGTTTCCATATGCTCTTTCTCTAATTGCTTATTATTGATATGTAGAAAGGCTATAGACGTTTGTAGGTTAATTTTGTAACCTGCCACTTTACTGAACGTGTTAATAATTTCTAGGAGTTTTCTGGTGAAATTTTTGGCATCTCTTAGATATAATATTATATCATCTGCAAAAAGGGATAATTTGATCTCTTTTTTTCCAATTATTACTCTGATTTCCTATTCTTGTCTTATTGTTCTTGCAAGGGTTTCAAGCACTATGTTAAAGAGAAGTGGAGATAGTGGACAGCCTTGTCTGGTTCCTGATTTCAATGGGAATGCTTCCAGTTTTTCTCCATTTAGAATGATGTTGGCTGTGGGTTTGTTATATATGGCTTTAATTATGTTGAGGTATTTTCCCTCCAGTCCAGTTCCCTCTAGGACTTTGAGCATAAAAGCATGCTGAATTTTATCAAAGGCCTTGTCTGCATCTATTGAGATGACCATAGGGTTCTTGTCTTTGAGCCTATTTATATGATTTATGACGTTTATGGACTTATGTATATTGAACCATCCCTGCATCTCTGGGATAAAGCCAACATGATCATGGTGGAAGGTCTCTTTTTGATATGTGTCTGTATACAGTTTACACGTATCTTGTTGATAATTTTTGTATCTATGTTCATTAAGGATATGGGTCTATAGTTTTCTTTTTTGGCTGTATCTTTACCTGGCTTTGGTATTAGAGTGATGCTGGCTTCATAGAAGGAATTTGGAAGTTCTCCCTCCACTTCTATATTTTTGAATAAATTGAGTAGGATTGGATGTAGATCTTCTTTAAATGTCTGACAGAATTCTGCTATAATTCCATCTGGTCCTGGGTTTTTTTTAGTCGGGAGGATATGTATTACTGTTTCAATTTCTTTTTGTGCTATGGGCCTGTTTAAGCTGTTAATCTCTTCTTGGTTTAGTTTTGGTAGTTCCCGTTCCTTTAAATATCCATTTATTTAAGTTTTCAAATTTAGTAGCATACAAGTTTTTAAAGTATTACCTTATAACGTTCTGTATCTCTCTGGTGTCTGTTGTGATTGTTTCCCTTTCATCTCAGATTTTGTTGATCTGGAGGTGCTTTTTCTTTCTTTTGGTTAACTGAACTAGAGGTCTGTCAATCTTGTTTATCTTTTCAAAGAACCAGCTCTTGAATTCGTTGATTCTTTGTATTGTTTTCTTTGTTTCAATTTCATTAATTTCTGCCCTGATTTTTGTTGGCTGCTGGGTTTGGCTTTCATTTGTTGTTGCTTTTCAAGTTTCTTGAGTTGCAGTGTTAAGCTATTTATTTCTGTTTTTCTGACTTTTTGATGTAGGCACTTAAGAGCTATAAACTTCCCTCTAAGGACAGCTTTTAGCATGTCCCAAGGGTTTTGTTTTGTTGTATTGTCCTTTTCATTTAGTTCCAGGAATACTTTTATTTCTTTCTTAATTTCTCTTTGACCCATTCATCATTCAGTTGTGTGTCGTTTAATCTCCATGTGTTCATGTGGCGACTAGGGCTTCTTCCGGTGTTGATTGTAAGGTTTATTGCATTGCGGTCTGATAGCATGCATGGAATTATTTCAATCTTTTTGTGTTTGTTGGTTTGTTTTGTGCCCCAGTATATGATCGATTTTGGAGATAGTTCCATAGGCTGCTGAGTAGAAAGTATGTCCTTTGGTGCTTGAGTGGAATACTCGGTAGATGTCTGTTAAATCCATTTGATATATGGTATTGTATCATTCAGATGTCTCTCTGTTAACTCTCTGCCCTGTTGACCTATCTAATGGAGACAGAGGGGCATTGAAGTCCCCTACTATTAATGAGTTGGGATTAATCCGGGTCTTAAAGTCCTGTAGTATTGTTTTTATGAAGTTGGGTGCAGTAGAGTTTGGTGAGTATATGTTTATGATTGTAATATCTTCTTGATATATTGTTCTTTTGATCAGAATGAAGTGGCCCTCTTTATCACTTCTGATTAATTTTAGTTTAAAGTCTATTTTGTCAGATATTAGAATTGCAATGCCTGCTTTTTTCTTAGTACCATTCGCTTGGTATATTTTTTTTCCATCCTTTCACCTTAAGATAGTGCCTGTCCTAGAAAGTGAGATGAGTTTCTTGCAGACAACAAAGAGATGGGTTTTGTTCCTTAATCCATTCACCTAGTCTGTATCTTTTGACTGGGGAGTTCAGTCCATTAATATTTAAAGTTGTTAATGAAAGATGAGTATTGAATCCTGTCATTTTTATTTCTGTTTACATTCTTGATATAGCTGTACTTTTCCACAGTTATACCTTCATAGAATTTCTTTCCGCAACCCCTTGGGTATAGTCATTCCTTCCTTCAGCTCTTTGTATTGCTTCCAGAACACTCTGAAGGGCTGGTTTTGCAGACATGTATTCCTTCAGCCTATTTATGTCATGGAAGATTTTTCTTTCCTCTTCAACTATAATAAACAGAGATGCAGAAGGAAGATGCAGGAAGGAAGAGGCCCCCAAGGGCTCCTCGGACTGCACTGAGGAACTGGGTCTGGATGCAAAGGATCAGGAAGCTGAGAGGTCAGCACTGGTGTCCAGGAAAGAGGCTGGTGGGCTGTGCAGGCCAGGAAAGCTGAGGGAGGTGAGGGTGGGACCAGGCCCCGAGGGTTCCTGGGAGTGAGGCTGGTGGGCTGTGGAGCCCAAGGAAGCAGAGAGAGGTGAGGACAGGGACCAGGCCCAGAGGGCTCCTGGGGACCTCGAGAAGGAACTGGGTCCGTCTGGATGCAAGGAATAAAGAAGCAGTGGTGGCCCAGCGCTGAGAGGTCAGCCCTGGCCTTGGGCCATGCAGCCCAGAGAAGCAGAGGGAGGTGAGGGCAGGACCAGAACCAGATGGCTCCAACAGAGAGGCTGGGGGGTTGTGAAGCCCAGTGAATCAGAAGGAGGTGAGGGTGGACTGTTGATTGAATTTTAAAGAGCTAACATGAGGAGTAACAGAATAAACTACCTAGTATACACACACACACACACACACACACACACACACACATACATATATATCATTAGTTCATAATATATGATAAATGGCAAAAGTAATTCTATAGGAGTTATGAGGTATACTGACTTCTGGCACTTTACATTCGCCATGCCTCCTACCTGCCTGTTCAATCTCTTACATTTTTTATGACTCTGCTCTGGCCACACTGGCCTCCTAGGTATCCGTGTACAGAACAAACATTATTCTGTCTGCTTATTTCTGTGTTGTCAGGTTGGCCTGGACCACACGTGCACAGCCAGTCCTCCACTCCCTCAGGCCTCAATGAAGCTCATCTGAGGACTCATCTGTCCCTACTTAGGCTCATAGTCTTTCTCCTTTTTTTTTGTTTACCTCCATGTCTACCACCACAATTAAGTGTTCTATGCATATTGTTGTTTGTTGTATTTATTGTATTTTGTCTGTGCTTGCCCTCTTTGAGAGAACAAAAATTTCATGCATGTAAGAATTTTTATTTATACAATTACAAATGTATCTTATGCAACTAGGTCAATGTTTGCCATGTAGAAGATGATCAGTAATTATTTTTTAATATATATATTTGATCAAAGAACAGGAAATGGTGACAGAGACAGGTAAGGCTGCTATTTCTTATAAGAGGACTTGGAGAACTATTTGAGTTTTCATTAGTGCCTGATCCACTTTAATAAAAAACAATGGGTAACATTATAAAAAGAAATAAAAAATTAAATTTTCAGAATTGGCAGAAGATATAAGGTATAAATTTGGTAGTTGAAAGAAAAATGAAAGGAAGTCATGGAGGGCAGGAAGTGAGGAAGAAACAAAAGACGTCAGAGAAATGCAGCAAGCAGGAGGTGATGAAACACCTTGCCAGGTGACTGCAAGCCACACAGGAGAGGAGGGCAAAGTCTACAGCATGGCCATCACTCTAATGATGACTATTTTAAAAACTGACTTTATTGACACAAACATTAAAAAAACTACACATTTATAATATACATCATTTGATGAATTTGGACACATGCCTATGTGTGAAAATATCACTATGATAAAGGAAATAGACCTGTCACTTCCAAGGGTTGTTGTTGGTTGTGGTGGCAGTGGTGGTGGTGGTGGTGTGTGTGTGTGTGTGTGTGTGTGTGTGTGTGTGTGTGTGTTTGTTTTTATGGTAAGACCATTTAACATGAAGTCTATTTTTTTAATATTTAAGTGCATAATAGGTTAATGTTCATCATAAGCTTTACCTTGTAAAGCAGGTCTCTTAAATTTATTCATCTTGCATAACTGAAGCTTTCTGCTCATTGGTGACTAGAAAATGGCAGAATTTTTCTCTGAGTGAACGTCTATCCATACTCAGCCAAGTAACTCCATGTAAGGAAGATCATTGCAGCAGCCCATGTAGGCCACTTCCTGGGGAATATCAGCAACAACTGCACTAGCCCGTCTAGCCCTTTACAGGCCCTGAAAATGAGCTTCTAGGAGATGTAGTCCAGCAAGGTAACAGTTTTCTCCTGGAACCAAAGCTCAGGACAGTGGAAGGCAAGGCAATGTGAAAATGACCACTATCCAAACCATACATGTTTCAACTGAAGGAGGCAGATCCTAAAAATGATAAGGGAAAAGACTGAGAACAAGGGGAGGAAAAGCTGTGAAAGGGGAGACTGATATTGAGCCTGAAAGAATTATCTTGTATCAGGTGCTTTCATGTTTGAAAAAGAAGGGAAAGAGTTTGAGGAAAGGGAACCAATGGAGACTGCAATAGAGACAGCTAACAGACATAGAAAGAGCCTGAAAACCTTAAATGTTTGGCTTACAGTCAACTCTGTCGCATCAACTTCCTGTGAACAAATCAAAGGTATGACAGACATGTTTCCACTCATAGGTACACACAACATCCATCCCCACCCCATGTTGCCAATTTTCATTTACATAATTATAAAGGAACATCAGTCCTAAAGCACTCATTCTAGTCATTAGACTACTCATTCCTTCAACAAGCAGTTGTTAAATGCCTCCTGTGTGCCAGGAGCTGTTCTGAGAATGGAAGCATGGTGATTGGTAAAAAATAAATATGGTTGCAGGCCTTGTGGCACTTGTAGCATTGTGCAGATTGTTCTTAACCATAAATTCATGATAAATGAGTTCTATGGAGGAGAGAAGGGCTAAGACACAATGTTATGACAATGTATAAAAAGAGAATTTGACCTGGTTGCAAAATAAGGCTTCAGGTCTATAATGATGATTGAGCAGTGATCTGAAGCTGAGTATGAAACTATGGTTTAAAAAAATAAGCAGAAGAGAGAGATATCAGTGTGCACAAGTGTACAAAGGACTAGGGATGGGAGAGAGAAAAAAGTATGAGGTATCCCAAGAGGCCATGCCATAAACTGTAGAGTACATGAGAGTGTACTCTCTTTCAAGATGTACTCAAGATGATAAGCGTGACGGTTGGCACTGGCCACACCAAGTAGCACTTTGTCTTTATTCCAGAGCAAGATGGAGAAACTTTGAAGTAGTTTAAACAAGTAAGCTCTGATCTACCTTTTGACATCAATCCATTATGAGCATGACAAGGAGAAGGTACTGGATAAGAGCAGACCGGAAAGACAAGTTTGGATGTGACTTAGTATATAAAAGTTAACTGTCACCCTAGACAGTATGGGATCTGTAGAGAAAAGTGTTCAGATTGAAGGGTAACTTAAGTGTCAAATTATCAGTACTTATGATTGGTTGAATAGCTGGTGGGAATAAAAGGAAACTGTGAAAGATGAAAACAGTGTCTAGATTTGGCTACCAGATGGAGAGTGCTAACCACATCATTGTACAGACAACACTTGAGTATGCTAAGATTAGAGGCAGAATGAGGAAATGTAGAACATGAGTTTAAGTTGGTTTTAGTTACATTTGAGATATTTTCAGGAAGATATTAGGCAAGATGATGAGTGAGAAGATGTTCAACAGAACACATTTGCTAGGACAGTAAGCATAACTCAGAGAGAAATCTTTTATTGGGGAAAAATATGTGCCATCCATCTGCTCATGGGTGGTGGTAATTGAATTTGTGTGATAGATGTCCTCTAGAGGGCAGAGCCACAAATAACAGAACTTAGGAACTGTGACTTCTAGCAGGCAAATAAGGAAGCCAAGGAAAGAGAACCGGGATTCATTCAGAGATTAAATGACTAAAGTGAGAAGGAAAATATAAAGTATAAACAGCACCATTGGGTGCAGTAATTTAGTTAAGAGGGAAGGAAACTACCTCTTTTCCATGTAGTGGTCTGGGATATATAGTAGAATCTGTTAGTGAGGTTTTAAAAATTGCTCTTCTCTAATGCCTCATTCTCTAGGCTTAACTAAATCCAAGTAGGAATTTGGTACTTATCAGAGACAATAAGTCCTGAATAACAAAACAGAGACCAAGTAGAGCTCAGCTACCTCCAATATCCTTGATTCCTATGAAATATTGATGAGCTGTGCTTAGAAAAGTTAGCAGTGACATATTTAAAAAACATGTCTGTGGTGATCATGAATTATGCAATGTAAAGAAGTGTAAGACTGTAAAAAAATAAATTCAAGTTCAAGAAAGCACGGCTGTTTAAAATCAATTATAAATAAAAAGCATCTCTGATAAGCATTATATGAATTCCAGAATGAGATCATGGCAATGATAGCTTTTCTCCTGCCAGAAATCCACTCTCTTTTCTTTCTTAGACAAAGCCTAAACTTTCAATTGTACAGTGTTATCCAGTCAAATAACTGCTTATCCTGAAGTCTTTTACAACTACATAGGGCAGTATGTGTAGGGGTTTGAATGAGAATGTTTCCCATAGACTCCAAGTAAGTCGGACATTTGGTTCCCAGTTCATGATACAGTTTCAGAAAGGTCATGGAACCTTTAGGAGGTGTGGCCATACTGGAAAAAGCAGTCACTGGGGTGGGTTTTGAGAGTACTTAGATTGCTCACTTCAGCCTGGCTATCTCTGCTTCCTCTTCCTGTGCTTGCTTGGAATGCTTAGCTTTCTGCCCTGGCCTTCTCTGCTGCCATGCCTCCCTTCCATGATGGGCTCTTGCCCTCTGAAACCTTAAGTCAAATAAACTCTTCCTTCTGCAAGTTGCCTTGATCATGGTGTTCTACCACAGAAACAAAAAAGTAACTAATATAATGTGGTATGAGTAGAAATCCTGCATTAAGTGGGGACTTCTAGGAAGACTCCTTAAAGAAAAAAGTGGCCTTTTAAAAAAGCCTCTTTCTCATTCCTGTTGGCTGAAATTCACAGCTGGTGGTTGTCAGTGAAGCAACCATCATGAGCTATAATGCTAAACACTAAGCATAAAAAAACACAAAGAGTTGCAGGGCTTCTGGACACACTTGAGATGCTACTAGACTCCTTATCTGCCAATAGAATCCTTTGATTTGTGAGAACAGATATAGCATATAGATTATACTGTTTCTTTGACAGGTTTTTATTATATGCATTTTGATCTTAGAGTTCAGCTTAGGGTGTGACCCAAGAAGGAATTAGAGCAGAGATAAAATTCAACTGAGGGCTTTAGGATGAGGAAGGGTAATCAAAGAATATTGTAATAAAGTAACAGTAAATTAAATGAATTAAATATAACCTATTTCTTGTAAAAATTAGCCAGCTTTAAAGTAGTAAATTTAATATGGGAAGACCAAATAATTTTCCTACTGTGTATCCTTTTCTGTTTTCCAAAAAGTTTAACCATGTTTCATTTCTCCCTAACATAACTGATTTCATAGTATAGAATTAAGGTAATTTCTAGGGGCTGGGGAGAGGGCTTAGCAGTTAAGAGCATTGGCTGTTCTTGTAGAAGATCCAGGTTCGATTCCCAGCACCCACATGGCAGCTAACAACCATCCATAGCACCAGTCCTAGGGGACCCAACACCCTCTTCGTACCACCGCAAGAATTGCACAATGTGAGTGCACTTACACACATGTGGGCAATGCACTTGTACACATGAAAAATATAATAAATAAAATACTTTTCTCAAAAAGATAGTTTTTAGGAATAGGAAGAAAGTTCAAATTTTACATTTCAGACAGAGATAAGAAAAAGTGAACATAAACCTCAGAGAGCAGATGGATGGTGTTGAGGAATCCTGAGAAGTAGCAGAGAGAGCTCAGAGTCTCTGGCCAGGCAGTAAAGGCAATGAAGCTTGGGCGATAAGCCATGTGTGAGATCAGAAAATAGACCAGGAATTACAGAAGCTGTATGTCAGTGAGTTAACATCCATTTCCAGGAGAAAACTAAATAGATTACTAGATGAATGGCTTATGAGCATTTTAAGGGAAAAAGATTTTAAGGGGTGAATTGATGATAGGCCTGAGTAGAATGCTGGAACTCCTCCTTGTACTCTGCTAATTTGTCTTTCTTCCTTAGTACTGTACTTTACCAGGATTCTGTTGTCTCTCTACTGGTTGTATATTTTCTTTACTTAAATATTTCATTCATAGCTTTAACTTTAGTTTTTCAAGGGCACCCAACAAAACAAGCTGGTGAAATCCCACAGTGCCAAGGACAGTAAAATATTTTACTACAGTTATGTAAGAAGCAATAGAGAGGAACCCTCAGACCTGTGGGGGTGACCATTTCCAGTTGGACACCATCAGAAAGCTAGTCTGCCTGTGTGGAAGAGGATTGTTTTTCAATTCACAATTCAAACTAAATTCAGAGGATAAGGTGGGGATAGGAAAAGGAAAGGAGTTCAGTAAGAAGGGAGAGAAGGAAGCCTGGCCATATTGAAGAAGAATCAGCCCTGGATTTAAGTAACAGATAAGAACATGTGTTGACACTTTTAGAATGAAGCTCTCTGGAAGTCATACTCATGATTCTGCTAAAAGTGAAATTCGATTACAGATGAATTTAAGACCAGTGCCTTCTAGAATAGGATGTGCAAAAGTCAGAGGTAAAGAAGTAATTATCATTATCACATCTGATTAAAAGAAATTCACCAGCTCTGCTTCCCTGTGCCTGCATGACCGGCAGGCCTCTCTCTGACCCACAGGCCTCTCTCTCTGGGGTAAGTTAATCATGCCCTCCAGCCTCATTCACCCTCCCATCTCCCCAACTGGTCTCTCATCCTAGGCTGGGTCCTGTCCCATTCCTTGTCTTGGTGCCCCAGACACCTGGGGAAACAATAATCTTCCTGATCCTTTGCATCCAGAGCAACTCAGTTCCTTCTCGGTTCCTCAGGAGCCCTCTGGGACTGGACCTGCCCTCACCTCCCTCTACCGCCCTGGGCCCGCACAACCCACCAGTCTCTTCCAGGGCTGACCTTTCCTCTTCATGATCCTTTGCATCCAGTCCAACCCAGCTCCTCAGTGAAGTCCCCAGGAGCACTTGGGGACGCTTTCCACCCCCATCTTCCTCTGTATCTCTGGGTAGCATGGCCACCAGCTGCCCTAGACCAGCATCTTTCCTGGGACCAGCTCCCAGGCCAGTACAACCCCCAAATTCCTGAGGCCAAAATCTTTCCTGTAGGGATCCAGACCTCAGGAGAAAGCCTGAGAGCATCTGATCATCATCTGATTTGGGACTCTGTGGGAACTCCTGAAGTCAAAAGCAATCTGGCCATTCCAATATAAAATCAAAAGAGAGAAATGGAAGCTTAGAGAAACCAGCTTTCCATGCCCCAAAAGTAAACCACAAAGACACATAAAGTTCACAAAAAAGAAGCAGACCTAAGCTTGAAGGCTTGAGTCTTACACAATAATAAGGAATTACAAAAGAAATTCACATGTCAAAATCACAGACAAAAAATAATGACATGAAAAAACAAAATAACATATCCCCACCAAATACCAATATGCCACTAGAGGAGTAAAATGAGAACCCCTTAGAGATAATGCAGGACATGGAACTCAAAAGAACTATTACAAACATGATTAAATAATTCAGTGACTTTAAAGAACACACAAAGAAATCAAAGAACTGAAGGAAGATAGGGATAAACTTCTGAATGAATTCAGAAAAGAGAAATATTGAAGACTACTCTGGCTGAAATGAAGAAAGGAATGAAACACTCAGTAAGCCAATTAGCAATGAGAGAGGAAAGCCTCATCAAGGATGAATGAAACAGAAAACAGAGTATCATGACTGGAAGACAAAGAGGATGAACTAGACCACACAGGCAAAGATTATGAAAAATTAAAGAAATCATAAGAATGGAATACACAGGAATTGTGTGACACCATAAAAGTCCAATCTTACAAATCATAGGCATACAGGAAGGAGAAGATTCCCAAGATAATGGCATGGGACAGGTCTTGAACAAATCGTGGAAGAAAATTCCCCCAAATTAAAGAAAGACATGCCCATAAAAATACAAGATGCATATAGAACACCAAATAGACAGGACCAGAAAAGAAACTCTCCATGGAACATCATAGTAAAAACACTAAATGTGCAAAACAAAGAGACAATACTGAAAGCTGCAAAAGAGAAACAACAAGTCACATATAAAGGAAAACCCATTAGGATTACAGCTGACTTTTCAGGGAAAACTATGAAAGCCAGAAGAGCCTGGACCAAAGTATTCTCAGTTCTAACTGACCACAAATGCTAACCCAGATTACTATACCCAGCCAAAATGTCTATCACAGTTGAAGGGGAAAGAAAAATCTTCCATGACATAAATAGGCTGAAGGAATTCATGTCCACAAAACCAGCCTTTCAGAAAGTTCTTAAAGCAATACAAAGAGCTGAGGTAAGGAACAACTATACACAAGAGGTGACAGAAATTCAATGAAGATATAACTGTGGAAATGCACAGCTATATCAAAAATGTGAACAGAAATAAAAATGACAGGATTCAATACATATCTTTCATTAATAACTTTGTACAGCTATATCAAGAATGTAAACAGAAATAAAAATGACAGGATTCAATACTCATATTTCATTAATAACATTAAGTATTAATGGACTGAACTCGGCAGTCAAAAGACACAGACTAGGTGTATGAATTAAGAAACAAAACCCATACTTTTGTTGTCTGCA
The DNA here is from genome assembly GCF_000622305.1 of Nannospalax galili. Lineage (NCBI taxonomy): Eukaryota > Metazoa > Chordata > Mammalia > Rodentia > Spalacidae > Nannospalax > Nannospalax galili. Next base: position 5,271,894 of record NW_008358101.1, read on the forward strand.
AGAAACTCATCTTACTTTCAAGGACAGAAACTATCTTAAAGTGAAAGGATGGAAAAAAATATACCAAGTAAATGGTACTAAGTAAAAGCAGGTGTAGCAATTCTACTATCCGACAAAATAGACTCTAAACTATAACTAATCAGAAGAGACAAAGAGGGCCACTTCATTTTGATCAAAGGAACAATGAATCAAGAATATATTACAATCATGAACATATATTCACCAAACTCTGCTGCACCCAACTTCATAAAAAAAATACTACAAGACTTTAAGACCCAGATTAACCCCAACTCATTAATAGTAGGTGACTTCAATAACCCACTGTCTCAATTAGATAGGTCAACAAGGAAGAGAGTTAACAGAGAGACATCTGAATTAAACAATGCCATATATCAAATGGATTTAACAGACATCTACCGAGTATTCCACCCAAGCACCAAATGACATACTTTCTACTCAGCACCCCATGGAACCTTCTCGACCATATATCGGGGCACAAAACAAACCTCACCAAATACAAAAAGATTGAAATAATTCCATGCATTCTATCAGACAACAATGCAATAAAGCTTACAATCAACACCCAAAGAAGCCCTAATCACCACATGAACACATGGAGATTAAACAACACACTCCTGAATAATGAATGGGTCAAAAGAGAAGTTAAGAAAGAAATAAAAGTATTCCTGGAAC
>NW_008358101.1:5273005-5343131 GCF_000622305.1 Nannospalax galili
AAAACATTTGAAAAACCTACAAGATATAGGCATAGGAAAGGATTTTCTAAAGTGGACATCAATTGCTCAGGAAACAAGGGAAAGAATTACCAAATGGGACCTCATTAAAACACTCCTGTACATCAAAGGAGACAACCAAGGAAACAAACAGAAAACCCACAGAATGGGAGAAAACTTCACCAGCGACACATCTGACAGAGGTTTAATACCCAGAATATATAATGAACTCAAAAAGCAGAGAATCAAGATACCCAAAAGGAAAGTATAACCAAAGATTAAATGGGCCAATATAATTTCATAAGAGTCCATATGTATAGCTAAAGGCTACATAACAAGCAACAATGTCAGACAAGCGATACCTTCTTTTAAGTTGTTGGCCAGGGTGGCCAAAGGGATTCCCAGATAGTAACCCAGAATAGAACTGGAAAAATGAACAGCAGACCCCAATCTTATCCAAACGGATATAGACAACTGATAACCACTAGATGAGGAAGAGCTGACCCTCCTAAAACAAAGACTTCTAGACTAGACTAGACTAGATTTACCAGAAGGGCAAGTAGTGGGGAATAGCTGGGGGTGCCAACAACACAGCAGACAGTAGCAGGGATGTGAGAGTATAAGTGCTCTAGTTGGGGGAGGGAGGCTATGGGAGGGTGTCATCTGGGAAGTGGGTCTATAGTAGAATAAGATGATTTGGGGTGTTCTGCGTGATACACACACAAAATATCAACAAAATTTTTAAAATGTATTATACTTGAGGAGAAATCATGGAAATTTACATCATGCTAATTAGTAGAGGTGATAAACATTACCATTGAAAGCTACCCGATGACTTTATGAACATACACAGGTGCCAAGGATCCAAGTGCAACCGACTATGACTAGTAATAAAGAGATTCATATAGATTTGAGATGCTTGTGCCAACATCTCAGTGTTAGTAGCAAAAACCATGAGTCTTTATGCAAGGAACAATATATTCTAAAATGAAATGGAGATCTTTTTTAAAGTTTGAAGACTCATTCAATTTTATGTCTTAAAGGGCTTATACTGAGTTCAATATTGTATAACTGTATTAAATTCAACTGTGAACCTAGAAACTTGCACCCACTTGTGAAAGAGATGTACTCTTGCTCTGGAGTGTGTTACTGAATATGTTAAAGCTGTAATGAAATGCTTCTTCTATTTATTAAAAATTAAAAAAATGATTAAAAAATAATTTCTCAAACCATAAAAATTTGCTCCTTAATAATTAGTAGATGTGAAAAACATTACCATTGAAATCTACCTGATGACTTTATATCCATGCTCAGATGCCAAGGTGCTCAGAAAGTAACCAACTGTGACTAGTAATAATTAGATATGTAGAGATTAGAAATGCATATGCAAACATCTTAATGTTAATTGCATTAAAAATGAATTTTTCTGTATGAAACTGTGTATTTTAATAATGAAATGGAGATCTTTTAAATGTTAAAACCTCATTTAATTTTATGTCTTATAGGGTTTATACTGAGTATAATATTGTATGACTGTAATAATTCAAGTATAAACTAAAAATTCATAGCCAATTTTGAAAGAGATGCATCTTAGCTCTGGAAATTGTTATTGAATATGTCAAATCTGTTGTAATTAAATGCTCCTTCTAAATATGTGGTTATTAAATAAATAATTTTTTAGAAATCTATAAAAAAAAAAAAAGAACTTCACCAGCTGAATATTTAGAGATGGCTTGATAGATATTTTCCCCAATTGGGACAAACTAAATTGTATTTAGTCCTCATTTCTTATTGTAGGCAGCTATTTTCAGCTCATTCTTCTATCCTCTTAAAATCCGCCCCCCCCCAAAAGTCCTGCTTGCTTTTGTTATGGGTAGGGATTTCCAGATAAAGCAGACCCCTCCTGACAGCGACAGTTAAGACTGTACTGCCAAAGCAAAGTAAGCCAAGTAATCAGTAAGAATTTCAGATAATGACTTCCAAACTTTATTCCAGGCCACACTGGTGACCATCAAACCATTAACATATGTACTCTTCCCAAGTCTGAATCCCCAACAGCATTTCTATCTGCCTACTACACACTGTTATCATAAACTTACAGAGAACAGGACAGAAGACTTTGTCTTTCCTAGCACAATTCTCTAACTTAGTCAATGATCTCATCATATCCATCCATCCTGTCTATCAGACTCGATGCCTGGGACTTAACCAGCATCTTCCCTGCTGCCTTTCCACCAACCACGAGTAATACTGATACTACCTGTAAAATTCCCATCAACCAGTCAGTTCTAGTATCTTCATTCCCTCTGCTGCTGTCCTAGTTCAGTCCCCCTTGCTGGCTAGAGTTATCTTTCTAAAATAAAAATCTAATTATTTCACAACCATACTTTGGGAAACAGTCTATGGTTCCACTCTGTCTACTGGACAAAGGCCAGCTCTTTAAGAAAACTTTCAAATCCCTTAAGAATTGAGTTCTAGCTATTCAGCCTTATCTCCCTCCTTCTGTCTGGCTCTCTCCATCTCCTTTTCTTCATCCTCATCATTTTACAGGAAGAAATACACACACACACACACACACACACACACACACACACACAGAGAGAGAGAAATACACACTCCCTATATTCTAATCACCAAAGGCTAAGTTTTCCAAATAAAAACAGTAAATTTACCCGGAAGCCGTAATGCAAAGCCTTCCTTGTAGGTATTGAAATTACTGTCTTTATAACCATCATCAATACTAGTAGTAAACTAATGAATCTCTGTCCCAGCCCAAATACACCTGTTTTTAGGAGGTCTTCTGTGATTCTTAATAGCCAAATTAATAATCATCACTTTTGTGTTTTCGTAACAATGTTGCAGTGGCGTTTTCATTTTTTTTTTTAATTTATTTTATTCCTGAACAGTATTGTTCAGGTAGATTCAGAGCTAGAAGGAATAATATAGGTCTAACACCAGACAATCATTTAAGGTATTCTTGGTTGGACAGAACACTCCAGAAGTATCACCCAGAGGGCAAATAGCAACATGGAGGGGAGAAAGAATGATTTACATTGGCTTGCTTCTTTACCTGGTGTTCCACCAGGTTTAGTATTTAGTCAGTGTCTTCAATGAGACAGAAAAAACACATCAAATAATTCAGCAGATGACACACCAAAACAGAATGATATAGATAGATAGATAGATGAATACATATAGATGGCTATAGATATCCATATAGATTGTAGATATAGATATATTTAATAGCCAAGCTGGCACAACCTAATACACAGAAATATTAGAAGGCATGCAGTTCATGTTCAGTAGACTGCACAAGGCTAAGGAATTGTGGGAATAATTGGGTACTGATTTAATAACAAGTTGTGTACATTGGATTTAATAGCATACAATAGCTAATATGGGCTAAAATGGTGCTAAATGCTTTATGTGAATTGTTGGTTTTATGCTCACAATAACACTGTTATTATTCTCATTTTACAGAAGAGGAAACTGAGACATAGTGTTAGTCTATGATGAAGCAGAAATGAAGTCTAAGATTTGACGCTGAGATCACATAATTACTAAGCACTCAGTGGCATGAAGGAAGACTGAACTTGTTGAAGGATATGTGTGTTTTAAATAGCAAGTGGCACACTGGGCTGTATTAATAGAAATATACTGTCAGGATCAGAGGAGGTAATTTTTAGCTATAACTGACAGTTCAGTAAACAACAAAATGTGAAGTATTGAGTTCAGTTCTAGAATTACATTTTTAAAACTATTTTTATTTTATGTGTATGAGCATATTGCCTACATGTAGGTAGGTGCATCAGTGTCATGCAATGTCCACAGAGGTCAGAAAAAGGCATTGGATCCCCTGGAACTGCAGTTACAGACAATTGTTAGACACCATGTGGGTGCTGGGAATCAAATCTAGGTCCTGTGCAAGGACAACCAGTGATCTTAACTGCTGAGTCATCTCTTCAGCTCTTAGAACTACGTTTTTAAAAGAGCATAGAAAGCTCCCAGAAAATGGCACTGAGGAGCATGTAGGTCTTGAAATTTAGAAATCTGATGGAAAAATGGAAAGTTAGAATACGGTTGATCTAAGCTTTACTAAAGAAAAGAAAATCCACAGAAATTATTCAAACTTTCTTCAACCAACCAGATGGAATAGAGGAAGAGGCATATGGGATAGCAGCAGAAAAGGGAAACACATAAGAACAAAGTATAATGACATTTAAGTATGAAGATTCCATGGCGAAACTTCCTACTTTATATGCTAACCTAAAACTTTAATAAAATTTTGAAAATATGTGTATGACTGTTTTGTCTGCATGTGTGTAAGTGCACCTGTATATACAGAAACCAGAAGGGGGCATCATGCTCCCTGGAACTGCAGCTGTGAACGGTTGTTAACCACTATGTGGGTGCTGGGAACCGAACCTGGGTCCTCTGCAAGAGCAGCTGGTGCTCTTAACCATTGAGCCATCTCTCCAGCTCCTCAATTTTCTTTTAAAGAAAGCAAGCCAGTTATTTAGGAAAGATTGATTTTTTTCTGTGTTACCACAGTAGGCAAAATTAGGAATGAAGACAGGGGTAAAGAAATAGTTTTCAACTCGATATAATGAAAAACAAATCATAACATTTAGAATTGTCAACAAATATGATAGTTCTCACAGAAGAGGAAGCTCTCTGCAGTAGAGTACTCTGACAGCATCTAGCTGAAGCAAGCAGGGCAGTGGAGACCATCTCTACAGCAGGGAGGTCTGTCTGGGAGTGATGGAGAAGGTCAGGTCATCTGGGAGGTAACTGATATGAATTGAAGGGAGAAGAGGACAAAGAGGGGGTCATATGATCATAACATGGTTTTCTGGAGGTCCTTGGCAAGAAATGCACAGCAGTGGCCATCTAAAGTGACTGTTGAGAGAACTAGTCACAGGGACAACCTCCCTACCAAAGACAAAACTAATAAGAAAAGAACACTGGTTCAATGATACCAAACACCTTTGCTCAGCTTGATCTTTCCTTCCCCATTTAGATGAAAAAAGAAAATGGTGTATTTTCTTAAAGGAAAAGAAAATGGATAATTGTTTTTAATGTCTACCAGTTTTGTCCTGAAACACTCTAAGAAATATTATCACATTTAATTTCAAATACGTTTGGATTAGTCTTATATCCACATATTAATGACATGGAATTTGATGAAACTCCAAGTTTTATCAATGAGTGATAAGGTCAAGTTTCTATGTTGTGTCTGTGTGTCTTCAAAATCTTTCTTTTGAGGAGCAGTGAAGTGAAAGATGCGAACAGAGGACACAGACGAACTCATCCACATGCCTCAGTCAGATCTCATTCAGAGTGCCTCAGGTCATTACTATTTAAATTTTAACTTCTTATTTTCCTTTTTTCAATATATTTTATTTATTCTTTGAGAATTTCACACATTCATATAAATTGTTTTGATTATATTCATCCTCTACTCCCCCTCTCCAACTCTTTCAAGATTTCTACATATCTCCCAGCTTCATGTCCTTTTTTTTTTCTTTATTTTCTTTTTTCCAGTCTAATTACTGCTGCCCATATGCACACAGGTTTGGAGCTATGCACTGGAGCATGGTCAGCCTATCAGGGACCACATCCATAAAGAAAACTGACTCTCCATCCTCTAATAGCTAGCAGCTGTCAATGGATCTTCAGCTAGAGGTAGAGGGTCATGTGTTCCTAACTATCCATCCTGGAATGCTGACTGTTTTGATCTTGTACAGGACTTGTACAGGCATTAATAGCTGCTACAAGTTCATAAGTGCAAAGCTCCTGTAGTGTCCAGAAGACACAATTTTAGTAGGACCCTTCCCCACCTCTGGCACTTACAATCTCTCTGTCCCCCTTTTAGAAATCAAAACTAATTATTTGCATTGCCTCAGTTTGGCCAGAATTAGGAAACTTTCATACAGTTAATCTAACCTTTTCTACCATCAAGTTCCTAGCATCAGTCTTACCTTAATAAACGTGTAAACTGTTTCCTTGGTGAAAGTGGTGTCAGAAGAAACAGATTGCATGTGACATAACCCCTGAGAATGCTTATTCAACACTTTCTTTGCATAAATTTTCTTTGCATAAGAGGTAACACAAGGTGAATAACTCTACTTCCCTGATACATGTTTCATTATTTTATTGAAGACTGAAATAGACTTAATACAAGATAATTACATTACTGGCTTTGGGGCTTCAAAAAAAGAAAGAGATCAGTATTGCATTTGCTCGTTCTTAATCCCTTACTCTTCTCGGGACTTTTCAAAAGATAATTGCTTGTAATTCAGAAAGTTCATGCGTTAATTTATTTAAGACCCTAGAAATACACATAAGAGTGAAGGAAGGCCTAGGGACACCATCTATAATCCTTTTCCTAATAGGATTATTGGAGAGTCAATGATTATAAAGATGCATGGGCAAAATAAGAAAAGTTCATGTATGTCAATAGAAAACATAAATGAAATAATATGTTCTGTTATTGATACTAATCAGTCTGTGCTTTGGCACTTTTTCATTAAAAAGTTACATGTAAACACATTTGGATCATTTTGAAGGCAAAAAATTTTATAATAAAAACATCTCCCCCCACCCCATCCAGTAACCTTTGTACCCTAATCTCCTTTTCTCAAAAGTAACTGCTAGTAAAACATGCATTCACCTGTAAATATGTATGTACTTAGTACTGTTTCTGACACAAACAGGTCTTTTATTTACATTATCTTGTTCAAATTTTAACTACTTAATGCATTTTGGATGTTTATAAAGCTGTGTATCTATATCACTCTATGTAGTAGATCCATAGTATTCTGTTTTACAGCTTCTTGTCATTTGAACAGGAAATGCTCCCCATCGGACTTCTGTATGGAAGGCTCAGTGCCCTCATCTGGTGCCAATATTTTGGGAGGAAGAGTCCAGCTTAGAGGAAATGGGCAACTAGAGATGTGTCATTGGTTGTCACATTTTGTTCCAGGGCCTACCTCCCTATCTCTACTTCCTGTCTACCATGAGGTGAGGAACGTCCTCCACCAAACATCTCTGCCACCATGATAATTTGTCCACCTAGCACATGGGTCCAAGCAACCATGTATTGAATCCCTAAATAATCTTTCCTCCTTTCAAATAGTCTCTCTCAGGTATAGGCCCAATGATGAAAACCTGACATGGCTATAATTTATGACACTCGCTTCCTATTAAGAAAAGCTCAGGTTACCAGGTTTCTGTTGCCATAATTAACATTTATTGAATATCCTTAAAAGTCTGTTTCCATATATAGGGAATCTATGTGGAAATAAATTTCTATTAGTATAATTTTGGGATTAAATGGTATATTTGTTTTAAAATAGGCTAGCTGTATCGTCTATTCAGGAAGATAACATATTAATTTCTAGATGAAACATAAAGTTTTAAGTTAATATTGCTTGAATAACGGTAGAAGTTGGCTGTTCTTGCAGAAGACCCGGGTTTGAATTCTAGCACCCACATGGCAACTAACAACTGTCTGTGACTCCAGTTCCAGGGGATCTGACAGCCTCTTCTGTCCTCTGTGGGCAATACACGACATGGGTGCATTTACATACATGCAAGCAATACACTCATACACATAAAATAAAAATAATAAAATATTTTAAGAACTAAAATAAGTTGCTTCATTTTCCCCAAAACAAAAGACATTACAATTCTTTGCTTGAATATTTCACAAAAAGGGTTCCCATGAATAATAGGATCTGAAAGAACTTTAAGGAGATATATTCTGAATGATGCTTCATGTTCACATGTTTTGAAAACTTCAGAAAGTAAGTGGTGTCTATGGCATAGTATAAAAAAAAACCAGAATATTTTATTAAAGCTAATTACTTGGGCCATGAAAAAAGAAAATGTCGTTTACAGTGAATAAAGACCTACATTTCTAAATCAGAGAGCAACTGGTGCTTGACAATTGGAACATGACACATAGATGACTGGTACAGGATGGTGAGCAGGAACATGGAGCTCCACCTGTGCAGATATTTAGAAGGCATCTCATGTTTGTTATATTCTAAAGTAAAAATTTTTTTGGATGTGAGCAATCATTCATGCATGAGATGTGACTCACAACCAAACTAAATTGTCTCCCAACACAAAATAAGAAGTCAAAGCCCAAGATAAGTTCATTTTGTATTTTCATCATTTTAAAATACCTGTTTTTCTACTTCCTAATTCTCTAGGGCCCTTCTCACTCTTTTAAAATTAATATAGGAATTTTAGTGAGAAAAAATCTAACTGTATTTCTATATATTTAAAAACAATATAGATGATAAATTATAGATAACTAGAGGATAGATGATGATAGATAGATAGATGATAGATGATAGATGGATAGTGACAGGTAGATAGATGATAGATAGATAGATAGATAGATAGATAGATAGATAGGATGGATGATAGATAGATGATAGAGAGCGATGATAGATAGATAGATAGATAGATAGATGATAGATGACAGATGATAGATGATAGATGGATAGTGATAGGTAGATAGATGATAGATGATTGATAGATAGATAGATAGATAGATAGATAGATAGATAGATAGATAGATAGATGATAGATACTCTGAATTTTATATTTAATTACACATGCCTCCAGCTGGGACCTTTGATCTCACTGTCAGAATTGCTAAGTAGCAAGGTACAGGCAACCGGTTATCACTCCCTTGTCAATCTCAGTGGGTATAAGCAGTCACTGGAGCTTGCAGTATCAGTTGCTAGGCAACCTGTTCATCTGCTGAGCCTGGAATTTCAGCAATAGTAACCATCTGTTATGTTACGGTTTTCCTGAACTACCTTCATTACATAATATCTGCCAGTATAATAAAGGAGCTCAAATGTTTAGGGGTGAGAGAGCAGCAAGGAAAATCAGTGCAGCTGTGGCAAGGAGATAACATCAAATTAGACTCTTTGCATATGACAAAGTATAAAATGTTGACATGTTTAACATTCGGCCCTTCAGAACGCAGCACTGAAAAGGCATCCCATCAGGCTATTTACTCGATGGTATCAAATCAGGTCTTGTTACCATTCCTGAAAAGTTTCTGAGTGACACTAAAATGAAGGTAAAACAGCAAAGGCCTCTAGAAGAAATTATATTAATGCTGTGGATCTAATAAACAAGGAAAGTATATCTAGCCAAGTGTTTGTCCAAATAATTCTTAAGAATAGACTTTTACAGAATTACATTTTGAGTCAGAAAAGCAGCAACTACGTAACTATTCCAAGTTGTCAATCTTGTGAAAACACATTGCTAAAGAAATGGCTAAGATTCTATGACATGCGTTGGAACTGGTTTCAAACAGTCCATTCTTTATCCTTGAATTTATTTTAGAAGAAGTAAATAATCATTATAGTAAGATGGTTCAAAGCAGGTTTTATTCACTGATCTACTTTGTGTCCCAGTTTTCTGTTCTTATAAAATAGAGCTGTCTTAGGTCCTTTGGCTGCATCAACAAAAAATACAGTAATTGGGTAGCTTACAAACAATAAAGTGTGTTTCTTGTGAAAAAATAAAGTCTAATGATTCCAACAACAAGATACCAGCCTCGGCATCCTGGTGGGGGCTCAATCCCTTTACATGGAGCTTCCTTTAAGTCGGTGTCTGGGAAAAGGACAGAACAAGTTGTTCAATGCCCAATGAGGATGACAATCCCAGTCATGAAGGAAGAACCCTCAGGAACTGACCCTTCCCAAAGCCCCTCATGCTGAGGTTTTGTTTCAACATTTTCATTGAAAGAGAGAGTGGGTACAGATATTCAGCAAAAGTGTTCTGATTAGAATGATTAAAATGTCGTAATATGACGAGATATTTCTCTTACAGTTTTGGATTCAATAATAAAAAGCCAAAAGTAAGTGTCTTCAACAACGTAGGTAAGATTTTATTCTTCGACATAACACTTTCAGAAGTCCAGGGTTAAGACAAGACACTTCCATCTTTGGATTGCTATCTGCAATGCTCAGTGTTTCTCTTGTGCTCTCAGATGATCATCAGAACTACTTTGCAGCTAGTCAGAAGCTAAAAGCATCTACTATCTTTTCCATCAACAAACCACACGTTATTGCATGCTCTACTTCCACTCACAGCCTATTGGGCCATATCTGAATCTCATCCCACTGCAAAGGACACTGGGAAATGAAGCTGTCAGTGGAGAGAATATATTTCTATCCAGCTGAAACTCAGGGGAGCCATTACTGAAGGAGGTATGAAAGAGAGGATACTGTTTCACACCTCACTGTTTCTGTCATAAGAAAAAAAGCAATTATCTGGGGCTGGAGAGATGGTTCAGTGGTTAAGAGCATTGGCTGCTCTTGCAGAGAACCGGGTTTGATTCCCAACACCCACATGGCAGATAACCTGCCATAGCTCCAGTTCCAGGGGATCCAACGCCCTCTTCTGACCTCCACTGGTATTGCAGGTGCACCTACCTACATGCAGGCAATATAGTAATACACATATAATAAAAATAATAATTAAAAAAACAATTCTCAGTAGTGCTTGGTGGAGGTGATGAAGTTATCTTCAACTGTAACAATAAATTTCTTCTATAAGTTGCAGTTACACCTGAATGGAATGGGACAGAGATGCTGTCAAGAACTGTAAACACTGAGCTCGCTCTTTTACCTCATGTTTTCAGGAATGTTCTAAGACCTTGTGGAAAATCAGCCGGGAGATCAAAAACAATTTTGGGTAAATAGGCAGGTTCTGTTTCTTGATGATGGTGATGATCTCATAGGCATATGTTAAAACATAACCAAGTGCACATTTTCAACATGTGTGGTTTATTACATATCAGTGATCTCGAATAGGACTTGTTTAAAGGGGACAGCAAGGAATGTAAACAAAAGTACATCTAGGTAAGTGTCATGAAGTAGCTGTCAGGTAGGTCAAACTGCATGAATTCAAAGTCATATTCTCACCAATAAAGTTGTCCAAGGAAGAGGAAAAGCCAAACGGTAAGCTTTTAAATGGACTGTAGTATAAAGTGTGTGGTACAAGCCGGAGGAGGAGTCAGTGAGATGCTTGAGAAAAACTAGATTGATTAATGTTTTATTCATCATGCCCCTTAGCCATCAGCATGAGGACCTGTGGCACTCAGATCAGGGTCAAGGTAATTGTGATTAATCAACAGTCCTTCTAGGAAACAAAAGAAAAGAAAAACCAAAGAACAAACTTTCTTTTGGAACAGGAGAGCCTCCAGGCAACAGACAATTAGTTAAAACAAGAATGAAACAGAGATGCTTTATTTTTCTGTAAAGATAAAGAATAGAAGAAGGAAAGGCATGCTTGGACCCAAGACCTTCCCTACTCTTACTCTCCTTGTGAAGGTGTGTTTATAAAGCAATTCAAACTTAAATGATCCTATGCCTGTTTCCTTGGTTCAGTCATTTATCAATTCTCAGCTTTAGATATCTTAGAATTATATATTTATTCAAACAGTTTTGAGGTACATACTTTTATGTGCTTCATTGCTGAATTGCAGGAATAAAAGATAAATAAAATAATTCAACTGAAAAGAAACATACTATAGAAAAGAGAGTTGGAAACTGAATCACTCCAGTTCAATTTATCCATTTATTTTTGAGAACTTACTACTGCATTGTCCAAAATATTTGCTGTATAATCTAAGGAAGCCCAGTAGCAGACTATTTTCTGTCATGGCACACAAAATTCCTCTCTTGTGCGCATCATCTGGGTTTTTTTTTTAATCTACAGTTTTGAATACCAAATTAAGTGGGCTTGGCCTCGGTTTATCCTTGCATCCCCTTTCTCTATGATATGGTCACATAAATAGAAGAAGACAGATTGAAGAGTAGTGAGGCATGCATAATATTCAAAAATAAAATAAAATAAAGTTAAAATCTTTATCCTGATGCCAGGAGGATATTCAGAGTCTATGCAGTTAAATGGTCCATAAACTACAAAGGAAACGTGTTTTATTTTATATTTCACACCATTGTTTCCAATGGTGCCTTATCTTTCATCTTGTGTCAGTAAACAGATCTGGAATATAATTTACTATGTAGGTGACTTGTCTATAAGAACACTAAATCTTTTGAAATACAATACACTCTTTTTTTCAGAAGGCCTAAAAATGTTGCCATGAATGAAGGTGATCTCAAGGAAAAAACCTTTGGCTTGGTCACACGTTAAATTTGAAGTTCATTTCTTTTCACACAGGAAGCATGTGTGCTTGTAAAATATGGTAGAGTCCAGAGGTAAACTGAACACCAGGAGAACATCTAAATGAAAACAGTAAAAGTAGTCTGACATCATTCTAGTCAATCTTTAGCAAGCTCAAGACTCCATAACATTAATTGGATAGATTAATTTATATGACAGAAACGATCCATAATTTTTATTTTGTAGCTCTTCTTACCCTTGGCACATTTTCCATGTCATGAATTCTTTTTCTACGCTCTAGCTGAGGAGATAGCTCAGTGGATGAAGTGCATACTGCACGGGTATGACAATCTGAGTTTTTGATCCCTAGAATGTATGTCAAAAGCCAGCTGCAGTGGCACATGTGGCTCTAACCCCAGAGCTGAGGGCAGAGGCAGATCCCTGAGGCTCTCTGGCCAGCCAGTCTAGCTGAAAAGCCCATGAGTCCTAAGTTCAATGAAAGATCTTGTCTTAAAAAAACTAAGGTGGAGGGAGCTAGAGAGATGGCTCAGTGGTTAAGAGTACTGACTGCTCTTACAGAGGGCCTGGGTTTCATTTCCAACACCAACACAGCAGCTAACAACCATCTATTACTCCAGTTACAGAAGAATCTGACTCCCCCTTCTGACCTCCATGGGCACTGCACATCACAGATGCATATCTATATCTATATCTATATCTATATCATCTATATCTATATCTATCTATATAATGTTTGCAATACACTCATATACAGAAAATAAAAAATAAATAAAATATTTAAAAATAATAAGGTAGAGGAAAGAAAGATAAATAATAATGTAAAAAAGCAAGGGGAATGTAGTATTTAATAAGTCTACTGAAAATGCACATATAATATAAATGTGAGTGCATGTGTATAGCCAATGGCTTATAACAAAACTCATAGTCCCAAGCTTGGGAAATGTCCCTTTGAGATATTGGTCGGGGTAGTCCAAGAGACTCCCAAAATAATATAGCCTATTGCCACAGCCCATGATTGCCTTCCAGAACTTGAAGGTAAGAGCCTATTGCTGAAAACATAGGACTTGGCACAATTGGCTTTGTACTGACCTGGAAGCCTCCACCCTGAAGACGAGCTCTCATAGAATCAGAAGATACGTAAGCTGCCAAGGGAGAAAACCAATCAATGATTATACCCAGCTGTAAAGCCTATGAATAATAACAATAACCAGGCCAGCAAACTATCTCTATTGATGCAATAGTGGCACTTTAATCTTGGAGGTAATCAAGAGCTGTCTAATTGGACTTAAGGCTCCCTCAATATGAGGGAAATCATGTATGGCACTGCAAACATAGCAAAATACACATAGATAGGTCATAGACCCTAGGGAAACCTACTTCTATCACTTCTCTAGACCTGTGTAATCTCTTACTGTTTTCTAATAAATGTCTTTATATTTACAGACACTCATCAAAGAAGCTTCTTTATACAACAGATGAGGCTGTTACCAAGTTTCCCAACTGGTGAAATGCAGAGAACAAGAGGCTGAGAGTTGCCCAATTCTAAATGACACATTTACAGTGGAAATTCTACACCCAAGGCTCTGGAACATGGCAGAAGAGGAAGCAAAAAGAATTTAGGAGCCAGAAGGGCAAGAAACCTGCAGCTAGCTAACACATTCTAGACATGACAGGGAAACTTCACCAGTGAGATATCAGCAGTATGGTGGTCTAGTAGGATCTGCATAATAATCAAACCATTTGACAAGCCGAAGTGGACAGGCAGTGGTAGGGTGGATGTCACAGGGTTCCTCCTAAGATGAAGAGCTACAGGCAACCAATGGATGCTTAGAGAAAGAGAGTCAGTTTTCTCCAAGGACTAGCTCCTTGATAGGTTATCTAACTCCCAAAAGACAGCTTAAACACAAGTACACATGAACACCATTAAATGAACTCAGTGTACTATATGCGTACGTGTGTGTGTGTGTGTGTGTGTGTGTGTGATAATAATTAAAGGTCAAGAAATTGAGAGGGAGTCAGAAGACAAGGGACAAGTGGGTGGGGGACTAGGAAGGATAAAATTAATGTAAAAACAATACTAGTGTATACAATTCTCAAAAAATTAAGATAAAGAGTTATCAAAGAAGATATCTACTGTCCATCTCACCTGAATGCGCACGCGCACGCGCACACACACACACACACACACACACACACACAAACTGTTCTGGGTACTTTTTAATTTTTTAAGGATAAACCACCCTAACCAAAAAGAACTTGGAGAAAAATAGTTTAATTTCATCTTACAACTCCTGGGTCACATTCCAACATAAAGAGAACTGAAAACAGAATCCTGGAAACAGAAGCCGTGGGAGAGCACCATTTACTGGCTTGTTCTTTTGGCCTATCCTCAGCCTGCTTTCTTATATAACCCAGGACCACCTGCCCAGGGGTGGCACCACCCACAGCATGTTGGGACCTCTGACATCACTTAGGAACCAGGAAAATGCCTCTCAGATATGCCCACAGGCCAGTCAGATAGATGAACTTCCCCAACTGAGATTCCCTCTTCCCAGGTATGTCAAATTGACAGTTGAAACTATCCAATACACGTACGCACACACATGCACACACACACACACACACACACACTCAATAAATAAAAAAGCAAATATTATAAACTCTTTATAGACCATTATCTTCACAGTACTTTGTAATGTCCTTGTAACCTCTTGATTGAACATTTCATTTTCACTTTAACATTTCTATCAAATCAACATTATATATTAAAATACTTGATTTTGCCCAGCAATATTCACTGTTGGATGAAAGAGACTCTCATGGTCCAATAGAACTTTGCTAAATAAGGCAGTTGAGTTATAAAGTAGTGACTATGCTTCTGTCAGGAGCCAGAAGATCTGGTATTCATGTCTTCTGATTCTCATTTATGACTGAAAACAGAACAGAAATGTTCCCAATTTTCTGATTACCAATGTTGCCAACACAAAACTTGTATTCACAAGAAGGAAACACATTTTTCAAAGACAAAAACAATCCCTTCTCCCATCTATCAAAATCTCAACTTCACTACCAAGACTTTTCAACAAAAATAACTATAAAGAGAAACTAATAACTTGAAACTCCAATGCAGCATGGATATGAATTTTTCCCCAAACCGATAATGATTATCGTAATTAGAAATAAGAGCTACATCCTCCTCTCTCCCTGATTCATGGTTGTTATCCCACCTACAAAAGAACAAGGATTCATAAAAGAACAAAATAATACTCATATGGCACTGCTTTCCAAATTCTATACTCTTGAATGTGTTTTGTATAGATTAATTTGAGGTTTTTCACCACAAAACCCATTTTTCAAGTGCTTGGTAACTTATATAGAGATGTTACTGTAGAGCAAACTGGAAGGTGGACACCTCCATCCCCTGTCTCGAGATCCCTTGGATGTTAATCCCAGCCGTGGGAGATTATTAACAATCAAGGGTGATGAGTAGAGGATGATTGAAGAAAGTCCTTCCATCCTAAGAAAATAAGATAAAATGGGATTAGGGACGATGTTTTCAGAATACTTGTTAGATGCATCTCCACTAAACTGAAGGTGCTTGCTCAATCTAATACAAAGAAGAAAATATGTTAACTGCAATTGGGCATGCCTGTAGGAAAGTGGTATGTGCAAATAATCCTCAACTTTATAAACTGTATCGTGCTGACCTCTTGTTTCAGCATTGTCAGCATCCTTCATGTGCCAATACACTCAAATTTCTAAACATTTTGTTTGTTCAACAGATAACCATTGAATTATGAATCATATAAGTTATTAGGGCTTCAATGGAAAACAAGGCAAATAAAGACTTCCAAGTCATGCTTATAACTTTATATCAAAATCTCATCTTCACTACCAAGTGAGTCCAATGGAGAAGATGTATGGATTTTTGTGGAGGAAAATGGCCAGAAAGAAGCCTGACCAAGCAAGGCCCAAAATAAATATAGATTCATTAATCAACTGAAGAGTTACTAAATGCAAGCCTACCCCTAAATTTCCCTTACCTTCTCACTGCCCACAAAATTTACACACGCATATATGAGTTTTAAATCACATAGTAGCTGTTTCTTAAAGCATATAGACTGTATCTCATTCTATGGCAATACCATTGGGGCTCAATCAAGGTTAAATAATGATAAATAATAACGACATATTCAGAATCATTAATCTACTACACAAATATTTGTCAAGCAAAATGGTTATATATTTTATTTCCTAGGCTAGTAAAAATGCCATTTATGAAGCATTACATATTATATCATGAAGATTAGTAGTTGACAGGCCTTTATAAATTGTATCATCCTGTGCCACTCATCTGAGTTGAAGCTCAGGGAATTTCACAGTGTTGCTCAATTACCCAGCAGGGGTGCTATAGGGATTTCTCACACAATTTACTTATAGACATCCAAGGACAACGAATTCAAATATGTCCTTTAAAATTTTTTGAAGGTGATAAAGCAAGAAAGACTGGTGATTTGTGTGTGTGTGTGAGAGAGAATATCTTCTTCCTTGTAGAACATGGGACAAGGACACTGTCAAAATATCAAGTCTTCCCTGTTGACACAATTTGTCTAGCTCTATGAACTGGAACAGTAAAAAATCTGACGCTTTTACATCTCAAGTCAACTAGTGTTTTTCAGAAGCTCAAGGATCTTGCTAGATAAAACAGCATGGCTGTTTAAGGATAGAGGTCTCCAGTAGAGCATTAGCTGATAACAGTGAGCAAATAGATTTAGGATATAAAGGAAAGGTTAGTGTGGTAATCAGGCACAGGGCTGACTTGACATTTGTTTCCCTAGCATTACTAGCTTTTCCAGAGAGATGCTGACTATCTCACCCACTGAAAGCTATTGATTGACTTCAATGTATCTGCAAAACAGGCATTCAGATGTGTGATAGTTAATACTGATTATCAGCTTGACAGATTCTAGAATCATCTTGGAGACAAGCCAGTGACATCGCCTGCGAGGGTGTAGCCCGAAAATTGATCATTCCTCCAAAAAGTGTGAGCCAGCTAGGGGCAAGACAAGAAGAACCCTGGGAAGAGGGGCGGAGCTTACTGCTAGACGAGCGTTAGCACTGCCATTTTTGGGAACTCTGGGGAGAGAGACATGTGGCCGAATGGCAGGGATGAGAACAGCCAGACAGATGCCCTGCCCATCTTGCAGGCGAGATGAGGCAGACTGTGGGGTGAGACGGCGTGTGAAAGCTGTTGGAGACTACTGGCAGGCTTGAATGACACACGGGTTAAGGGAAGCCAATTTGTGTAAGTCACCTCCCACCTCCAAATGTCATAAAATGGTACAAAACCCAAACTAGGGGCTGGAGAGATGGCTCATGGGTTAAGAGCACTGACTGCTTTTACAGAGGACCTGGGTTCCATTCCCAGCACCCACATGGCAGCTATGAACTGTCCTTAACTCCAGCTCCAGGGGAATCCGAAGCCCTCTTTTGACCTCCACAGCATTGCACAATGATGATGCACTCACATACATGCAGGCAAATCACTCATACACATAAAATAAAAATAATAAATAAAATATTTTTTAAAACCCAAACTAGAAATGTCTTATGTTAGTCTGTGAGCCCTGGGGCCTCGGAGGGTGCATGCCCTCCCAAGAAGGGAAAAGGGATAAAAATTTAGTGCAACAGAGGGATTACTTTGATTAGATTAAGGTGGGAAGACCCACCCCAGAAGTGGGCAGCCCCATTCCCTAGGCTAACTAAAAGAAGAATCAAGCTGAGCAAAGCAATCATTCATTGCTTCCTGAATGAGGATGCAATGTGACCAGCCTACCCTCTTCTCCTGCCAGTTGCCACGTCTTCCTTTCCATGATCAAATGATCCCTTCAAACCATAAGCCAGAATAAATCCTTCCTCCCCTGCCTTACTGTTGCTCCAGTATTTGGTCACAGCAATGAGAAAACAAAATAAAACAAGATATCAGAACATAATCAAAGGCCCCCTGCAGGGAACACATTCATGTGGTTGATAATATCAAATATTATTTACCTAATCATTGCCTTTTCATAACACCCAGTTAATCATGTTACCACTTTTAACTTCAACAAATCCATATTCCTTTCCTCTGATCCACCTCTTTCCTGGGATTTTTTTCATCAGAAAGAGTAGCAGAGAACTAAATATGAAGTTGTGGCTTATCCCTGTCCCTGGGTTCAATCACTGATTGAACTAAAACCAAGAATCCTTTTCCAGATGGGAAACAATTTTGCTAACAAAATAAAATGTGTTAGTGAGGCTCATTCATTTTTATTTGCTGAGATTCCAGTTTATTACCTCTGCAAATGGCAAAGCTGTGACCTTAAATACTAAATGTAAATGTGTTTCTTTAGAAAAAACTAGGAATTCAAATCTGAACAGAATTTATTTAGCTAGGTATTGGTGTCTTCTCTTCCTTTTCTAAAGAAGGAATGAAAGTGCAGTGCAATATCTATGATCCCCACTTTTCCACTGTGTTCGTCCTACACTAATCCTCTGAGGATGCTGTTTTTCAACAAAAAAGGAATTTTTCATTTAGAGTCTCTTTCCAGAGTTAAAACTGTTAGGAAGATCAAGGAAAGACCTAGTAAGGATCCTAGTGACACAGGAATTTAGATTTATAGGACCTGCTCAGCAGTAGAATGCTTACAACATACTAGAAGGACCAGGGTTCAATTCATAACCCTGCCAAAGATAATAAACCCACAAAGATATTTGCCAAAACTATAGCTTATGGTCAGGATCAGGAAGTTCTTTTTGTAGCTGTTTTCATGATTTGGCTTGAAAAGACTGGATTAAGACCAGCAGAAGAACAAGAAGTATCCATTTACAAGTTTTGGTTTCTACATGACAGAAAGCCAGCTTCAGCTAACAAGTCAGAAACTAGTGAATTCTGAAAATCCAAGAGACAGCTGAACAGCTGAACCCCAGGAAGGACTGAAGCATGTGAAACCTCATGCACACCTGAGACCAGGAATCCAAGAGAATTCAGCACTGTGGGCATTTCTGACTGTGCTTTTCTGACTACTGGTTTCTTACTTCAATTAGGAAGATTTTTTTGTTTGCTTATCTGTTTTGTTTAACTACATGATAAGAAACATGGCTGACAGTCCTAGCTCAGGAACAAAAGCAGAGAGAGAGGGGAGAGAGAGAGAAAGGAGAGAGAGAGAGAGAGAGAGGGAGGGAGGGAGGGAGGGAGGAGAGACCCCTTTAGTCCTGTATTGACCCTCTGGGTAAATCTTTATTGTTAGGGAAATGGGTTAGTCTGAGTACTCAGGTCCAGACTCACCTTGTCACAGGTTGATACTCTTTGAGATGATTTATGTTCAACAAGAGAACAGCATGGCCTATCTATGACTATCAGACCATCTTCTCCCTCTACCAGACCATCTTACAAGGTCTACCTGTGAGCAGCAGAGCAGTGTTTCAGATATCAGGGGCTCTTTTTGTCTTTCTTAAAGTTTGATAACCATGTCATCACTAGAGACCTTGAGTCATGAGTAATTGACAAATAGCCAGAGATTTCGAGGGATACATAGGCACATACAAACTTAGGCAAACTGACCTTGAAAGAAGAACTAAAATAAACTATATCTAGGCAGACAGACAGGAGCCATTATAACAAGATGAGCAATAATTTGTTATTAGTTGCCAGAGGAACATGAAAGGGCAAAAGACAAAGCACATGTGCACTTATCTCTAGGCTCAAGTTATATATAGAACACACGTATTTTTTATTCTAACTGTACCTCAATAAAGTATATGCTTTTCTAAGAGTAATTATCTGTTTTTATTATATGTGTATGAGTGTTTTGCTTACATGGAAGTGCACCATGTATATACCATACCCATGGAGGCCAGAAGAGGACATCAGATCCCCTACAACTGGAGTTACAGATGGTTGTTAGTCATCTTGTGGGTGCTGGGAACTGAACCCGGGTCTTCTGCAAAAACAGCCAGCGCTCCTAACCACTTAGCTATCTCTCCAGTCCTAATTGCTGACTGAATAAAATGAGCCCACATGAAGTGATGACAGAATTAGCTGTATCTGATCTGAGAGTCATGTTGTAGATATTGTCATACCACCATGCTGGATAAAGCTAATTTATCCATAGGTTTGGATTAAAGGACAATACTGATTCTCTGATAGAAATGGATGATTCCTTTCACTTTTTCTTATGAAACTTTGCCCCAAGTATTTTATTTTATGTACAAATTCTACTATTCTTTTGCCATCCTAGTATGTCAGAAAACCTATTATGCTATTATTTCAATGTTTCAATGTTTTAATCCAAAAGATACTCATCTGACTTGACAGATGTAGTAAGATTCAGAGTTGTAGAATGTTAAAATACATAAATATCCAAATTCCAAATAATTTAACTTAATCATGTCAGCTTATGTGATTAAATATTATCTAATGTCTTCAAGCATGGTCTCTACGCTAGGAATAAAATAAATGAAGATTATAATGACATGATTTGACATGGATCCATTTAATTGCCATTAAGTCAGACTTTCTATTAAAAATGCCTTCATTAAATTGCCAGTAAGCATATGTTAACATGTGGTGCAATGCACATTAACTCAGCAATTTTCTGCTTTGCTTAGCAACTAGAGAAATACGTTGAGTCAACTCACAACAGGCATATATTAGGTTGATTTTTTTCTTTCCCACCTATGAGCCATGTTAATTTACATTATTCAAATCCAAAATTGAGTGTTTAATGCTAAGAAGACTAATCAAGGTGTTATAAAGTTGCTTGACTCCATAAATAGTAATCAGTCCTTAATCCTGTTTTCCTTTTTAAATCTCTAAACCCGGCAAGTAAATATTCCTGGCTAAGAATGGAGCTCCTAAATTATGCAGAATTTATATGTATAGTCTTGAAAGGTAAATTCTAAATTTTTTCAATAATCTAAAGAAGTATATTAATTCAAATTTTGAAAATTTCAACCTATTCAACATCAAAGTGAATTAGTCCTCAGTAATTTTAATATTGGCATCTTCTATTTAATGTTTTACATTAGACTTGATCATTAAATAGTGCAATAACCACACCAAGGACCTTTATAATACAGGAAAGAAAATGGTTAGGTTTATGAGAAACTTACCACAGCTGTAATTTCAAATTTGTTTTCATTAGAAATCTAAAAACAAATATACCCAATGAAGCCACAGTGTAGCAGTATTTCCTGAAGATGCCTACAAGGTTTCACTTAAATTTGTGCATTTGTTGAATTTTGCTTTATTCATCAAACTCCCAGGACACAATCAAAGCAAAGGATTAAACTTCTTTCACTTTGACCTGGTATCTAAATATAAATAATTTTATGGGTCTGGAGAGATGGCTCAGCAGTGAGAAGCACTTTCTGTTCTTGCAGAGGACTGGAATTTGTTTCCCAGCACCCATGTCTGGCTGCTCACAACCACCTGTATCTCTAGTTCCAAGAGATCCAATGGCCTCTTCTGACCTTCATAGGCACACATACACACACACACACACACACACACACACACACACACATACACAGCACCGCTGTCAGGACAAGCCTCAGAGCTGGGCAGTGCGCAGAGTCAGCTTTTCAGGGGAGGAGGCCAAGGTCTTGGGGTACGAGTCTCCAGCACCTTTCCGAGGCAGCACCACCCAAATAACCCCGAAGGAAAAGGGGGTTTTCCACTTGCTTTTATAAATAGTCATTTGCACCAAAAAAATTAAAAATAAATAATAATTTTACTTGACTGCCAACATCTATAAAGATTTGGTAAATTTAAGTGTTATGACCTTTTCTTCCAGTTCTCTTCTCTAAAATTCTCACTTATTTTTAGGAGAATGTGAACTTAACATGTTTAAGGCCCTGCATTCAAACCCTCAGCTCCAAAGAAATAAAATGACAAAATCAAAAACAAAATGAAAGAAAGAAGAAAAGCAAATTTAATTTAACCTAATTTAGTCCAGTGTTAATTTCATCTAGTGAGATTGAATACACCAGAGTCTGAGAGGGATCATTTTAATTAGCTGTTTCAAGGAAAGGAACTCGGCTGTGCAGAGATGCCTGCGTGACTCACTGGAGTCACTGTTTGAGTGCACAGCAGTCAGAGATCCTAGAATAATTGTCCTGCTCTCAGAGCAATGATTTAAGAAATTATTCACATTAGTTGAATAGAATGCTGCCTTAAAGGGCACAGATATGTCAAATAAAGAACAAATTTGGATTTAGGTAAAGAAAGCCTTTACTGGAAAGGATTTTTACAGGGAAAGGGGAAATCAGTTACAGTAGAAAGGGTGCTCTAACTGCAAGGCCCAGTGCATCTCATTAGACATTGGAAATTTTGTATTCTTTTTTATTGTTTTGAAACAGAATTGAGGTTTTAATTAAAAGGCATTTTTAATACAGATTTTAAGTAAGAGGGTTAAAAGGAGGAAAGACTCAGGAAGAAATAAGACACACCTGAGAGCATGGGCATGCGCTTCTCTGAGTGACCAGGGTTTTTTGTTAGAGGAAGAGTGAGCTTCTTGTAAGGCCACAGAGACCCTTGTGTAGAAAGCTGGATGAAGGAAGAAGGGTTGGAGGCAGCAGAAAGAAGACAGTTGGTTAAAGAACATTTTACTCATGAGAACTGAGAGATGCATTAGTATTCTCCCTAACCCTTGTTCCACTATGTTCCATGAGCCTAAGGTGCAGAGGTCCCATTGTAGATGTGTCACTTAGGTGTTGGCGTCTCTCTTAGATACTTATTCTCTGTGTGTGACCAGTTGTGGAACTCTGTAATAGCCTCTCTCTGTGGCAAAAGAAGCTTCTTTAATGACTGCTGACTGGCATACTTATCTCTAAATATAAGGAGTCATATATTTTTAGGGTTTTGCAGGACACTCTGCAAGCTGCTAAGGGAGAAAATCAATCAATGGTCCAACCCCAGCTTTAAAGCCTAATAACCACAACAATGACCAGCACAGTAAACTATGTTGGTGCAGTAGTGGGCATGTTTATCTGGGGGTAATCAACAACTACCTGACTGGCTCTAAAGCCCACTCAAACGGAAGGAACTCATGTATGGCACTGTAAACACAGCCAAATACACATTGCTGGAAATTACCCCCATTTCTATTCCCAGCATAGAAATGGGGAAATTGGCAAGAGGCCACAACTTTGGCAAGGAACTATTGGCAGCTGATCATGGTTGGGTGAGGGAGAGTTGCTCTTCTTTAAAGCAGTGGTGCTAGACAGGCTGAACAGGCTCCAGTGGATGACTCACACCTGGGGACATCTGGATACATAAGCTTGACTCAATAGGCCTTAATATTCATGACAAAATGCATGAAGTCCTGTGGGCAGGCTATGAGGGAGTGCAGATAGGGATGTGGCTAAATATGATTAAGATGTATAAAATTCACAACAACTCAATAAAAAAATATTATTAAAAATAATACGCTGGGCATGATGGTGCACACCTTTAATCCCAGCACTCGGGAGGCAGAGGCAGGCAGATCTCTGTGAGTTCAAGGCCAACCTGGTCTATGTAGTGAGTTCCAGGACAGCTGGGGCTACAGGGAGACCCTGTCTCAAAAAGACCAAAGGAAAAAAAAATTTACCCTGAGGTCAGTCTATTTTAAGAGGATTCTCAGGAGGAAGTATATATTGCTCAGCCTGAGATGATCCAAAGTCATGGGACTTGGGTAAAGAAAAAGTTTAGCTAAAACGTAATCAAATCAGATTAATGGGTATTGTGTTACAGTTGATGAGTCAGAATAAAACAATTTAGCTGAGTCATATATGAGACAAATAATGACAACTTTGGGGCTCTTGAGCTTCCGCATAACTAAATAAGGGAACTGTCCTTGAATCAGTCATATGGGGAAGAGTGGTTGTTTGCAATGACCTGTTTTCTGGAACACAGAAAGCAGGAATATTTCAAGCCACCACTGTTATGTAGGCTCACAAGGCTGTGGTAAGGCTTGACATCATCAAAGCACACATGAAGCAACTAGCAGGATAAAGAAACAAAAATTGTGCAGAAGGTTTTGCAGTAGGCAGAACCCTCATATTCCCCTGAGATCCCTGCCCCTTGATGTACACGTTTTGCATAACTCCCTCCCTTTAAGTATTGTTAATGGGACAGGGAATCTGATGCTGTACCACACTCATGATTATGTTATTTTATGTGGGTGTCAATGTAAAATAACAACTCTGCTTTAAAGAAGACAAGAAGTTTATTTGGAGACAAATATAATTTATCATGGCTTAAAAACAAGGATTCAAGTTAGTGTGAGTGACATGTTCCACCATGGAAGTGGTTACATGAACTTTCATAGTCATGGAACAAAATTAAGTCATGAATTGCTGTATGTACAAAGTACACAGGTAGAGTTATCAGCCAGGTGGATTTGGCAAGGCAGGCCCATTATTTCCACAGGATTTAGATGTTGTCAATAATAAGTCAGAGAATTTTTTTCTATAAGATTCAGATACTGGGGGCTGGAGAGATGGCTCAGCAGTTAAGAGCATGTACTGTACTTGCAGAGGACCCGAGTTTAGTTCCCAGCACCTATACTGGGTGGCTCACAAAGCCTACAACTCCACTTCCAGAAGGATCCCATGACTCCACTCTCCACAGGCACCTGCACTTATGTGCACATACACACAGGCACACACAAGTATACATAACAAGAATAATAAAAATCAATATTTTAAAATTATTCAATACTATCACGTTAGTTTTACCATTGGTGAGAGCTAAATGTTTATCAAGTAATGTTCCTAGTAGTCAGGAACATTAAGTCAGATATCAAGGTTGATAGTAAGTGACTATTAAAGAAGCTAAAGAGAGGTTGGAGGGGCTGGAGAGATGGCTCAACAGTTCAGAGCACTGGCTACTATTGCAGAGGACCAGGGTTCAGTTCCTAGCACCCACATGATGACTAGCAATCATCCATAATTCCAGTTCTAGGGGAACCATCACCCTCTTCTGGCTTCCACGGGCCTTGCACGACATGGGTGCACGTAAATACATGCAAGCTCATGCACATAAAATAAAAATCATAATAAATAAAATCTTTTTTAAAAAAATAGAGGTTAGGGAAGATGGTTTGGTAGGTAAGGGCTTGCTAAGTACACTTGGGCTAGGACCTGATTTCAGATCTCCAGCACCCATGTAAATACTGGGCATGGTGTTGCACACATGTAATCCCAGCCGTGGGAAGGTAGATAGAGGAGGCTCTCTAAGGCTTTCTGGTCAGCAGCCTGGCCTATTTTGTGAGTTCCAGGTTCTGTAAGATTCACTGTCTCAAAAACTAAGGTAAAGAAGGTAATTTTCAGAGGAAGTTGGATATTGATCTCTGGTTTCTATACATATATACACATGCATCTAGCTGTCCCAATACAAACAAAGAGGCTAAGATATAAACAAGTATTTTCTCTTGATTCTTCAAATCTTTAAGTGATAATGAGTTAATGAATTGGCATTTCATCTTTATGAAAGAGAATGGTTATCAACCTTTATCTCTTCTCTCCTGTTTATTTCTATTTAGTTTTCTCATGAATACTGATTGGGGTGATTGTTCGTTCCATTTCTGATAGACAACTACAACTTTGGGCTTTTTATTTTTCACAACTCTTTAGAATTTCAAAGACAGACAGAGACAGAGAAGAGCACCCAAGTTGATTTTGTTTTTTTGCCAAAGTCTGTCTCTCCACAATCATCATATTCCAATCACCAAGGTAAAGCAGCCTACAGGCTCTTAAATAAAGAGGTGACTTTTTCTGCAAACTTCAGTTTACGCAGGAAGAAAGACTTTCCAGATATGATTAGGGTTCATAATCAGTTGACTATTTTCCAGCAGAAAGAATGCGGAAGGTCTTTCTCTCAATCATATTGCATATAATCTTCATACTACATAGATCTCTATTCTCTATATCCATTTTCTCTCTACAGTGGGAAGAAGCACAATAGAAATATACATCCAGTGCCGGGAGATACAAGTGGAACCAGAAGATCAAAACACCACAGCAAAGGAAGCAGGGCACAGGCCCAGCACTTGGGAGTCAGAGGCAGGCAGATCTCTATGAAATGGAGGCCAGCAGATCTCTATGAAATGGAGGCCAGCTTGACCTACACAGAGAGTCCCAGGTCAGCTAGGATTACATAGTGAGACCTTAGATTAAAAAAAAAAAAAAAAAAAAAACAGAAAGGAAGGAAGAAAGAAAGAAAGAAGGCAGGAGGGAGGAAAGAGAGAGAGAGAGAGAGAGAGAGAGAGAGAGAAGTTGAAGAGATGGCTGAGTGATTAAGAGACTGCTCTTTCAGAGGACCCAGGGTTCAGTTCCCAGCACCCAACATGGTGGATAACAACCACAACCACCCAAAACTCCAGTTCCAGAGAATCTGACACTCTTTTCTGGCCTCTGTGGGTGAGCATTGCACACATGGATGAACTTACATACAATCAACCCACTCATACACATAAAATAAAAATAAATATATTAAAATTATTTTAACCCCCTCCCCCCAAAATGGAACCCTTTGCTTCATAGGGCAATGAATGGGCCTACTCCCAATTTCTAGGATATATTGGGTATCACTAAACTTCAACTATATGAATGTCAAACAGAAACATTTTTAAAGATTCATTTATTCTTATTTTACGTGTATGCATGTTTTGCCTGCATGTATATATGTGCATCACATGCATGCATGGAGCCTACAGAGGCCAGAAGAGGATGTTGGATCCCCTAGAACTAGAGTTAGAGTTGTAAGCTATTGTGTAGATATGGGGAACTGAACTTGGGTCCTCTGTGAGAGCAGCACTTGCTCTTAATGGACTGTTAGCATTCATAGTACTGGAAGATGCTATGAATGCAACTGGAAGGAAATAATAATCACCAACTTTACCCACAACTGTGAATGTTGTGAATTACAGTAACAACTTGCCTAGCAAGATGTGTCCATGACTGCAGTAGTGGCACAAATATTACTGGAGTAACCAACTACTCTTCCATTGAACTTAAGGCACGCTTTCTAGAATGGAGCCCATACCTGGCATTGATATAAGACCTAGGAACCTGAGACTAGACAAGACATAGGTGAGAACCTAATACTAGCTTTCTACTAAATAGTTACTAGTTTTGATATTAAACAGTTAATGACTTACTATTATACCCATAGATTAATGCATCACACAACTCTCACCAGAGAACCAGAGAAGTTTCCTTATGCAACAGATGATGATTAATACAGAAGTCTACAATTGACCAATGTGCAGAAAACAAGAGGCTTCAGAGTGATTACCCTTGAAGAGGACTTCTATATCAAACTTCTGCCTCCCAAGGCTCAGGAATCACTGAAGAAGAGGAAGCAGAAAGATAGTAAGAGCTAGAGGCAGTACATAACCATAAGGAAACAGAGTTTTCCAGAGAGCTGGTCAGTTGCTCATTTGAACTCACAGCAACATTGACAGCATTCACAAATCCCATGCAAGCACAAACCAGAAAAAAATCCCAGCAAAGACATGAGGAGGTGGATAAGAAGTCCACCTAAGGAAACTGGCAACAGATGACTTTTGAGACACACAGTCTCTTTAAAGCATGAGACTCTTGGTAGATGTCTTAGTTTATTCTTCATTGCTGTGACAAAATACTCTGACCAATACCAACTTGGGGAGGAAAGGGTTTATTTGTCTTACATCTCCTGGGTCACAGTTCATCAGGGAGCCCAAGGTAGGAACTCAGGGCAGGAACCTGGAGGGAGGAGCTGGAGCACAGGCCATGGAGGAATGCTGCTTACTGGCTTGCTCCCTTGGCCCCTGCTCAGTCTGCTTTCTTATGGAACACAGGCCCACCTGCCCAGGGGTGGCACCACCCACCGTGGGCTGGTTCCTCCACAACACTCATCAAGAAGATGCCCTTCAGACATGGCCACAGGCCAGTCCAATAGAGGCAATTCCCCAATTGAGGTTCCCTCAACCCAGGTGTGTCAAGTTGACACTAAAGCTATCCAGCGCAGTAGGTTAACCAGACTTTAGTGAATGACCCACACTGAAGGACAGTTGGAGACACAAATTAGACACTTATAGGCCTTATTATACATATTAGAGTACATTAACTTGGGCAGGGACCAATAGGGAGGTATTAGGAGGGTATCAAAATATCAAATTATGTTGTATGAAAATCACAAAAATTCAATTAAAAAAATAACTGAGCCATCTCTCCAGCCCTGGCTAATCAGAATTTTATTACATTGCCATTCCAGTCTTCAAACAAGTGAAGAATGTTTTTTGAGTACTTGGCCATGGATTTACCAAAGATGGAAAACAATGGGAACTAGCTTAGTGGGACACAACTAGCAGGGTAAAGATTCTTCAAAGCCTTCTCAGGCCTGGGGATGTGGCTCAGTATGTAAAGAGCTTGCTGTGGAAGTTTGAAAACTGGAGTTTGAATTCCCAGCATCCATATAAAAGTGGGACAGTTGTCACAGCTTGCCTGTATCCCAGCATGTGGGAGGCAGAGACATGAGACCCACAGGATCCCCAAAGTAAAATGGCTAGTTAAACCAGCCAAATCATCAAGCTCTGGGTTCAAGTGAGACACCCTGCTTCAAAATACAAGGTAGAGGGGCTAGAGAAGGGCTCAACAGATGAAGAGCATTGGCCCTTCTTGCAGAGGACCTGGATTTGACTCCCAGTACACACATGGCAGCTAACAACTGGCTGTACTTGCAGTTCCAGGGAAATCCAATGTCTTCTCACATTGCATGACGTGGGTACACTTCCATACTTGCAGGCAATATACTCATAAGCATAAAATAAAAATAACAAAATATTTTTTAAAAATACAAGATGGAGAGATTGAGGAAGAAAAATACACACACACACACACCGAAAACTCCCTCTCTAAGCAAAATCTGACCTTTTCTGTTTTCTCTTGTGTGGTTACAGGGAACAAATGAGTGTTTATTTCTATGCATAATACCCATGGTCTTTAACCAACATCAGTAACTGTTATTAAATAAAGAAGCACTATTTAAAAATGAATAAAGAGGAATAAAGAATTTCAGCTTCTGTTCTTGGTTTAATTTTTCCCCTTGATTTGAATGCACTAGTGGTTAAAAATTCTTGCTGTTTTGCTGTTGTCGTTGCTAGTGTTGAAGGTTGTTTTGACTAGTTAGTTTGGGATCCTGTTGTTGGTTTTTTTCGGGGTTTTTTTTGTTGTTTTTTTTTTCCCCTTTCAGTTTTCAGTAAAGATTTAATTCCAGTACATGTGTAAAGAAAAAGATCTTAGGGAGTTTTCTTTTCAAACCATTTCACTAATAAAATGCTAAATTTTAGACAAGAAAAAAAGAAGGGGCCCTTTGTGTAGAAGCAATAATGAAACGACGACAAAAGGATTTATCAGCGTGCTGAGCAGACATGCTCTGAAGTGAAAAACTAGAACAGTCTTATGTTGGAGCAGGATGGATTCGAATGGATTTAAATACCTTGGCTGTTAGAACAAAGTAGACATAATCGCTCTTATAAATGTAAATTTCCAATGACTTAAGAGTACAAAAATAAAATTTGAAGGAGTCATTTTTCACATACAGACCAAGTAAGAAAATATTCGTTTCTGTTTTTCCATTTCTACTTCATTTGCTAACAGTGTTGCTCCCCCTGTGGATCTACAAGAGCTAGAAATTGTGGATTCCAATTTTTTTTTCATTGGGTATATTAGTTTTTCTGTTTAATTAAAATGCATCTGTCCATTTTATATCCTAAATGAACATAAATATTCTTGTATAAATGTGCACATCTAGGAAATTCTTAGGAATTTGCACTTTGGTTTAAATAGCAACTACTACCCGCTGGCTGTTGCTTGGTTACTTGAAGGCCAGGAAATCCCTCCAGCTGAAAACCATTTTACTGAAATGTTCCTTCATTATTCAGAGGATTTAAAAAATGCAGAAAAGTTTGTGGCTTAAAGGTGATCAAAAGTGACTGGGATATCTAAATTTATGGGGACAGAACAAGCAGAGAACACAAATGGAAAAAAACCAAGGAACTGATTCCTAGACCCTTTCTGTTTGAGCCATGCAGTCCCCCACTCCTAACGAGAATTCCTTTGGGGCTTTATCTGAGGAAACTCATGGTATCCTTTCACCATCTGGACTTAGGGTGAAACCACTCAAGCACATTTGTGAAGAGACAAAGAGAATCCAGTATTACTTCATAATTCATGGACATTTTTATTGCCTTCATTAGCACAGGAGAGAGAGAGAGAGAGAGAGAGAGAGAGAGAGAGAGAGAGAGAGAGAGAGAAAGATATATATAACCCAAGGGGGTGTGGGCTCCAGATTACATATGATATTCTGGACACAGAGGTCTCAATCCAGGCATTCTATTCCAGTAATTTCTTGCTAAAGATAGGTGTAGGCAGGCAGAATAATTTATGGGTGGTGACAAAAGATTGACAATTTGCAGTGCCCAAGTTTATTGTCTATACAGGTACCTTAGTTATTATGCAATTTCAGAATACTGCATAATTGAGTTTCAGATTAAACCCTCATGGGAATGATTCATCATCTTCTTTTTCTTCTCTTTCATTTTGCAGTTTTTTTCTCAAAACAATTCAGTTTCCAGTCACCCGCGTTTCCTTTCATTCCTTACTGCTATAAACACATTCTCCAAGCTCATTTTTCAGCTGTTCCATTAATTTGATGTTTACTTCTTATTCAGATTCCCTAATAAATATGCTAATTATGATCATATCTAACAGCAACTGCTGAGGCACCTCTGCAGTCCCTCTACTTCCAACTGGACCTCCTCACATTTATCATCAGGCTTTGGTTTGTCAGGCAGACTGCAGTATTCCCACCTGCTCTTCTCCAAGCCTGCTAAGATCACTTGGGGAAATCAATCCAATTCCTAAGCTAGTCTTATCAGTTATCCTAGCAAACCTCAGCCTGAGAAACACATGCTGTCCATATATTAATGTGATATATTGGGAAAGGAAAAACATGGGAGATAAAATCTAATTCTTAACTTCTCATATTGTAACCACTTATTCTCTCTCATATATATGTACATATATATATACATATATATATAGCCATAATTCCCATAGTAAATGTTTACCTTCTTTTGTGATTCTGCAGATAAAAATTCTATGCTACATGGAATGCTTGCCTTTTAACTGACTCCTACAATGTGTTAAAACGCAGACCTGACCTCTCCCCTCCATTTTAACATTTTTGAGCATTCTTGTTATTTTCTTAAAAGCTATTTTGAAAAATAATTTCATACTCTTAAAAATAATTTTAAAAACTTGTTTCTACTAATTAATGAGCACAAGCCACTTTTTAAAAGTTCTCACATTCACCAGACAATCTTGATTTTATTTATTATAATGTCTCCTCACAGTTTATGTTAACTGTCAAGGTGTTAGGTTAATTTTTTAAACCTGTTTTATTTAATCTTTGGATTAGTTTTCTATTACTTTAACAAAATATGTGAGATAACCAACTTTTTTAAAAAAGGGCTTGGGGCTAGAGAGATAGCTCAGTAGTTAAGAGTATTTGCTTTTCTTGCAGAGGAACAGAGTTCAGTTCCCAGCATAGCACTCACATCAGATGGTTCACAACTGCCCATAAATTCTAGCTCCTAGGGATTCGATGCCCTCTTCTGACCTCCATGGACACCTGTACACATGTGTACTTTCAGACACACATATACACATAAATAAAAATAAACTAAGTCTTAAAAAAAGAAAGATTTATCTTGGCTCATAGTTTCAGAAGTTTTAGTACGCTATCAAGCAAGCAGCATGCTCCAGCACAATCCTCATGTATAAAGTGCAGCTATGAAGTGCAGAAGTGATTCAGAAAGAAATTAACCCAACAATACACTTTGAGGTCAAGCCCTAATTAACTTATAACCTCCCCTCAGCCTTACCTCTTAAAGTTTCCACCACTTCATAACAGTACCCACACGAGCCTGCAGGGAACACTTATCTAAAGTACAGCAGGACCGATACTGTGAAAAAAAAAGTCTCTCTGCCCCAAAGGAAGCATAAGCTGCAGAAGAGATTTTTAATTTAATTAGCTTTTAAATAAACCTCTTGGCCTCCTAAAATCAGAATATCTTAATAATTCTTCAGGTAAAACCACTTCATCATTTTTCCAACAATGTTCCTTTCCTCTGATTAGTCAGAGAAAAACTAATCTGTTAATAAGCTACTGAGTGTCACCTTGGGTCTTTATTGACTAGAGTCAGCATGGAAGTCAATTGTTTTACTTCTGTCAAAATGATTTATTGTCTCACAGCTGCAGATAAAACAGATCAAGAAAGTTATGCCACCCACCAGAAGTTTGTTTATTTAATGTGTACGAGTGTTTTGCCTGCATGTATATAAAGGTACATGTGTGCAACGCCTGGCAGAGGCTGAAAGGGGACATTGGATCCCCTGTAACTGGAATTTTGGATGGTTTTTAGCAGTCATGTGGGTGCTAGTAATCAAACCTGACTCTTCTGCAAGACCAGCCAGTGCTCTTAGCCACTGAGCCATCTCTCCAGCCCTCCAACGAAAGTGTAAAATCAGTTCTTCTTTGCCCCAAAGAATGTTGTCCCCTTTCACCTAAGTTTTATAGCTAAGTTCTTGAGTACATGTTGTCCCTGCTTTGCATGACTTCCAGTTACTACAGATAAATTAAATGATACCAGACCCTCAACATCATTCGAATTAGTTACCATGATATAATCAATGTCAATAATTACATAAAGCATTAACTTCATTGCCAGCTTGTACAGTCCACAAATTGCTGTGTAAATAACAATTGCATATCATGGTCAGTAATCAATGATACTACTTCTGTCCAAAGACCGTTAATCTCACAATTTTATTCACACACATAGCAAAGCATGCTCCTGTTGCCTCCAGGCCTTATTTTACACATTGTGTAAAGGATGTGCTATAAAAATGGATGATTTTTAAAGTAATTAGGCAAGAAAAGTAAAAGTGAGGAAGGAAATGATGACTTATAACACTGGGCGGGGGTGGCATTGACGTTGAATTTAAGTACAGCTATGGGTAGCTGGGAATGTTCACAATGCCCCCACTGGGCAGGTTCTAGACATACAGAGAGGCTCAGGAAGGTGGGCGTGAGGATGATGATGTCTCAGAGGAAGGGATGTTATCAGTTTTTATTAAAGAAGTTCTTGGTGCTGTGACATTTTACAATATTGAAAGAGCAAAGGATAAAGCGTTGAAAATTGATCCAAGTAAGTTTCTAAGAAAACAAATATGATCATTGACCAAGCCATCAAATGATGCTCACCTCGAGCATGAGTTCAATGATAGTACAGCAGGTAAAGGGAAGGAAAAGCATCAGGAGCCTAAAGAGTTCTCACCTCATAATTGTTTTAATCTTATAATTTCCACTTCACGAACCTCTCCATGTGGGTCTGCTTAACCTGAAAAAACATAGGTTCACTATAGCACACAAAAACAGAGGATCACGTCTAGAAACTACTATCCATTTGAAACTGGAATAAACAGCATACACAATACACTGGAAAGCAGAAGTCTTCCTGACCAGTGACCACAAATATCCTGCCCTGATCCTAATGCCGAAATCTCTACACCAGACAGACCTACATAGCATGTATGTTCTAGAAAACATGTAAACATATGCTAAGCACCACCCCAAAGCTTTCACTTACTACCCATGGTGAGAGTCTTCCTTCACGGAGTAGTTAAGGTCCCACATGAGCCAACACTGTCTTCAGGCATCAGAATTCCTACACACACATGCATGAGGCCAGGACATAGCACATGTACTGTTCAAACCACACTTGATAAGTTATTTTAAATAAAATCATTTACTTACTAAAGAGTCTAATTTTACACCAAAATGTACTGCATAAATATACCCCATTAAAATTTTTTTTCTTTATGTATTTAAAACTAACAATATGGGCTGGAGAGATGGCTCAGCGGTTAAGAACACTGGTTGTTCTTGCAGAAGACCCAGGTTCGAATCCCAGAACCCACATGGCAGCTAACAACTGTCCATGACTCCAGTTCCAGGGGATCTGATGGCCTCTTCTGTCCTCTGTGGACAGTGCATGACACGGGTGCACACTTACCTACATGCAGGCAATACACGCATACACATAAAAAATTTTTTTAATAAAATATTTTTTAAAAACTAACAATAAGAGATTTTAATGTTTTGATAATTTCTAATGACCATAGATAAATCACAGATTCCCTAATTGCTATTAAGATTTCAGCATACACAGACATTGAATGTTCCTGGATTGCTGTGCAATGTAAGGACTACCTGTGATAACCATTTAAAAGTTTTAAATACCAATAAGTAGAAGTTATCTGTGGTAATCTACTAGAGTCTCTTTCCATACTTGTAGGATGAAAGCTTTAGTCATGCATTGAGGTTTGATTTTTTTTTGTCCTTGTGGAACTTCAATTTTAATACTGTACAAAATAGCACATTCCCATTTTAATTCCCTATATCCCTTTTCCCCTGGAATCTCAATTTAAATGCTGTACGGGCTCTGGTTTTCTTCCTTCCTGTACAGAACTCAAGGAGCCTACACTGCTGTAACAAAGTTATGTATTTTTCTCACTTGAGTAAAGATGCCTACATCACCCAGGAAACCAGAGATGCAATTTTAAAAGCTCTCCAGGGCTTAACGACTGAGTTCCAATGCTCAGTTGCACTCATAGAGCTCTATGTGTACACATTTTCAAGTCCAGCTATGAAAGATCTTTCCAGCTATGGCTTTGGAAAGACTGGAGGAACTTAGGCCAATTTGAGGGGGAAGAATACTCAGAGGGAGTTGGTGGGATCTTTTTCTCAAATTTGCAGACTGTGTAAATTAAACTTGCCACTCAAACTATGAACACACTATGCTTCTTGTTTATTCAGAGACTTACAATGGCCTGAAAGAGCAAGTGATTGTCAAAGGGACAGAGTGACTAGAACAGAACAAGAAGTCCCCATCCTACAACAGGTTTTATTCCTAGGAATGCTATTTGGAACCACAACTATATTTTCTTGTACATTTAGTGTTACGTATCATGGACAGACCAGCCCACAGAAACTTATTAGCTTGAGAACAGCTCAACTGTAGTGTTAATCACAATGTGGCAGTAATCCTTCATTTTCCTACACATTATTGATTCAAAAATCACACAACAACAATGTAGTGGAACACTCCATGGACCTAAAAAAGTTTACAGAAACTTCCTTTAACATTTTTAGTCTGATTAGGAAACACAGATAAACAATAAAAACATGACTTGTAATTCTATCACCCGAGATAACTATGTTTAACATATTGATGTATGCTGAGATTTGTTTCTATGTAAGCACACATATCTCTATGAATGTGTAATACTATTTTAGCAGTGATGGTTTACTGTTTGTCTGAAACCTTGTTTATATTCATTTTAACAGATTATCATAGAGAAAAAATATATGAGTATATATATATACATATCTGCATTACATTGTAAATTACACATTATACAAATAAACTATAACTTGTAAAGCAATCTTTATTCTGAGCATTGCTGGAGTCAGAATGTTTGTTCTCCTCACCCACACCATGTTCGTATGTTGAAATCCTATCCCCCAAGGGAATTATAGCATGAAGTGAAGATGAAAAGACGGCTCAGTTAGTAAACTACTTGTACAGTTTGAGGATCGGAGTTTAGATCCCCAGCACATAGTAAATTCTGTGTGGGCATGATGCTATACCTGTAATCTCAGTGTTCTGGAGGTAGAGAGGATGTTCCCGCTTCAAGCAAGCTGACCAGCTAGACTAGCCAAATTGTCAAATCCTTGGTTCAAGTGAGAAAGGCTGCCTCAAAATATAAGGTGAAGACCAATCAAGGAAGATGCCCAATGTCAACCTCTAGCTTCTGAACACACATGCACATGTACACATCCACTACATGCAAATATGCTTATATACATACCACACACACACACACACACACACACACACACACACACACAGGTGAAGACTTGAGCTGGGGAAGAGTCTTAGTTGGTAAAGTGCTTTCTGCCAATGCATGAAGACTTGAGTTTGGATCCCTAGCACTCACATAAAGAGCTGGGCATGTAACTGCATAGCTGGCTCTGTGGGTAAGAGATCTTTCTATGCAGACATGACAAACTCAAATCCCAAGCACCTACATAAAACCAGGACATGGCTGTGTATGCCTATAACACCAGCACTGAGGGGAAGAGACAGGTGGATCTTGGGAGCTCCCTGGCCAGCCAGCCTAGTCAAAATGGAGATTCTGTGTCAAGGCAGTAAGATAAGGAAATATGGAGGAAGATACCCAACATCTTCCTCTGGTCTCTGCACTTATGGATGAGTGTGCATATCTATATACTCATATGCATGCACCATATTCCATACACTCACACACAAAAACACAGGCACAGATAGTTTGGTGTGGAAGCACAAGCCTACAGTAGCAGAGCCAAGAGGGATCTCAAGGGATTGCTGGCCAGTCAGTCTGGACAAGCCAAGGGCTCCAGATTCAATGAGATACCCTGTCTCAAAAAAAAAAAAAAATAAGGTGGAGCAGAGAGCAACAGAGTAAAACATCTAGAGTTGACCTCCTGCCTCCACATGCACATACACAAACAGATACACAGGCATTTCACACACACACACACACACACACACACACACACACACACATATACACACACACCAATATA
Organism: Nannospalax galili; assembly: GCF_000622305.1. Lineage (NCBI taxonomy): Eukaryota > Metazoa > Chordata > Mammalia > Rodentia > Spalacidae > Nannospalax > Nannospalax galili. The sequence goes on from NW_008358101.1 coordinate 5,309,952, forward strand.
ATTTTAAAAGTTGCACTATCTTCAGTTCTAACTATACCATGACCACTGAGCTCTTGTCACTGTCACTTCTTGTCACTATCACCATCATTTATTTTATCAGTCTTTCAAATGTGCTAATCTGGTAGGCAAATAATGGTTTCTCATTTCTTTTCAGTTGTATTATGTATTTCTGTTGGGCCCAGACGCTCTCCACATGGTTCTTAGTCATTTCTTCAACTACATGATTTTAAATACTGTCGTTTGCTTATTTTTCTATAAGAAATTAGACTTTTTAAAATTGATAACTGTGCTCTAAAAGCAGAACACTCGAAGGGAGGTATTCCACACCTGGCACTGGGTTTTTTATTTGGCAACCTATGGCTTCTGGGAGGAGCATAATCCCCTGTTTAGGATAACTCCAATTAAATTCTTCTACAAAATAATAGGCTTCCATATGGCTTTCTCTAACACCCTTAGTGCTAGCTATCCCTTTTTCCACCCTTTCTCTGCCCTATCCTCCCAATTCTCTCTCCACTTAGCCCCAACCCATTATTACCCTTTCCTCTTCCTTTAAAGGTTATTGCCATTGCTCTTGGTTCTCTGCCAGAATTTGATGGTAAGACAATATTGATGAAGATACTGTACACTTTGGCCTCAAGGACATGAAGAAATCAAGATGCTACTGCTCAAGAAGCTTCCTTCTTACAGGCTAGCTTTCACAGTATCAGAAAGAGATACGTAGACTGCTTGGGGCATAGGGGTAGTCATCAATGGTCTTACAGAGTTGTGAAACCTGTGAGCTATAATACTGACTGGAATGACAGGATATATCCCTGGGTGTAATAGTGGCCTGAATGTTATGGGGGTAGCCAACTATTTTCTGGTTGGATTTTTTGTCTGCAGCATTTCTGAGCTACATTATGGCTGTGCCTGAGTAAGGCAAGTCCCAGGAGTGTGGATTTGTGGTCTGCAGCATTTCTAGGCTACGTTATGGCTGTACTTGACTATGGCAGGTCCCAAGAGTGGACCTGCTGTCTGAGAGGTATTTCCTTCAGCTCTCTCAGGGAACTGTGCTCTGGAGCCAGGTCTCACCCATACTTTTGTTCAAATAGGCTCTCCAGGATCAATTAGGGAAGCACAGCTTAAATCCACCCTTAATCAGAGAATCTTGTCCTTTGATCCCTAGCCCTAAAAATTATATACACATTGTCAAGCATACCTCTCAATACTCGAGGCTTCCAATGAAGATACAAATATAAATATGCTGCTTCCAGAGCTTTGATATGTTAGTTCAAGCACACCCACCATTTATTCACTATTTTGGGTGGAGGGCAAAGTGAGGTCCCAAGGGATCAAAGTCAGGTGACCAGATCACAAGAGGACATGGCTCAGTGAGCTTGTTTGCATTATAAACAGTGGATTTTTAGTGCAAGGTTAAGGAAAACTCATGAGTCCGGATTCTCTCTATATCATAAATCATTCCTACAGTAGTTCACTCCACAGGAAGAATCACATGCCTGGTACTATAAATCTGGACAAGAATCCATGGTTGGGCAGCTCAAAGTCCCCAAAGTACTATTATTATTTTGCTAAAGGACAAGGAATCAAGCTCTTCTCTAAATTTTTATCTCTAGACACATAGATTAGTACAGCTCTCAGACCTCATCAGAGAAGTTTCTTTGTTGCAGTGGACAGCAGTTAATACAAAAATTCAGAACTGGTCAAAGTTCAGAGAATAAGTATCTGCGAAGTGCTTAGCCATAAATGGGACATCTGTATCACACCCCCTTTCCCCAAGACTCAAGTCACCATTGCAGGAGAGGGGCCAGGAAGATTGTAAGAGGGAGAAGTGAGGGAGCAAACACTCCCTGACCTGACAGAGTCCTTGCAATCTTGAATTCACAGCAGCTGGGGTTGCCTGCACAATATCAAGCCAGTCAACATTTCAGCATGGATGGGGGAAGGACTTAAGAGCCCCCATCCCTAGCTGAGGAGTTATCGACAGTTGATGGATCCTAGGGGGAGAGGTAGTCAGTTTTCTTGAAGGGTATATCACTCCTAGTAGGTTGACCATGCTCCAGTGGATGGCCCCACAGCCGTGAGTATAAGGGCATCACCAATTAGAATCAGTGGGCTATTTAAAATTTTTTAAAGTTTGGAGAGGGTGAGAGATGGGTCTGGAAGGACTACAGGGTAAATATGAACAAAACACATTGATTACATATATGAAATTTGCAAAAAGTTAAAAAATTGTATTAAAAAGCAGAACATGTACATACCACAAATATTTCCTGTTTTATAGTATATATTTTAATTTTGGAGAATATTACTTTTACAATAAAATTTTTTTTGACTTCATGAAATCACTCATTCTTTAATAAAAACAGTTTCTGGGGCTGGAGAGATGGCCCAACAGTTGAGAGCATAGGCTGCTCTTTCAGAGGACCCAGGTTCAATTCCCAGCACCTACATGATGGCTAACAATCATCCATAACTCCAGTTTCAGGGGATCCGATGCCCTCTTCTGACCTCCATGGGCACTGCACAACATGGGTGCACTTACACACATGTAGGCAATACACTCACACACATAAATTTAAAATACTAAATGAAAATATTTTAAAACTTTAAAAAAGAAAATATCTTCTGCATTTGAAGCCAGATTGAAAATGCCCTTTCCAGCTTAAAATAATACAAATGTTGCTTACAGTTTATGTCTTTACCTTAAATGTTTTCTATTAATGTTTTATGTTTTCAAATAAAAATTGTATGCTATCTTTTGTCCTGGTATAGAGTTAGTTAAAACTCTAATGTTACTTTTCACAAACAATGAGATAGTTGTTTATATCATATTTATTAATATCATACAAGCTACATTCATTTTAGTTTTTAGGAGAGCAAATATAGATTTATTAAGGAAAATTGAGAAAAGAACTTTTAGAGTGGGAGGGACTTCAAGGGAAGAAGACCTGATATTGTGCTTCCTTGTTTTGTTTTGATTTTCAGTTCTAGGACTTCTATAAAAAAAACACTGCAGGTACTGAGGATATCTTTTGAAATTTCTCAGTTTCTTCCTATTATCTCTACCCTTTTAAGTAGATGTATTTACATATTAATCGTAGTATTTTAAAAATAACATGTCCATTAATTTCCCATTCTGGGTAATGTGTCACATTTCTATTAAGCATTTTTTTTCTTGATTGTGAACCCTAGTTCACTGTGTGTCTAGAGTTTTATTTTACACTAAACATTATAGATTATCTATTTTAAAGCTTTTGTGCCCCTATTATTTTGAGGTCCTTTTGCTTTTATCCTTTTAGATGTAACTAAATCTGATATTACCTACACCAATTTGGGTTTGTTTCTGAATTTTTCCATCCTATGATCTGTATGTTCAGCTATCCTGGGTTGGGGTGGTGTGACCCACTGCTATGTTTATCTGAAAAATATTGTTTCGTTCCATCAACAAGTAACTTAGTGGTGGAGCACCTTGACAGTGTGGTGGTGGGATTTCAGACTTTGTTAAAACATGTCCATTTTAGCTTAGACTGAGGTGTTTCTTGTCCCTAAACTATGGCCCTCGGTTTGTAGAGATTCTGAGGTGTTTTCTGAACACCATTACTGGTGGGTTCAAACTTCTAGCTGTATCCCCAGCATCCGGACAACTGTTAATATCTCAGGGCACCTTGTATTCACATTCTAGCCACTTTTCCCCCTTGGGTCTCTTGGATCCTTTTCTTGTTCCACACATGTGCCTAACTGGTGTATGAAAAGATGCTGAGAGTTTGTACACAGAATTTGGAGCTCCCCCTAGTGCCTCGCCTTCCACCCTGTTTGAATCAGCATGGCTACCTGTCTTTGCACGGAGGCATGAGAAATGCAGTCCTGCGGCCAGGTGCCATCTGTTCAGCTAACTAGGGATGGACCTTTGTTTTAGTCATATGCCAACATATTTTTTAAGCAAGTTAAAAACTAAAAATTGATTATTGGTACCCATGCGTAAATGATAAATGAGTACTTTTAAATATTTTCTTCCGTTGTTGATATTTTGTTGAAATAAGAATTTTAAAATCTAGATAATTATTTTATTTTAAGATAAAAATTTAATACATTTAATTAAAATTTATTTATTTTGCGACAACAAGATATTTCTAGATAGTCCAGGCTGAGTTCAAACTCCCGATTCCCCTGCATCTGTCTCTGGTGTGTTGAGATTGCATACATGTCTTCAAATTCAAAAAATGGTAGTTTTGAATTTAAATTGTGTTCACATTAGACCACATTTGCTCCACATATAATTTTAAATTAACATTCCTCTCTGTAGTAATTCCAAGGGAAATAAGCAGACTAAATACTGTGAGTTGGTTGCAGCTGTGTGTCAATGTCTCTTTATTACCTCAATGAATAAAAGTGTGTCAGGGAACAAATTATTTTCCACCATAACTATTTACATTTCATTTTTATCCTTTAGTATTTGGCTTTTTAGAAGATTGACAGCAAGTGATTGGTTTTTGTCTTTTAAAAAATATTCTGAAGCCGTGCGTGGTGGCACACACCTTTAGCGCCACACATCTTTAGTACCAGCACTCAGGAGGCAGAGGCAGCAGGATATCTGTGAGATTGAGGCCAGCTTGATCTACATAGCAAGTTCCAGGTCAGCTGGGGTTAGAGGGAGATTCTGTCTCAAAAAGACTATATATGTGTGTGTCTGTGACTGTGTGTGTCTGTGTCTGTGTGTATTCTGACTGGATAATTGAAGAATAATCTCTTTTTCCTGAAATTTAAATATATCTTTTCATTAATTTTGCTTGATATTTTATGAATAATTTTATTATGAAAACCAAGCATTTTTAAACTCCTGGAAATATTATAACTTTTGATTTTTAAATTTTCTTTGGCATCTTAGATTTTTTTTCCCATTTGTAGTAGCATTTCTCAGAGTTTCCAAATCATTAAATCACCTGATGTACTTATTTTGAAGAGCGGACACATGTAAGTTCAACTCCACAAACGCTTGCCCAGCATCCTGCAAGGGGCACAGGAAGGAGTTCTAATGTTGCACTGTGGGACTATTAGACACACACACAACTGTTTTGTTTATTTCATTTTCTGCCTCAATTGTCAATGTTGTTAATGCCTATTTATTATAATTATCTCTGATTTTTGTGGTCTCTGGTTATTTCTTGAGCTGTTCTTTGGTTTCCTGTGTTAGCTAATCTGAGTTTCAATAACTACTGTTTTCATCATATAAAATACTCCTATGTCAGGGCTGGAGAGATGGCTCAGCGGTTAAGAGCACTGACTGCTCCTGCAGAGGACCTGGGTTCGATTCCCAGCACCCACATGGCGGTTACAAACTATCCTTAACTCCAGTTCCAAGGGAATCCAATACCCTCTTCTGACTTCTGCGGCATTGCACAACATGGGTGCACTCACATACATGCAGGCAATACACTCATATACATAAAATAAAAATAAATTTTGTTTATAAAATGTCAACTGAAGTAATTTTTAATTTCTAACTCTTCTGTTCATATAAATTCCAGGTCACATTAGATCTTGTCAAGTAAGAAGCATTCTTTTTGGTTGATGGTAAAACTGTGATTTTCCATCAGGGCCATTTTTTTCTGATTTGCCGTCCGTCTTGAAACCACTGATCATCTCACATAAAGTCTTTTTTTTGCATTTCAAATCCTTAGAGAGATGAACATTTTCACTGTTGGATATAAATTCACACTATTATTTATACAAAATTGGGGAAAGGGATAGTACATGCAGTTTGGGCTCTAGTAATATAAAAGGAACTTCAGTGGAATAGCAAAATACAACTTGGAAGAAAACTGTTTTTATTGTTTTTAATGATTTTGTTTCTTCCGTTTCTTTACAGTATCCTGGTCTGCATGCCTCAAAGGAGGCTCCATTCCTTCTCAAAGGAGAATCCAGCTCAAACAAATTCAACTGGGCTACATGCCTAGGAGAGTTACTTCTCTGAATAATTATTAATTATATCAATATTATTAACCTGACCCACATGAAACCATTATGTATGTGGATTATATTAAAGGATGCTGGCAATATAGCAATGAAATTTTAATCTGTCAGCATTTGGGAGCACAGGTGAAAGAGGCATAGCTCCCCACTGTCACCCTTAGAAGCCCAAGGAATTTCCCAAGAGTTTTAGGGACCTTGACTAAGGCCAAGCCAGGAATCAGATTTGTGGTTTCAATGCTGAAAAAAATTTCAGGACTAGCCTGTTTATGAAGCAAAGATGGAGATTTTATTAACATTATTTCAATACAGACTTAAGCATGAGGATTAGGAGAAAAAGAAATATTCAAAAAAAAGTAAGATATGTTCAAGAGAAAGGGACAGCCCTTTCTTTCTACAATGCCTGTGTAAAGGATTGTGTTGGAGTTGGAAGTGACTGTCTTATCACTGGGTGGTCCCTGAGGGACACCAGACAGGATTACAAAAGATAAGATGAAAGTCTACCCCACAGGTTTAGTGTCCTCAGCACTCAGGAGAAAGAGGCTAGGAGATCTCTATGAGTTTGAGGTCAGCCTGTTCTATAGGAAAAAAGTCCACCTCATCTGGATACTGGAAGATAGGCTACCTTTACTGTAAACAAAGTTAAGTTTGTTTGAGATTTCAGGCTAGGCCTGGGGAAAGTTATGAGGTCCTACCCGAGGTTATAGGCATTCCTGCCTTACAACTGGGTCCTTACTATTTTAGCATGAACTCTCTATATATCAAAATAATTTTAATGCCATGTGGATATCATTTAGAGTAAATGTTAATTGTGCTTCATTTCTTGCTTTTCAGCTGGTGAGAGGCTTTGACCGGACTTTGGGATTAGGGGTGCCTCTCCCTTTTCATGTCACCCTAATATTTTCTGTCTTTCTGTCCTTCTTCAAGTCCATCTCATGGCCTCACAAAGTTTACAGTCTTGAGAAGCAGTTGAAAGTAAACAAAGTCTAATTATACTTGTAGTAAGTACAACAAAGGAAAATTACAGTGTAAAGTAAAAACATCTCAACTGTATCTGACTCAGGTAGGGCCAGAAGCATTTCTCTAAGACTTAAGTTGAAATATAATTAAAGATGAAGAAAGTGTGTCTCCTGTAGAGGAGGCATTCACATTTGGTCATATGAGTGGACTATAATAATCAAACTTGGAAAAAACCTCAAGAGAAAACAAAACAATCAGATTGCCATGTGAAAGATCTTATATTATTTCAAGAACAAATGAAACCAGAGGAGAATTTTAATAAGGGGCTGACTCAGCCAGCTAGTATTTTGTGGCACTTCTTGAAACCATGCAAAGTAGATCATGGCATCACCTCCAGCCTGTCCCTGCCCCAGCTAGTCTCATTATGAGCTACAGGATGATATCTACTCATTCCCGGCAGCCCTTTCCTAAACATGGATTTCACTGTGGTCAGCTTTCCTCAGTCTGGCCCTCTCTACTATGTTTTGGAAACACATGACTTAATCCCAGACTGTTTTCCTGTTTTCTAGCTGCTATTCAGAATTTCCTGTGATTTTTCCGTACTTCATTTAGTGAAGATGAGAACAGCACTTAAATATACTGTGTTCATATTGCCATCTTGAACTGAAGTGATTTGTTTATGGGCAATTTTTACATATAATAATTTGGTCATCTGATAGTTACCTGGTTCCCTACTCCCTCGCAGCCTGACTCCAGTGTCTAAGTAGTCTCTACTTCTAAGTAGTATGTGTGAAAGGATGATGTTTCCTGGGAAATTAATCTTATAGATACACTCTCACAATGTAAGATGACATGGTGAACATTTGATCACTACAGTCCAAATGACTTTTTCAGAGAAAGGACTAGAAACAATTTAAATGTTTATTAAAAAGAGGAATAGTGCCACACCTACACTGCTATTAGGGAAAAGGAAAACCCCTCTACTTACTAATGTGGCAGCATGAGTAACCCCATCTTGTTACTACCTCTCCATTTTGTTCCCCTGAACAAGGCAAGATTGACCTTTGACTTAACCTAATTCCAGGAAGCCCCCTCACCTCCTGCTTAGAAGTCGGTTCTGAAACATAGCTGACCACAAACAACAGTGTCACCTCAAGACACTACAATAATGCTTATCTTCATGCTCCTGTACATCTGCTTGGTTGCTCCACAGGAACTAGCTTAAGTTTCACACATATATTTATCCAAAGGAAAAACTGGATAAGTTTTAAAACATTAGCACCTTGTAATTGCTTAACTAAAATGCCAGATGTCTTGTGATTTTGACCTTTAAAATCTCCTGTCCCCTCCCAGTTAGTGCTGCATTCTCTAAACTGGCTCAGAGAGGGCAATCACTGACAAGCTAAATAAATTCAGCTGATTCCAAACTTTTTGAGTCTGCGTGGTCTTTTCCCAGTGATCTTGAACTCCATAACACTGATGTAGAAAGATCTCTAGAATTAAATTCCAAGGTGAGATTTAATATAAAACACAAGATTCAGAGCAGTGTAAGGAGGCAGAGGAAGGAGTCATCCATATTATTAGTATATGATTCTATCTGAATAATGAAAAAGAACAAAATCTTTATGTATTGGGGATGGAATAACAGTAGGAGCTGTGAACAAAAGTCCCTGAGAAGAAGCAAACCTTCCCCTGAACCTCCTGCAAGGCTGAATAACTGATTAGAACTTCAGTGATTATGTAGAGGTTGGAATGTTGGTGATCCAGAGCTGCCTCATAGTCACCTTAGGCTGTCTTCAGCCCCCTGGTAGTCGCTTACTGCTCACCTCTTGGTCTCACATACCATCCTTTTGACTAATTGATAAAATCTTTTAAAATGTATTAGCAGACCACTACCTTTCACTAATCAAAAGGCTAAGATAGCACCTGAGGTCTATCACAGAGATTCCCCCCTTGGCTTTAGCCCACCCATCTAATGTTTCCATCAATGTATTTGAAAAGTGCCTTAATTTATTACTTTCTTTGTTCCACTACTTTAAAAACTTCATCAAGTTCAAACATCAAATTTGGGGTAACCTGAATCTGTGTTCCCAAGGTATGGTCACTTGTATTTGACTTGAGAATAAACTATCCCTTGTTCCCTTTGAGGTGAGAGTTCTGTTTTTTCACACTGACAGAACAAAATTCAACTCACACCTTTTTATATAATTTTGTTTTTTAAAATACTTTATTATTTTATTTTATGTTTGAGTATATTGCCTGCATGTATATAAGTACACTCATGTCATGCAATGCTCTTTGAGATCAGAAGAGGACACTGGATTCCCTGGATCTGGAGTTACGGATGATTATTAGCCCCCATGTGGGTGCTGGGAACCGAAGCCCGGTCCTCTGCAAGAGCAGCCAGTGCTCTTAACCACTGAGCCATCTCTCCAGCCTCTCATTTTAGTTTTTAAACATATTAAAGTATTATTGAAACAGCATAAAATTTAAAGGAATGCAGTAGAAGTTCTTAATTTTTATCTTTTTAGCAGTGGAGTCAATAGGTTGTTCAATTTTAGCTTGTTTAGGTTTTGAACAGAAAATTGGCTTTGAAATATGAGTTTCCTAAAAAATCCTTTGAGGTTTTCTCTGTGTTAGTTTTCTATTAAAGTAACTGCCTGTTGTACCCACGCCACTCAATTCGGGTTTCCGAAAAGCAACAAGGTAAGAGGGAAGAAAAGCAGAGAGCTTGATCGATGAAACAGAGCAAGGCTACCGATTTCTGGCTCATGTTTCCAAAACAAAGGCATTTACTGTATGTTTTATTGTCACCTGTGCTGGCTTTCACACATCACAGTGGGCTTCCGAAACTGTCACATACATTCTTCATAAACAGCCTTCTCCAGACAGCATAGTGACATACAGAGATATAAAGTCCTAGGATGGTTCCAAACTGTATAAATTAAAGGAATATTGATCTTAAAATACTAGTATAGTAAATAATTGAAGCTTTTGCCTGGGCTGACACTGGCATTGTTAGAAGTTTTGTCTTTGTAATGGTCTCCCAAGCAAGCACTTAAGCAGTGAAGCCCATTAGCTCTTTATAGAGATCAACTCTGTTGAGTTATCGACAGATTTCTTTAAGCACAGATCTCTTTCTGGAGTCTGATTATTTGGTCTGGTGATGAAAAAGTGCACCATATTATGCAAACTCTCATTTAAAGCAGCTGTAAACACCTGCCTACAAGATGAATGCAGGTGCAAAAGACACACAATTTTCTTACTGCTTCTTTTTCTTCCATTAGGCACACTCATCTGCAGTCAAAAATAGAGTCTTCACAGGGGAAATGGCAGGGCATGAACGCAACCAATAACATCAACACTTTTCTTTGTTGACAATCAAGTTGAGACTGCTCTTTGCTGTACTAAAGACTCCAAGAAGATATTTTAAACAAAGTTGGAATATGGCATTATTATTCACAAAGAGAAACACTTAAAGCATGTCCTTGTAGAAATACTTGTTGATTTAAGTTTAAATCACTTATTAGTGGAGATAATGAAAATACACCAGTGAATACAAACTGTGAACATTAGGTTGCAAAAGATAACTAAAGAAAATGAGTCTTTTACTGGTGGAAATTTCTCAGGATGGTCTTTGCAATTGAATGGAGGAGTTGGGCCTCAGAGAGCCATTTCTGTCAGGAATGAGATGTCGTTCTAATGTAGACCCAGAGAGTAGTGGGAATCTTTTACCACCACGTGACAACACAAGGTTTTGGCTGTATACAAGCCGTAGGGAAGCTTGCACCAGAGCACCACCATACACAAAGCCCGATCTTTGACTCCCAGCTGCCACACTGTGAGAAAATTTCTGTTGCTTATAAGCCACCAAGTCTTTAGTATTTTGTTATAAAATCTTGAATGGAGCAAAATGATGATCTTATTTTTAAAGAAAGCATCTTTAGCTTAGTGCTGCTCTTGAACTTCATTGGAAAATTTCTTTGTAAAAGTGGACAGTGGTTAATGGAGAAACCATTTCAAAACTAGTCCAGGAATAGAAAATGTGTCTGTGGATGATCAGCCACAAGGGACACCTATATCATACACTGTACCACCCCACTCCACCCCAAGGCTCAGGGGCATTTTGGAAGAGGGGGCAGAAAGACAATAAGAGACCTGCATGAAACTGGGTCTTCTGGACATGACAGGACCACTGCACTCATGAACTCACAGGAGCTATGGCTGCCTGCATGAGGCCTGCACAAAATCAAGCCAGTCAACATTTCAGCACAGAGGGGAGAGGGGCTCATGGGCCCCCCACCCCAAGCTGAGGAGCTATCAACAGTTGTTGGCTCCTCAGGAAGGAAGAAACAGTTTTCTTTAAGGGTGTGGCTCCTCATAGGTTGACCATGTTCTAGAGGTTCCACATCCCTGAATATATGGACAGCACAGATTGGACTCGAGTTGAAAGAGACAGACAGAGAGACAGAGAGAGACAGACAGACACAGAGAGTTGGGAGGGGATACAGAGGTAGGGGGTGAATTTGGCATCAGTTAGAGGGAGTAGTGGGGGATAGATATTATAAAATTTTGTACACATGTATGAAATTCTTAAAAGAATTAATAAAAACAAAACAAAGAGAATGTATCTAAGGCTAGAAATGAGATCAAAACAAAAAGCCTCTAGACTGTCTGAAATATCACAATTTAATAAGACCCCAAATCAGAATTGGGGTCTGAATCTGCCACTCACCACTTTATCCACTTTATGATCATGGATATTTCATCTCTATTATACAATTTTTCTCCAATACAATGTTCTCTACCTCACAGAATAACATGTTATCATGTCTATAAACAATTGAACAAAAGAATAGATTTCGATGACATTATTTTGAAGTGCCAAAAACCATGTTAGAACAAGCCTAATATTCAGCCCTTTGCTTGAATTTACTTGCTTGTATGTGCAAAACACTCAAATCATTTATATCATTCTACTATTTGGCGTGATGTAAATAGAAGTAAAACTCTCTGAATTCTGTAATTTTCAGTTTGTGTCAGTATCTCAACCTCCAACCAACAAAGGGTGTCTCTGCATCATTAATCCCCCCTACTACCTGAGCAGAATATTAGAAATAAACCAGAGCTCAAACTTCCTCTGGGATCTCATTGTGCTAGGAATGGTTCTCTGTTCCCATGTAAACCAAATGGAGTCTTTCCTCTTTATTCGGTTCTTCTTTGAGGCTTTTTGGGCTTTGTTCAAGGAAATCAAGTTCCCACATCAAGCCCCAGTTGCTTGATTGGGACTTGGTACCCTACCCCACGCTTACTGATATCTTTTCAAAATAATATGCAGGCTCAATCTTTCTACTCACTCCCTAATCTCCATGTAGTCATATCCAGGCACTGAATGGATCCCTGATTTAGCCTGAAGTAACCCTTAAAGAGCTATAATATTACCAATTACCCTTTATTCATTAATTAATCTCTTAATCATCCCAAACTTATTTTTTGGTCTTCCTGATAAAATTAAGGCATTTAGAATAGAATTCTTGACCCTAACCTGCACTCGCAGTCACATGTTCTGTCTTTTTGCTCGTGGCTACAGATGAATTTTTCCCATGCCCCTTTCAAACAAGTCACCTCCGGGAACACTGAGTTCTATTTTTTCCTATGCAAGAATATCATTCAACCAATTCTTTTCTGTTTATCATATACCATCAGTTTATCTGTTAATCTAGTACACTGAAATGCATAGTTCTTTCTTACATACTTGCATTAGTTACTTTTCTGTTACTGTGATAAAACACCATGACCAAGGTAACTTATAGAAGGAAGAGCTTATTTGGGCTTATGATTCCAGAGGAATAAGAGTCCATCATGGAGTGGGAGGCATGGCGGGAGGCAACTGTAACAGAAAGCTGAGCACTCACATCTTCAAGCATGCCCAGGAAGCAGAGAGAGGAAGCTGGAGGTAGGACAAGGCTCTGAACGCTCAAAGCCTGCCCCCAGAGATGTGCTTCTTCCAGCAAGGCCACATCTAAAGATTCCATGACCTTCCCCGAGCAGCACCACCAACTGGGGACAATTTGTTCAAATACTTGAACTTGTGGGAACCACTTCTCATCAAACTACCACAATAATTAAAAAACCTTTTCTTCTGCCAATCTGCTCCCAGATAGCTCTCTATTACATTCCTTTCTGTACTGAAAACAAGCAAGCAAACAAAAACTTCTGCTATACTCTCAATATTCTTATATTTCAGTATTTCACCAACTGACACCTGATATGAAAGTTTAAATACACACACACACACACACACACACACCACACACACACACACACACACACACACACACCCTCATACCAATTCAGTTCTTTTACTTAAATCTACTGTGTGTCTTAACTCAATTCCAACACCTTCTACCTTGAAATAACATTATATTTCATACGTTAATGAATCAGTCACACAAGACTGCCCTCTAATACAAGCAACAATTTTAAGTAGTTGATTACCACTAGATTATCAATTTTATTACAAAGGTTTAACTCGGGAACATCCAGGTGGAAAAAAAGAAATGCACAGAACAGAGTATAAGGAAGGAATACAGTTTCCAGACACCTTCCTAGGATATCATTTCTATAGCCATTAGTTCAGCAACCTGAAAGCTCTCTGAACCCTGTGGAGACGTTTATGAAAGTTTGAACTTGTAGGCATGAGCAGTTATTAAATCAGTCTCCAGCTTCTCTCTCCTTCTTGGAAGATTGCAGGTTCTAGGCTTCTAATCATGGTTTATTCTTTCTGATAACCAGATGTCAAACAATCCAACGACTTTGTCACTTTAACGTCTCTCGCAGCTTCTCTTGGGAAAACATCCTGTCCCTTTCTTTGTCTCTCCTGAAAAGCTTCCCTACCCTTAATGCGTCTGCCTGCTTCTTCTGTGCCCCACTCCAGGGCTTGCTCCTCCTCTCCCTCCCCCTCCCAGTCTATAATGTCACCAGCCAGACCAGCACCCAGTGTTCTCTAAACTCACTCACAAAATACCCCTTGCCTCCTCCAACTTCTTTCCTTAGTTGATCAGAGTTCTGGGCCTCCCAGACCTCTAGTTGTCCCTGCTCCTCAATCTGCAACATAACAGTCCGGGCAACACTGCTCTGGCTCTGGGGTTACTTTTCCTTTCCTCCTCTGGGGTACACCTGTATCTCCCCCAAAACCAGGGGTCCTTGCATTACTGTTGTCCTCATCCCCAAACTTACCCTGTTTACTTGAGGAAAAGTGCAGAGCCTTCTCTTCACCAAGGAAGAGGAGAAAGAGATCAGCCACCCTTGCAGTCCTAGTGCAAATCAGCCTGGTATCATTGGTGGCAGCCACCGGGGCTCACGGCAGGGAGCTTGTGACACACTTTACTCTCAGCCCAACATTTTTCTCAAGAAATCCAGGAACTCAAACAGAAATTTACTACCACCATTGAAACAATTACCCAGTCATTCCAGGTCCTACAACAACAACTGTCCTCCCTGGCTGAAGTCACCTTCTAGAAGATGCGAGCCCTAGACTTGTGAACAGCAGAGAAAGGGGATACTTGCATTTTGGGGGTGAGGAGTGCTGTTATTATGTCAATCAATAAGGTGGCTCAAGACCTCACACTCAAAAACCGCCAATACCAGCAATCCCCCCAATGGGGGCTCCTTTAGGGGCTCACACCATGGCTTCTACTTGGGCCTTACTTGGGCCTCTACTCTTCCATAGCCCTTATATTAATCATGGCCCCGTCTGTTCTGCTACCTCCAAGGCCAGATCCAACAGCTCACCCATACTAACTTTAATTGTTACTCTCTTTTCCCCCACATGTATATGAAGGACTTTGCTTGGATCCATGAGGTCGAAACTCCTGTCGCCTAACTGCACTCTGTCACCCAGCCTTTTCAACCCAGACATTGACCTTATCAGCAGTAAGCAGGCAGATGAGAGCAGTCATCCCCTACCCTATAACACAAAAGGCTGGAATGATAGAGTCCAGGCCCAAGGCAAACCTTACACTTCCCCCAGTTGTTGCAAGACCTCATGATTTTGCAAGCCCCATAAGATGCATGTTGCAAGGCCCCCCGGAATGCAAGATCTGAGTCAGCATAGCTGCTGACCACCTGCAGACAGATAAGCAGGCCCTATAGACCCATGACACAGTAACCTCAAGAGCTGTTTTCAGCTCATGATGTTTCTCCCAGACAAGTTTCACAATGCACAGACCCCACTTCCCACCGAAACTATAAAATTTCCTTTACCGCCTTCCCCATTCCCCAGCCTCCTATTAGAACTTCCCACAGTAGCCATTAGGCTGCTGGTTGTTTTCACTCCCAAGCTGAATGCCAGCTCCTGTGACCCTCCAAAATAAACTTTACTTTGCCAGGGTCCTCCTGTGTTTTTCCTGCAGTGATTCTCAGCCCGATTTACCTAACAATGACCAGATGTCATCATGAAGTCCAACAAATGTCACTTCGTGAGCTCAAAAGAGGGTCCTATTACCCAGGAAATTCTGAGGGATTGTGGAGTCTATGCTAGTAAGTAGGGATGAAGACCTATATAAATTTCTTAGTGCAAATCTAATATCACATTTTCTTTTAGTAAAATGCCTTGAAAGTCTTGTCTGCATTCAGTTATCAATTGCTCACCTAATTGCTCCTTTAGCGAAAAGTAAATACAATCGCCTTTCTACCACCTCTCTTAAACCTATCCATGTACTTCTAAGAAAATGAATGTAATGAGTCCTACGATTTAGAATCCCAATGTAATTAACTCTTACAAATTAAGCTGAATGTATAGCTTTTATCTTATACCATGTTCCCTTTTTGTGACTCAGTTATGCCCCTAACTCAGAACAATGTATGTGTACATGAGATGTGACAGTAATGATGTTGAAAGCAACATCCCACTCACAAATGTTGCAAGCAACTTGGGGGAATAGGTTGAAGATAGCTATCTGTCATTTTGTATGCCATTCTGAGTCAGTAGGGTCAGATAAACAACTTCCTTTATAAAACGTTATCAAAGATTGTTCATGCCATGCTTGTAATACAAGAATAGACTAGAGGAGGTTCTGAAAGAAGAGTTCTGAAAGAAATCAGAACAAGATCCAGCCCAGTCTTGATTAAACTACTACAAGAGTGAAGTTTAGTGGGGAATCCACCTCAAGTTCTAAAATATATATATATAGGATCTGATCACTTTCAACATCTCTATTCTTAGCCTGCAGCTACAGTCTGCATTCCTTTTTGGACTGCTATGACAGTATCCCTTCCCACATTCATTTCAATAGGTCAGCCAAAGCAATCCACTTAAAATTTAAGTCAAGTGATAGATCTGCTTTACAGTCACTTAGTGGCTTCCCACTTACCAGAGCTTGCAGGATATTCTCTTTCCTTGAGCTACTCGTTTTGCTGAAGCACAAGTTTTGTTGCTTTTGCTAAATTTTCTGCCAAGAGAACCCCTCTTTTCTGTGATATCCCCCACACTACCACACACACACACACACACACACACACACACATGCATGCACATGCACGCACAGACATACATATACATCATTGCTTACTTCTGCCTCCAAGTTGTCAGCAGTTGTATCTGCTTGGAGGAATCTAAACACATGTAGACCTGCAGATGTAAGGGAGTGGTAACTTATAATACATAGCTGATCAGCTTCTGTAATATAAAATATAGAAGGTAGACAGAATGATCCTAAGTCAGCCAATCTGGTTAATATTACAAAGGATTGGAATAGGGACTGGAGAGATGGCTCAGTGCTTAAGAGCACTGGCTATTCTTGCAGAGGACCTAGGTTTGAGTCCCAGCTCCACATGGTGGATAACAACCATCTGTAACTCCAGTTCCAGAGGATCCAACACCGTCTTCTGACTTCCATGGGTAGTATATAACACAGGTGTACACATATGCAGGCAATATACTCATACATATAAAATAAAAATAGTAATAAATATATTTTAAAAAACAAAAAAAAAGGAATAAACTGGAGTTTAAGGGAAGAGTACTTGGTGGAAATTAATCATAATTTGCTCCCCATGTATATGAAAAAATGAGAGCCTGCCATTGGATGCAAAAATAAATTACATTTCACAGATATTTTGTAGACAATAAATCACATTTTACTTTATTGATTTTGATGGACACCTGTTAAAGGAAAAAATTTCTATATCTAAACAGCTATAACAGCTACATAAAAAATTGTATATATGTAACATAAAGTTTCCAGATTGCTTTCACATAACAAAAAAGTAGATCATCTTATATACATAACTATGCATTAATTATCCATGACAATTTAACTAATGTAACAGATATGTCTTATATGAATTTTATAGACAGGATGCTATATATTAAATATTCTTTATAAATAGATACATTAATGTAATTATCATCACTCAAAAAGTGATGCAACTTGTCCCTTTGAAAATCTCACAGAATTTTCAAAATTTTCACTAGTGAAAGCATGTTTTGTGCTAACATCAGAGTGTGTGACAGAGATATTCAGAATAAGCAACTAATTCAAATGCTGTATACACAGCCAGAGATAAATTTAAGAATTTGATAATTCCATTTATAAGATTCTTCTCATTCTGCTTTAAATCAAGAGTTTGTGTCTCAAAGCAAGGTATAAAAGCATATGTAATGAGAATGAGCAGCCCATTCTTGTATTTGATTCATTTCTTCACGGCAGTTTTAACAGTTCATTAATTCCAGAATCCAAGAGCACCTTGGACATGATATTGCTTTCTGTCATTACTGTATTTCTTCCATTCCACAAGCCAGGCCTCTCAGGTTCCATTCAGTCACTGATGGAACTGCCAGCCCAGCCCTGAACCATTTTACCACTAGATCATTTACAGACTTGTTGTGGTACTTTCCTCAGAAATAGGTAGGTTTGCTTATCCCCATTCCACAAAATCATTATTCACAATACCCTATCTCCAGATTATTTCAAACATTCTTTTTCCAGTAAAAATAATATTTCTCCATTGTTTTTAAAGAATGAGATGGAAACTCTCTCTGTTTTGCATTTGTCTTAGTTTTATTCCCCATTGCTGAGATAAAATACTCTGATAAAAGCCACTTAAGGCAGAAAGGGTCTTATTTGGCTCACAATTCCAGGTTACAGTCCATTACTGTGGGGAAGGCAGGGGGACAGGAACTTGAAGTAGCCAATCACGTTACATCCACAGTCTAGAGCTGAGAGCAATGCTTAAAGCATGCATGTCAGTGCTCAGCTCCCTCTGTCCTTTACATTCAGTCCAGAGCCAGCCCACGAAATGGCTGCCTACATTCAGGGTGGGTCTTCTTACCCCAACTCTCCCAATTAAGAAAAATTCTTCACATGCAGGCCGACAGGCCAACAATAACTCAATCCAAATAATTCTTCATTGAGACTTCCTTCCCAGGTGATGCTATCAAGTCAACAATCAAAACATCACCATCACCAATTTCTTCCTATAAAAATAAAATCTAACATATATGAAGCAGCAATAATTATAGAACCATGAAAATAACAATGAATTAACAGAGATAGTTTACTTCCAGGGCACTAGTGTGAGGACATTAAAATTTTAAAATATTCAAAAATGATGTACATTATTATTTATCTCTGAGAGTAGGAAATGGATATTTGAGCACCTGCTAGTATATTAACCAGTTTTCCATTGTTACGTCAAAATATCTAAAGAAACCAACTGAGAGTTTTTTTCTCTCATTGTTTCAGTACATGGTTACCTGGCTCCATTTTTCCTAGACCTGTGATAAGGCAAAAAGCATGGTAAAAGAGTGTGGTAGAGCTACCATCTCATGGTATTCAAAAGCAAAGAGAAATAGAAAGGGGTTAGGGACAAGCTGTAACCTTCAAAGATGTGCCCCCAGTGACCTACTTCCTTCAACAAGACTCTACCTCCTAAGAGGACATTTACCTACAAATGCACCCCCAGAGCCACTAGCTCTGGACCAAACCTTTAATGCATGGGCCTTTTGGGATAGGGGGCATTTCATATTCAATCCATGACATTCCACCTCCAGCTTCCAAAGTCTTATGTTGATTTCAAAAAGGAACATGCGTTCAGTACTTTTCCAAGGGTTCCCATGATCTTAACAGCGTCAACATTGCTGAAAAGTTCAAGTCCCAAGTCTCCTCTGAGACTCAAGACAAGCTCTTAGCTGTGAGCGTCAGTCAAAATCAAAGAGCACATTGCATAATTCTAACAGAATAAATATTCTTATTCTTAAAAGAAGAAATGGGGACACAGAAGGGAGAAAGGAAATCAAAGCAAGACCAAAACCTAATGGGTGAAGAATTAAATCTTATAGCTCCACCATTGGCATCTGGTGTGTTTGGTGGCATCATGTGAGTTCCAAAGGGCTTGAGTAGATCCAACCCTGCATCTTTGCTAGATGCAGGGTACATGGCATCCCTAGGATGTCTCCACTTACTGCATGGAGCATTCTTCAGCAGACATTGCACCTAACCACTGGTAAACTATAATGTACATGATGTCTAGTCCAGTTCCCAGCAGAATCCTCACTCCCATCTGAATTAGCTTGCTTCTCTGCTGCTATGATAAAACACTGACCTAAACAAACAGAGCAGAAAGTGTTTATTTGTCTTACACATTACAGTCCCTCATCAAGGGAAGCCAAGACAGGTACTCAAAGCAGGAGCTTGAAACAGAAACCACAGAGAAACACTGCCTACTGGTTTGCTCTCAGGCTCACATTCAGGTGCCTTTTTTATACAACTCAGACCCACCTGCCTAGGGATAGCACTGCCCACAGTAGGGTAGGCCATCCTACAACAATTAGTAATAAAGAAAATACCCCACAGACATGGCCACAGGCCAATCTATTCTAGGTAATTCTTCATGTGAAGGTCTCTTCCTAGGTGATTCTTGGTTTATATCAAGATGATGCTATTATAACCATTTGAAATCTCATTTATTTACAGTATTTATTCTCCACATTCCTATGGGAATGCTAGCCTTCTAAGCTTTCAGTATTAATTATCAAGCTATACTTTAAAAATTCTGGAGTCCCTTTAACAGCATCTCCAGATTTACAAGTTCTTCCTACAAATCAATTCCAAAGATTTTTGGACAACATAATCAGGTAGTTATAGCAACAACCTCACTTTTACATGTCAAATTTCCCTTTTGGTTGGGTTTTCAATCTTTATGACAAGATACTGGAGAAAAACAATGTAAGGGAGGAAAGATTTGAACATTTGCATTCCCAGTTTCAGAGAATTCAGTGCGTAGTCAACTGGTCATCTGGCTGCTTGCCTTTGGGATACAATGAGGCAAAGCATCACAAATGGGAACATGTGGTGGAGCAAAGCTTCTCACCTCATGGTAGCCAGTAAGCAGTTAAATACAAAAGAAAAAAATACAAAAGAAAGCATCTAAGGATAATCAGCAGCAATTTTCAAAAAGTGAAAAGGTAAATGAAAGCTTAAAGCAAATACTTATTGAACTGAAGCCAATATTGTAACTAAGAATGTATAATTTTTGTTTAGGGTATCTTCCCTTCAGTGAGACCCTCAACACAATTTTCTTAAGTTCCCCTGTTATAAATACCAATATGTATTCATTCAACTAACTGTTTTAGGAAGCTTACAAGGCATACCCTGAGTGACTTTCCTCCCACTTAGTCCTGCCTCCTTGTATGCACCACCTTACAAAATTGCCATGAAATTTTGATTCCACCCATCAGTTACATCAGAGTCCTTATCCAAACACTTCTGAAAAGCTCATCAGCCAGCAAACAAGCCTTCACGGGACACTTCAGATGCAAACCATAACAGCTAGACTCCAAAAGAGACATACCCTTTGCTAGTTATGCCCCATCTTAGAGCTCTACTATGCTGAATCAGTCCTGACATGTTTGACCAACAGTAGGCAGTGGGAGTAGCAATGTGAAATTCAAGTCTAGATTATGAAGGACTCCAGTGCTTCACCTAGGCTCTCAGAGATTCTGGATTTCTTACACTAGGAAAGCTGGTCACTGTGCCATGAAGACACAGTGGTGGTTTGAATGAGAATGTCCCCCATAGGCTCCAAGTATTGTCCCCAGATGGTGGCACTGTTTTGAGAGGTCTTAGAAGATGTGGCCTTGCTGGAGGAAGCACATCCCTAGGGGATGGGCTTACAGAGTCCTTAAACCTTACCCCAGATTTCTATTCACTCTTTGCTTCCTGTGCCTGCTTGAAGATATGAGCCCTTAACTTTCTGCTCCTCCTCCAGCCACCTCACCATACCTCCGCAACATGACAGGCTCTAATCTCTCTAGACCCTGGGATCCTTTTAAGCTCAAATAAACTTTTCCTTCTATAAGTTGCTTTGGTCACAGCAACAGAAAAGCAAGTAATACAAGCTTCTGAGTAAAAAGACCCAGATAGAAGGAGCACGATGTCTTTGACCAACAGCCAGCTGTAAATTGCCAGTCTTGTAAGTGATGCACCTTACGGCAGATCATACAGACCCAGACAGACTTTGTCATGAGTGCAGGCATATAACTGAAACTGCACAAGAGACCCCAAGAGACCCCTGCCTAACTAAGCTCTTCCCAAACCTTTGACTTACAGAAACCACAAAAATAACAAAAGATTATTGTCCATCTAAGCCACTAATTTTTGGAGTGCTTTTTAAAACAGCAGTAAATAACTAATACATAGAGAACTTTAGAAAAACATGCTTGTGAATATTTTGTTGCTAATTTAAGTTAGAGAGCTTTGCTTTGGCAATTAATTGTTAATGTTTGTGGAAGCATTTAGTCTGTATTTGTCTATATTTTTGTAATTTTCAGACAGAAAGTAAGCTCCAAGAATATCACCTGGTAATTTTCAAGGAAACATTTAAGAAACTGGTGATATAACTCATAGAAACTGACAGTTAACCCAGATACTAATATATAACCCTTCTTTAGTGGAGGCAAATTGTCACAGAAGTGGGTCTTTAGAAGACTGTCAAATCCTGAATAGGAGAAGCCTTCTCTGGTGATGAATATTGCAGGAAGGCTTTGAACACTCTGTGAGCCACTCTGAATGAAAAGAACTTTTCAGGGTATGAAGAGAATGAATCTCACACTTTGCAAGGCCCTTTCATAATAGCACCCACCCTGCCTTTCTGCTCTTATTTTCAATATAGCCTGTTCAATTAAGCACAATAATGGAGGCCTGTGATGGCCCAGATCATTCATTGCCATGATCCTAACACATCGTTTTTGTTGTTGTTGTTAGCTTCAACCTTGTTCCTCACAACCTACCTAAGGGTATTTCCAAGAGAAGAAGGACAATCTGGATCTTTACCTTCTTCTTTTCCTATATTCCCAACCACTTCAGAAGGTCTTTTTTGAATGAGTAAATTGTTTCAAATAGGAGCTATTTGGGGATATGTGAGAAAGCACAGATACAGAGGGCTTATAAATAAAGTCAGTTTAAAATTAATTAAGATTGGCTACTTCAATTTTAAGTATACTTGGGCTTATTTATTTCATAATCTTTTTGGCTAAGACACTCCACAAATATTACACTGCTCAGACTGTAGAAGAAAACCCAAAGGTTCATATATTTTATTCATAAAAATAAGATGTTCAACTTCCATTTTCAGGTCCCACATATAAAAAACTTGACTTAAAGTACTCACCTGGTGTTTGCAACAAGAAAACACTGAAAAAACTGAGTATAACTGATTTTTGTGAACTCACCAAAGATTTGAGGTCACAGGGTATACTGTTACACTGAGATCTGGAGACAGGTGAACACAAGCAATTTCAGCAGACAGCAGCTTACTGAGTGGAAGTCACTCAAAGTATAGGCTGGTAGAAAATTTAAGTGGCATTTTAATGAATTGCTAGAGGCTAACTGTAGGCTAGCTAGAGAGTGAGAATTTCTGGGGACTTAGTCTTAAGGGGAACTGCCACTTGATTCATTTTCAAATAATGACTCAACAATTTCATTCATGTGTTGAGCTAAAACTTAGAAACGTTTTTTCATAGATATACTATACTCTTTTTTTAAAGCAGGCTCTCACTATGTAGCCAAGGGTAGTCTTGAACTTGAAGTCCTTCTACTTCAGCCTTATGAGTGCTACGATTACAGGTAAATATGACCAACCACCGTTGCACTAGTCTTCATAGAATCAAACTGAAAAATAACGACTGTCAACAAAGAATGTCCAAATTTTGTTCTATCTATGCAGTGCACTACTACTGAACAATTAATAACTTCAACTATAAATATAAACTATAGTTATGTATAGGCATATCATTGTGTGTGTGTGTGCGGTATATGTGCATGTTCATATGGGAGTGTGCATGCATGTGTGCATGTGCACATGTGGAGGCTAGAGGTTGACACTGGATATCCTCCTTAAGTGCTCATCACCTTATTTTTTTGAGACAGGAACTCTCACTAAACCTGGAACTCACCAATTAGCTAGGCTGGTTTGCCTCAGAGCTCCAGGAATCTTCCTGCCCCTGTCTTCTCAGTGGAGGAATTACAGGTGCTCACCACCATGCCTGGCATTTAGATGGTTCCTGTGGATCTGAATACGGGTCCTCATGCTTGTGCAGCACTTTACTAAGCCAGGTCCTCAATCCAGTATAGATGTATCTTGCAAGTTTAACACTGACTATTAATTGGAGGTATTAAAATTCAGGTACTGTTACCCTTATTGAGAACAGGTTAGTACTGGAGACGAAGAGGAGAGGGATTCAAGGCACTGGTCTGGTTCTTGGTTTAGATGTTAGTGAATTCACTTTTTTGAAATATATTGAGATGGACACTACAGCATGCAAATGGGGGGTGCAAAGGTTCATCAGTGGGAGCACTGTCCATAAATGAGTCTTTGCATTAATGAGTAAGAAAAGCTTTTAGGAAGTTTTACCTGATACTGAGTCATAGAATTCTTCCATTGATGCCTCTTAAGAAACTTCTGAAGAAATTGATTTTTTTTCAAGCTAAGTCGTTTCAATGTGACAAACCAGAGATGAGCAATGAGGTGAGAACAAAAGCATACTAGGGTGCCATTGAAAATAAAAAGCTTGTCAAACAGATGAAAAGTTTGGAGATAGCAAGTCATCTAATTGTTATAGTTCTAATCCTTTGTATTTAGTTTTAACAAGATATCCTTGCATAGAGTTTTAATGAAAGCAATACTGCTGTAGTTTAGTGAGATTTTTGTGTTTAAAAAGTCAAGAATTAACTGGCTTGTATTGCTTTGTCACCATCCAATGACAACAACGAGAATTACAGGCACCACAGACACTATGCACTTGAACAAATATTTACTGAGGCTGCCACATGCAGGACCTGTGTCCGAGTCGTTACTATTTAGGACCCCCCAACATTTAAATGGTGCACATATTTTGTTATATAAATGATTAATGCTATGAACAATCACTGACTCAGTCATTTTTGCTGATGTCTCAAAAGACAATACCCATCTATTCACTCCATTACAATATTGAAAACTCAGTCTCTTGAGTCTTTTTTAGTACCTTAGAATGTTTAATTATATTTTCACTTCTTTTGTGCGTGAGGGAGGCCATGTACTAAGATGTTGGGTGACACTATTCCTGGGGAGACATGAACTAATATCTACTCACCCCAGATAGGGAATCAACCACAAACCAAAGTAAGGATGCTAACAAATTTCAACTTGGTGAATCACTGAGTTTTATTGGGGTTACTTATAGGATAATTGGCAAATGGTTTATTTACAGGAACTGAAATGACTCAAAGATAGCTGCATTAGTAAAGGCCACCCCAGCATGAGTAACAGCTCCAGAAACCTGGAGCATACAGCCCAACTTGCAGACAGATCAAAAGACTGGAGACTTCCATGTAGTTCAGTTGGTCTGAGCCTTTTCTAGGCAGTTAGGCTGGTCTCTGCATTTTCCAGGCAGTCCAGCTGTTGTTTCACCTCCTTAAACATCTTATATCTTTCCTGTAGGATGGAAGGCTACCATTTTCAACTAAGTACGTGGAAAGCCAGGTATGGTAGCTCCCATTTGAAATCTTAGCACTCAGGAAGCTGAGACAGGAAGATTGCTATGAGATCAAGGCCACTCTGGGCTACTGAGTGAGATCCAGGATGAATTCCAAGCCTGTCTGAGCTAGAGTGAGGCCCCATCTCAAAAGAAAATACTAATAAAGGTCAATCAGTATTTAATTGAGGTAAGACAGGTTTTGTTTTATTTAGGGGACTTTGGGGTTATAGCACTGGATTTTTCCTTTCACAGATGTTATCTAGGTTTTCAAGGAGTAAAAAAGAGGAAAGAAAGAAAGCCTTTTTTTTCGGATGAAAAGGAATTTCTGAAGGGCTGACCGTATCAAAATCAGAAACAGAAGCTGATATAGTGTCTTTGTTTCTGTAATTAAACATATCATAGTTCCCAACTGGGGTGGTATTCAATATGATAACTATTCTCCTACAATATTAAATATGTCTTTGAATATACTATCCCACTGCCCCAGGATAAAAAGAAATGACTAAAAAATAACTTGAGACACAGGATTTGATAAATAAGGGAAAGAATATGAAACAATCAGGATGATAAAACCATCGTCATGGATCATGAGACCCCCAAAATGCTGTGAGTGAAATAGAGCATCTCTCTATAGGCTTTTGCTGATCCTGGCTTCTTATAACTGCAACAAGCAGCAAAGCCTTCTTTAAGCCCTGCCTGGCCAGCAGCTTATGTATCTGCTTTCAGACCAAGCTCTCATTACTTTGCATCTCTCCTCTCTGCACTCATTCCCACAAAACAGCACTCAGAGAATGTAAATGATCTGCAGCTAGTGGTGTATATTTTGGGCTCATTTGGTGTAATTAGTCTTCATGAACTTTACAGATGATTACCATATAAATATAAACAGGATTTACTTACCACAGCCTCCCTTTTCTTTAGTACATTACCTTTAATCAGTAATTATCAATCTTAAGAATTGTTAAACTCCCCCCCGTCCATTTTCCCATGAAAATATCAGACAATATCAAAGAAGAGATACAAGTTAAGCAAAAATCAGAATCACGGTAAAAGTTCCAAAAACCAAGGATGCCCAAGGGAACATGGCATAGACCTTCATGACCGGAAGGAAGAAAACCTGAACTCTCTAACATAATTAACATTTCTACCTTCCAATTACCTAGCTCACCAACTCAGTGCCAAAAAATTTCCATTTCTCTCATTTCAGTCATATCTCACCAGCATGTTTTTTCAACCCCAAACTGCCTCAGAATGAAATGCTTAAATTCTCACTTCTTGAAATAGAATCTTTTTGTTTACTATAACAGCTCCATACCCTAAGGCAATACCATCAGTCAATGTGTATGTTGAATGAATGAATGAATGAATGAGAATAACTTATTGAACTCCCTGAGCAATCATATTTATATAGCATGAAAGCCCCACAACCAAACGTAATCAAATACTTACTAAATGAGATACAGGTAGGGAAGTTTATGTGGATGGCAATGTTGACTTGAACCCTCATCAAGGGACTTACAAAAAAGGAAGAACACGCACATAACATTTGAAAGATGCATTTTCTGTTGGCTTAAATAAAGGATATATTCTACATGTCTACAGGAGAAAACCATCCCTGATTGAGGAGAGAAAGCTGCAGGATAAGAATAATAGCAGTAGATACTCAGGTTTTTTTTTTTAAAGGAGAGAAAGCTGCAGGGTAAGAATAATAGCAGTAGATACTCAGGTTTTTTTTTTTTTTTAAATGTATTGTCTAACTCAAATCATTTCCTCTTCCCTTCTGTAGTACAAACACTTATTATCTTCATTATATAGATGAATACTCCAGGGTCAGGCAGACCTGGTCACATTTAGCTCTAGGGCACATACTGTATGCAGAATTTTAATGGAGTTTAAGCATTTTATTTATTATTACTAATAAAGAAACTAGTGTTTAATATTTGTTGAATGTTTTCTATGTGCCAGGACTGTACTAAATGCTTTACTTAGGTTGTTTTATGTAATTCACATGAAAATTTATGAAATCCAATCATGATTCCCACTTGACAGAGGAACAAACTAAGACTCACAGAAGTTAGTAGTCTGTCCAAGTTTCAAAGATAAAGATGAAGCGAAAGGATAGGGTAAGCCTGACCTAAAAGCCTCTATACTTCAGCAGTGTGCAGCAAAGATGAGTCATGCTCTGCAGGCAGCTTTAGAGTTAAGCCATGTGGTGGCAAAGAGGACAGTACTTTCAACCCAACTCTATTTTCAACAATTTTAAAGCAACATGAACTCTCTGAAGCTTCTGTTTGAGTGGTGACTGTCCTCTGCAATTGAAAGACAGTACATTTTGGCTATTAAACTGAGATCTATTTGATACCAAATCCATTGTTGTAAAGAAGTTTTCAGTGTATCAGTCTGAAGTCTGGACTGGAGGTGGTCATTGGCAGCCCTTCCCAGAGCAATATGAGTGGCCTGAATCAAGCGCATGTCAACTAAAACATCGATGTTCCTCTTATGGTGCATGCCAGTGTGGTCCCATTTAAAAAATATTTTATTTATTGTTTTTATTTGGTGTGTATGAGTGCATTTCCTGCATGTGTGTAAGTGTACCCATGTTGTGCAAAGCTGGTGGAGGTCAATAGA
The DNA here is from genome assembly GCF_000622305.1 of Nannospalax galili. Classification (NCBI taxonomy): domain Eukaryota; kingdom Metazoa; phylum Chordata; class Mammalia; order Rodentia; family Spalacidae; genus Nannospalax; species Nannospalax galili. The sequence continues at coordinate 5,337,526 of NW_008358101.1, forward strand.
AGGCATTGGATCCCCTGAAACTGGAGTTAAAGGCTGTTGTTAACGACCATGTCACCATGTTGGTGCTGGGAACTGAACCTGGGTCCTCTATAAGAGCAGCCAGTGCTCTTAACCACTGAGCAATCTCTTCATCCCTCTATTTAAAAGAAAATATAACAAGGAACTGACACTGTCCAGTCAGCATAAAAAAAAGTATACAGAGTTTTGCTCTTGTCTCTATTGTAGATTATCTTTAATGTTGTCCAAATAGCTGACTTTTAGTGAGCTTCTCTTCTTCAGCTACCTCATAAAAATGGCAATGACACCTACTTCTTAGGGTTGATATAAGGATTTAAGTAAAACAACATATCTTGAGTACTTGTTTCAATGCCTGGCACACAGAGAACAAACAGTAAGCAGTATCATATCGAAGTTATGTAACAATTACAGTAATTAGTAACAATAATCATATAATCAGTAATTTGCATGGTCTAAGAACAGGTGGTCCTGCCAAATGAGGAGCTCTGCTGACTGCGGTCCTGTGACAGCCTCCCCTACTGATCATGTTTTTATTTCTCATGTGTATCCCAAGAAAATCAGGAATTGCCAATCCAGAGAAGGGAAGCCAGAAATAACATTGTTTTGAAGGACTATAGGAATTACAGGCAGAGCAAAGAAGTTAGAGAATAAAGGGGTATTCAAAAGACAAGACTCAATCACAAGGTAAAAATGAAGAATAAGACATATTGTAATGGAAATTTTGATTGCTGTGGTAGGAAGGGCTGAATCCTGCTGGTTATCTAACTCTTGCAGAGGGGTAATATGAACTGTGACATCTTGAGCCATGGTTTAAGGAGAAGCAAAGTGGTCCCTGTGTTGCACAGAATAGTGCCTTGGTGCCTAGATTGTCATGGTTATTGATAAGAGAAGGGGACAAGCCAATGGCAGAGACATTATAGATATTTCCTTTCTTCTTCTGAAGCTACCCTTTAAGGCCCAGTAGCCCCAACAGTACTTCATAGTACCGAGTAGATACATCTAAATAGCCCCGGGATCAGTAGAAATCTTTTCACTGCTGGAAGGTACATGGGGTGTCCGGTTCCCTGCTCCCCATCCTTACAACAACCCAAGGCAAGAATTCTCCAAAACTGCAGTTTGGAAAATCCTAATAAGTTTATTGGACTTGCTAACTGAGCTTGAGGCACTGGTTTACTTACAGAAGTGTGGGTGTCTCCCCATTCACGGCCAAGAGTACACACCTAAACATAAATACTGTGGCTTCCCGACAGCCACGCAAAATGGCAAGAGACCTGCCTTGTGGTTTTCTTGGCTTATATGTCCTTAGTCCCTCCCCATCATGCATCTAAGGTCAACTGAGTAGGAGAGGTAATGGGCTTCCCTTTGTTTGACTCCTTCCACAGAGTGTGGGAAGGCGGTGGGACTATAGCTTGCTGTCATAGTGGTTGGAGGAATTTCCAGGTTACATCAGAGAAAAGATGGAGGTGGTGAGAGTCCCTGGGATCCCCACTCTCCTCAAGCACTATTTTCATTCTGTCCTTAGAAAACAGCAGTTTTTATGGTGAAAAATGGTTGCTGGTGGGGTGTCATTAGCCTGGACAAGGGAATCACCTGTACTTTATGCTCATTTTTGCCACAAACTAAAACTATTCCAAAAAGTAAAATCTATTTTAAGGTAATATTAGTGGAAAGTTATATTTAAGGGGTCCAGGTGTTCAGCTGTTATAATATTTCATTGGCAAGTGCACACACAGATTATTAATTTGAACAGCAGAGTCAGGAGTTTCCCTAATGTTCACAATAGAGAGCCCAAAAGGAGCTAAAAATGACCTATGGTGTGATTTCCTACCCATTCTGTAGTCTAAACATCAAGGTGTGATTTCGTTTTGTTGTTCATGCACTTTATTAATGCATACATAAGTATTTTCATCAGATTTGTTGATTCAGTAAGTCAGAGAATACATTCCCAACATCTGACGAAGTGGCCGGCCAATAGAACTGTAGCATTACATTCACCTGAAAGCACATGCTCCAAAGGCAACCGACTTGAACATTCTCACCCACCTTGTAGCATTTCAGGACAGCCTGCTCAAGCTTCTTTATTTGGTGCTTATTCTTTTGGGGAGTATTACAAGACATCTTCGTTTTTCTTAGCACTACCATAAACATTTTGATTGAATGTTGTAATCAAGCAAAGCATGTCCCTCTTCCAGTGGTGTGCCAAGAAAGACCAGCCTTTGCTGATCAGTAAAATGCCATCTTTTATTCTGGATCTTGGCCTTTATATTTTGTTTGCATATAAGGGTTGGTTTTAAGATAGTCTTCCATAAGGATTTCTTCAAGAATCTGCATCTTAGTGGCAGGTCCATTACAAATGGTGAGTCTGAAAGGAAGAGCTTTCTGCAGGTCCACAGACTCCTCCTGACCCGGTGTATCCATTATTTTTTAAGCTTTATCTATGCATTTTAAAACATTGCACACTCTCTGGTGTTTCTATTTTTTGAAGTCTATATTTATTGATCTTCCTACATACTTTGGTGAACTTTTCCACACTGATTACTCAATCTCTCAAAATACTGACAAAGGATTCATGTTCCATCTCAGTCATATTAGGTCTCACACAGTGTTGTCATTAATTACATGGTCTTCTTAATGGCCAGAGCACCTACTGAAAAACAAGTTATTGAACAGACTTCTTCATGCTCTACAAAATAATACGATAATTCAAATTTTCTCAGAGAATTTGACAAAACTCATAAAGTCCATGTTTTAATTCATTCACCTCATATCTTTTCAGATCTGTGTATCAAATTTTGGTTCTTCTAGATAATCAAATTGTATTCTGTTTCTGAATAAATAAAAGTGGATCAAGATGTAGGCTTCATAAACCTTTCCAGACTTTCTGGGACACTTTCATGGTGAGGAATATGGAAATATTGTGGAACATAATCTTCAAGATTTACAGTTCTGAATAGTAAATGAGATATGGGGGTGTAAGTCGAGCTTTCCAAGTCTTCTTTTTATTGAGGTCACAGAAGTCAGTATAATGGTTATTTTATATGACAATTTGCCTGTATACTTGATCATATATTTATGTCTGTGAAGGAGTAATTTTAACTGTGACTTAACATTTCAACTGGTGGATTTTGAGTGAAGCAGAATGACCTCCATATCATGCCCTGATCCAATCCATTGAAGATTTTAGTGGAATAAAGACTGAACAAGAAGGAGTTCGTCTAGCAGTCAGCCTTCAGACTTGAATGAAACATGAGCTCTTCTATGGGTCTCCAGCCTGTTCATCTTCCCAGCAGATTTTGAGCTTTCCAATAACCATCATCATATTAGCCACTGTCTCTCAAATACTATGTAGAGACTTGTCTTGTTGCTACAACAAAATATGAGAAACAATAGCTTAAGGAATAGTTTATCTTGGACTTTAGTTCCACATAACAGAGTTGATCAAGGCCGGAAAAATATACTGGCAGGAGCAGGACGTGACTGGTCACATTCCAGGAAGCAGAAAGTGATGAATGCTGGTACTCAGCTCACTTTCTCCTTTTTATTTAGTCCAGGACCCCAGGTCATCAAGCAGTGGCACCCATGGTTAATGTGAGTCTTCCCACCTCAATTAACCTAATCTAGATAATCCAGGCATGCCCAGAGGCTTATCTTCTAGGTAATTCCATAGCCTCTCAAGTTGACTATCTATCATATCTATCTACTATCTATCTATTGATCCAAATAAAAAGTAAATTATAATGTAATAAAAGAAATATAATTTATGGTTTTGATTTCAAAATTCATGATGCTTGAATAATGGACTGTTGGCAAGGGATGTATTGCAATTTATAAAATATAATACATGAATTGAAAATGGAAAACATTAAATTTATAACCTAATGGGATCAGTGATTTTTTTAATCTCTAGTTTCTAATATTAGCTTCAAGTAACTGATTGCTTGGACACAGAATGAAAATTAATTGTTCAATAGTAGCTCACATTAAAAAGCCTCAATAAAGCTGGGACTGAGCTGGAAGCTTCTCCCCTGTTGGCTAGCTCTTATAGTACTAGAAGGTGCTAAGCAGGCTGCTGGGGGGAAAATGAATTAATGGTCATACCTGACTGTGAGCCCTACTAACTAGTATAGGAACCTGCTAGACAAGCTATATCCACTTGTATGATAGTGGCACAATGGCGTAGGGGTGCCTAACTCCTCTCTGATTGGATTTGAAGCCCATTCCATAAGAGGAAATACATTCCTGATATGGTAAACCCTGTCAAAAATAAGTGGTCAGGAGATCATAGACCCCCAAAAGGGAACTTACCATTCTTGTTTAGCAAAATTGACATAGTGCCTATCTGCTTTCTAAACATCTGTTTATACACATAGATCAAAGGTATTTTCAGCCTTAATCAGAAAAGCGTCTCTTAGTAGTGAATGGTGATGGATGCAGACTCACAGCTGCTCAAGGTACTGAAAATAAGATGCTTGAGTGCTCAGCTCCAACCAAGACTCTTACACCACCCCATTAAGAGTCAGGGAACATTGCAGGTGATGAGGCAGAAAGAGTACAAGAGCTGAAAGATAAGGCCAACCAAATGCCATCTTCAGGGCACAACAGCCATTGTAATCATGAACTCATAGTAGCTAATGTTACCTTAACTGGGCTTGCACCAGACTATGGTTTAACTGGGCTTGCACTAACCGTGTCTTAACGGGGTTTGCACTAGACTATGGTTTAACTGAGCTTGCACTAACTGTGTCTTAACGGGGTTTACACTAGACTGTGGTTTAACCTGGCTTGTACTAACTGTGTCTTAATGGGGTTTACACTAGACTGTGGTTTAACTGGGCTTGCACTGTGTCTTAACGGGGCTTGCACCAAAGACCGTGGTTTAACTGGGCTTGCACTGACTGGCCCTGCCAACAGTCAGTCATGGATAGGGAAGGGGATCGTGGAGTTCTACAGCTCCTTGCTGAACTATTTTCTACTGATAGGCTCTGGGGTAGCTTTGTCTACTGTCTTCAGTTGTGTACCACTGGTGAGCCTGCCAGGCTGCAGTGAAGAGTACCAAACCCATGATCACACAGACCAACATGGTTAAACTCAGTGAGTCATAAAACAAAACAAAAAGACATGAATGTGTGAAAGAGACTTCTAGGGAGGAAGGGGGTGGCTAACAGAGGCAGAAAAGAGATAAAAGAGGGTAGGGGTACGGAGAGTAATCAGAATGCATTGTATACTTGTATGACATCAGAGAAAAAAAAATTAAGTAGAAAAAGTAAAACAAAAACCCCTAATAAAAGACCAATATGTAGGCCAGAGGCAGAGTGTTTTCATAGCATCCATGGGACACCAGAACCATGTACACACACCCAAAACAGAAACAAGAAGAAAATAAAACTGTAGGCTAGGGACCCAAACAAACTAGGAGCTCACAGTACCTATGGCACAACTGTGGCCAACTATGATTAAGTAACCCAGCATAGAACTGGGAAAATGAACAGCAGACTCCAATCTTATCTAAAGGACTATTGACAACTGATTATTGCTAGATGAGGAACAGCTGACCCTCCTAAAACAAAGACCTCTATATAGGCTGACTA
>NW_008358101.1:5343643-5365762 GCF_000622305.1 Nannospalax galili
CAACTGTGAACCTAAAAATTTACAGCCACTTTTGAAAGAGATGTATCCTTGCTCTGGAGCATATTACTGAATATGTTAAAGCTGTAATGAAATGCTTCTTCTAATCATGTAGTTATTTAAAATTTTTAAAAAGAATGATTAAGTAACCTGATTATTCTCTGTGTTGGTTATATGATAAATCATATTCAGTTCCAGTGTCACCAACCTGAGTATTCTATATCCTCTCAAGAGAACATACTGGACCCCAGCTTCTTAAACTGTGGGTCATGATGTCATATGGAATTACTAAATGTTAGTGTAACAAAAAAAAATTTGGCAGTAGTAAAAGGATTCTGTTTGTGCAATGGCTGGAAATTCATTCAAAACTATGTAAGGGATGAATCTGAGAAGATTCTGGCATCACCTGCATATATTGCGTCCTGCAGCTTCACTGCACTTCGGTTCTGAACACATAGTGCAATTTGCAATATGCCATGCCAACAAACACTGTCTGAAACCCCTCTACCAGATTCCACAGTATTGTGTATGCATACAAAGCTTTCTGCTTTTATAGAAATATAATGGTTTAATTATGAAAAACAAGCTTAATGGTTTCCCAAATGTCATTCTTCAGCATGTAAGTATCAAATCACTATGCTTTTGGATTGTGTTGTGTTAGAATATTTTACTTTAAAACTTTCTGTTTTAAAGTAACACAAGCCTTTAATCCCAGCACTTGGGAGGCAGAGGCAGGTGAATCTCTGTGAGATCAAGGCCAGCCTGGTTTACATAGTGTGTTCCAGGCCAGCTGGGGCTAAGGGAGACTGCCTCAAAGGAAAACACTGTTTTGGTTTCTGGCTTGAGTTTCATTTAAAAAATGTTGAATAAGCCGAGCGTGGTGGTGCACACCTTTAATCCCAGCACTTGGGAGGCAGAGGCAGGTAGATCTCTGTGAGTTCGAGGCCAGCCTGGTCTGCATAGTGAGTTCCAGGACAGCTGGGGCTACAGGGAAACCCCATCTCAAAAACACCAAAAAAAACAATGTTGAATAAATTTTGACTTGAGGTTAGGACAGAATTTCCAGCCATTTATGAAATGCTATTTTGTATCACTTGTTTATGTGAAATGACATTCTGAGCAATAATGAATATAAAATAAAAATATTGATCAAAACCATAGAATACTGAAGACGTTCTATACTCTACAGAGTTAATTATGCATTCAAGATTTAAATCTTTACGTAAAAATAAATAAGCAATTTATCATATTAGTATATAAATATTCTTTTGTCTTTAATAAATGGTAAAAATATATTGGTGGCACATGCCTTTAATCCCAGCACTCGGGAGGCAAAGGCAGGTGGATCTCTGTGAGTTCAAGGTCAGCCTGGTCTATGTAGTGAGTTCCAGGACAGCTGAGGCTACAGGGAGACCCTGTCTCAAAAAAGACCAAATATAAAATTATTGTCTTAAAGTAAATTTCTTTATGATTCACTATCATTAAATGTTTTATTTGTGTACCTACTTTGTATATGTTGGAGTCATTTAAAAATTTCTTGAGTGAAAGGTTCTGTGAGTGAATAAAGTTTAAGATTCTTTGGAGTAGACAAACAAGGGAGATCCTAAAGAGTCTGTCTAACTAGGACAACACAAGGTTTGGGGTTGAGAAGAAGAACACAGGTGGTATGTTTACCTCATTGAACAGAAGTTAGAAAGGAGATGCAATAGAGAGTAAATGTTTCATCGCTGAAGAGGACCAATAGGCAAATAATATGCAAAAATAGCTTAGTAGATATATCTATCAATTGAAATAATTAGTCCTATTTGGTGTGAGAAGAAGCTTTCTTGATTATATTTGTATTCTTTAGTCTAATTCCTGCTCCCTTCTTTGCTACATCTCCATGGGCAGATACTTTCCTGAACCAAATTTCACCATATCAAGTATTTTGGCAAATGATTGTCAAAGAATATAATTACATTGACGTTTCCCAAACTTTAATATACTCATAAATTACTTAAGATTCTCTTAAAGTGGGGGTTTGTATTTGATAGGTCTGAGTTGAGGCTTTAAGTGTTTTATTTCTCACAAGCACCCAATCACTTTTGCAGGTACAGAACATTGGAACACAGTTTGAGTAATAAGCATTTACATTAGAGTTAAGCTTGATGATACATCTGACTTTCCTGCATTTCTATTGCTTTTTATTCTTTACAAGTAAGTCATTGACTACTCCTTTGGCCTGAAAAAGAAGATATGTGAGGCAGAACTATAGTCACCAATAGAAAATAAGCATAAAAATATGTATGTTGGATTGTTACTCTACCAAGGCTATCTAATGCAAGATTCCTATATGAACAATCTCATACAGAATTCCCCAAACAAGAATTAGTCTGATCTTAATTATTCACGTGTCTTCATAAAACTAGAATTTATATTTATGAATTCTGGCACATCCTTTTGGTACAGAAGTGACCTCTGTACCAACCACCCATTGTCTACTGCATGAACAAGTCCATATAGATCAACAGGAAGAAAATTAGTGAAATACTGGTTGACATTTGTCTTTTTAAGCCTTCATTCAGCTGATGGATTTGTGTATTTGAAAGCTGCTTAGCAGTTCAAACAGAAAATGTGCTCTAGTGAAGAGTAACCGCAAGGCCAAAGTTGTAAAAAACACTATGAAAAGTTTCATAGAGAAAGGAGTTTGTGGGGCTAGGGAGAAATTTTATACTCAGCATGAATTGATTTTTCTGCCAGTTGCTAAAGGTTTAGGGCGGAAGATGTTAAGGAAGTAACCCAGGAGGAAGAGGATAGAAAAGGAGACTTCATACCAAATCAGGTACTTTCAGAGTGGTAAGAGAGACGACTTTATCTGCTTCTGCCCAAATAAAAAGATATGAGATGAGGGTTGTATGAATTTGCAACATGACAGCAACTACTTCACTGTCTGTGTGCAGTGAAAGAAATGGAGGCTTAAGGTCAGAACTGAGAAGTTTGCATCCTGTGTTAAAATCAAAGACGTTCATCATCATTCATTGACAAACAGGAGGAATACATGGGTGAGCTGGTGACTACAGGACTTTACAAGTCCCAAGAGGTTTAAAAGTAATTGTCTTGAGTAAATGGAAAAAATAAAAGCGTATGAACAAAAGAAAATGACACATTTCTCAAGAGAGCTTTGACAGGAAAAATCCCCAATTCAGCTTTTCGGAAGCAACTGACAGAAACACTCACGGGATAATGATTTTGGCAGTGTGGAGAATGAAGAGTTGCCAAATTTATAGTCAAACCATTGAGTTAATGTGGTTTCATCTTAATTAAGCGTATTATTATTATTACACACTAAGTGCAGCTTTCTTCTCTTGATAATATTCTCAGGAGTATTAGAAGAAAAATGCCAGCCCAGAAATATTCCATGAAATTGGTTTCTGAGGAAAATTGTTGAATTGTGCTCCAAAATGGATATTTTCCTTGACTTACTCTTTAGATTTTATGATTAGTTTTTAAAGTAGTGGTGGGCAATAGTAACACTTTTAAGAAAATGAATTCCAATGTGAAGACCTTAAACAAAACCTACTGATTAAATCTTTAAAATGTTAATAATTGATTCATCTAATCCATAATATTTAGGCAACCACCGTTTATAGACCCACATGAAATCTCTCATTGTCAACCAAAAATATATCATTGATATGTATCCCTTGATCTATATCCAAACTCTAGAACTTCTCAACAGATTAATTACATATGTTACTGAGTTGCAAAATAACCAAATGATTATGGACTATATATCATAGAACCTGAATAAATACCCACTTCCTTAAAACACAGTGATTTGCCCTTTAAAATGCTCTAGAAGATGGTATTTTCTAAGTGCTTATGTAAATGAGATTTTCACTTTGCTCTGGACATAGCCTTACAGTGGTAGATACATTGCTTGTTAGAATTCTGGATGAAAAGCTGACATGATTAAGAAGTAGGAACTGACCTCAACAGATGCAGATAACTTTGTTAGCTATGAAGGACAAGCAGCTTTCCTGTGGGAATGGAGGTGTGTGTTGGGGTTGGAAAAAGTCTCAGATTTATAGGCGGCTAGAAGGCATGGTCCTTCCTGGAATTCCAGAAGGTGGTCTTGCCTTCTTGGGTGGTTTTGTGCTCCTTCCTGAAGTCTGGGAAGTGGAGATGGGGAGTTCTGATAGGAGAATCAGGTGTCTTCTGAAAGGGGGTTGATAAGGAAACAGATGTCTAGATAGGAGAATCAGGTGTCTTCTGAAAGGGGGTTGATAAGGAAACAGATGTCTAGATAGGAGAATCAGGTGTCTTCTGAAAGGGGGTTGATAAGGAAACAGATGTCTAGATTAGAGGTCATGTGTTCTGAGATAGATACATCTCCCTCCTGGAGTAGGGAGGCAGGGTAGGTAGATGGTCAGTTTGTTTGGTCATTTGTCAGGCTGATTTTCCTTCATTGCTCACGTCATCATCAGAAACGAACTCTGTGTTTCTAGAGTAAATTTCTTCCCCCAAACTAAAGATATTTTATGTGTCATATAAGCTAAAAATCTATATGATGCTTGACGGCAATTTGTCACTGCTAAATATACCCAAAGAAATCAAAGTCAAAGATACAAAAATCAATATGGCAAATACAGACAAAATGTAATATAGACCAAAAAATTAAGTTTAAGTAAATGTTGAGCTGCATGTATGTTGTGCAATATAATCTAGATTTCCTGAGTTCCTGAGCTGTCACTCATGCTGGGGTGGATTTTAGTGATGCAGCTGTGAGTCATTTCTGCTCCTGTAAGCAACCCCTCACCTATACCCCTGTAAGTAACCCCAATTACATTCACTGGTTCACCAATTTGAATTTGGGTGGTATCCTTACTTTGGTCTGTCATTGGTTCCATATCTGGGGTGAGTAGACATTTGTTCACATCTCCCCAGGAATAGTGTCACCCAACAGTGCCGGAGAGATAGTCAATGATTAAGAGCATGTATTATTCTTACAGATGACTTGAATTCGGATCCCATCACCCATGTCAGGAGCTCACCACTTGTAGCTACAGCTCCAAGGGATCCGGTGCCCTCTTCTGGCCTTCATGGCTACCCACATGTATGTGTGCAAACTCACTCTCAAAGAAACATACACATAATTAAAAATAGATAATTATTAAAGGTTAAAATCATGGCTGTAGACTTCATTTGTTGTCTTATTACTTTGACTCTTTTATTTGTTTGATTTTTATTATACTTTACACTTACTAACACTTAGAAATTGAAGTATATAGTAACTTTATTGGACATCATGAAAGAGAATTCTGAGTTTTCTGTACATTCTAGATAAAGGCTCACCCTTTGACCCTCATCTAAAGTTCACACCAACATAATCCTTTAGCTGGCCCAGATTACTATTCTCTAAGAGAAATAATATTTATTTACTTCCCTAGAGAGCCACAAATTTTAATTAATTCTTTTAAATAGCTTTTGACCTCCTTGAAAGTCTGCTAGCCTTTATAATAACGATCTCTATTTTTGGTTTGGTCATATTTTCAAAATCACCTTTAAAATGACTACCATGGTAAATATTACAATAAAATATAAAGTAAATTAAAATTAAATAAGGCTACTCATTTTTAATGCTTGACTGCATTACCCCAGACATAAGGAAAGCAGGCCCTGTGACCTTCAACAAAGGCATTACAGATCCTCAGAATTCCATCCATTTGAAATGAGGCTATGACTATCTCCATGGAGTTTGTTTTGCACTGTTCTCTGTTACCCAGACTTTATTACTACCAAACCAATAACAGAAACAGCTGCATTCCAAGGTCTCCTTAAATACAGACAGCTATCATTGATTAGATAAAATATGTCATGTGTTTTACTCTGTAACTCAAATATTTCTGCTTCTCCATAAGAATTTATAATCTGGACAAACTTCTTCAACTGAAAGTTAATAATATAAATATTAATTTGGAACTCATATCTAGAAATAATCTATCACTTAAGGGGATTTCATTCTAATATTGTGCTTTTCTCATTTTCTTTCATCATAAAAACAATATCCACCTCAAATAATTTTTCTATTTTCCCTAAACCTATTTCATTTTATTTTCAGAGCTGAGGACCAAACCCAGTGTCTTGCACTTGCTAGGCAAGCGCTCTACCACTGAGCTAAATCCCCAATCCCCTATTTCATATTTTAATAACATATTTTTAGTTTTTGAGAATTTCCTACATGAACATTTCATATTTATTGTCATAAGGAATATTCCTTTCTCCTCATCTATTCCTGAATATTATAAATCAGAGCTACAAAGTAACATTATAAATGAAATATACTCAGATTTGATTATAAATGTAGGTATTTTCATAAATAATACATTAAAAATTGATAGTAAAACAATTCTCTTTTGCTTATTTCAACCAGATCATACCCGCAATTCATTACTCCAAATCTTCAAATTGTGTGTGCCTACACATAGCACTATAATTTTCCAAATTATGTCAATTATGAACTATATTAAATAGAAAAATTAAAAGGTTAATAAGGAAGATATGTATCCACTCTTTCCAAATCTAGATATTAACTTTCTTCCATAATTTCCCTAACTGATTTCATCCCTCTCTTCTAAAAGCAACTTCCATTGTGAAGTGGATATATAACCATCTATAAACAATATACAACAGAGGTTGCCAGAGTCCAACCTATGTGTAATGTTTAACCATGATCTCTTTCTTGTGAGTCTTAAATTAGAACCGTTTTCATTATCATTTTGACAATTGCAACCAAAAAGCATGTATACAACAGAAAGTAGAAGTGTCCAGAAAGGTCTAAATATTTATTATTTTGCCCTTTATAAGAAAGTTCACTAATGCTTAAAACTGAGTATTAGTTTGTTTAAACAATGTATCTAGATGGTATGATATTAAAAAGACCTTCCCTTTTTTCCATTCAGCATTACATTAGGAAATAATTTCCCTACAGGTCTAATTTTTTCCTTATAAAGTGTTGTACACTTAAAACATCTCTGAAAAACGACACCATGTACTGTGTAATACATTTACTGATAGCCGTGAGGCTGTGTCCAATGTTTGGTCATTAGGAATGCAGCTGTGGGACCTGGAGAGATGGCTCCGTGGTTAAGAGCACTGAGTGCTCTTGCAGAGGACCCGAGTTTGATTCCCAGCACCTACATGGCGGCTACGAACCGTCCTTAACTCCAGTTCAAGGGGAATCTGAAGCCCTCTTCGGACCTCCGTGGCATTGCGCGACTCTGGTGTATGTGAATACATGCAGGCAATACACTCATACACGTAAAATAAAAGTAATAAAAAATAAATTTTTTTTTTTAAAAAAGAAGAATGCAGCTGTTATAGGCATCCTTGTGCACAGCACCTTGTATTCACCTACCGGATGACCCCCGAGGTGGTACTGAAGTCTATAAGATATGGACGTCTTCAGCTTTGCCAGCTGCAGTCTGAGATGACTTTGTTGATTGACTCGTGCCTGCAGTCCGTGAGCATCACTTCCTGCCATCCTTGACAAAGCTTGTCATTATCACCCCTGCTTTTTTATCATTGGCATCTGCTTGTTATTTTAGTTTCATTTTCTGATTTCTAGTGCACACGTTATCCCTTTTAGTGGCTCGAAGCTCTAGATCGATCCTTTATCATCTTCTGCTGTGATAGTAGAGCTGGAGACTGTCATTTCTTGCTAAGTTCCATTTATGAAGGCCACTGGGGAAAGCGCAAAGCCAAAGCAGGAAGGGGCTTCTCTTCCTCAATCTAGAGTAGTTTTTTGTTTGTTTGTTTTATTTTTTCTTGTTCATCGTAATAAACGGCTATTGGTATGCAAGAGGCCTCGCACAAATCCCTCAGTGACTTGGGTATCTGCTCCAACCCACCCATGCCCTCTGGCAGGTTGCTTAGCTACCCATCTGGCCTGTGCACCTGCTCCTGCTCATATCTTCTGGTGACTTCCTTTGCACTGGGAGCTTTAGGGAAGGGGAAAAGCAGAGTACTCTGCTTGTAATTCCCTTTTTCATTCTCCCTCAGCCTAGAGTAGTACTTCTCTCAACATTTGCTGCTTCTGTAAATCCTATTAAACTTCTTTTAGTATTTAACCTGCTTTTTACTAGTTGCTTTTTATATTAAATTTCCCCATTCAAATAATTGATTTTTTTCTCAGTAGACTGTAACTGGCACAAGTACTGAAGCTGAATGTATTTTCTTGTACTAGACATTCAGCATCTCAGAATCACAGGTGATTAGACGGATGGATAGATGGATGAATGGATGGATGGATGGATGGATGGATGGATGAATGGATGGATGGATCGATGGATGGATGGATGGATCGATGGATGGATGGATCGATGGATCGATGGATCGATGGATGGATGGATTGATGGATCGATGGATGGACGGATAGACAGACAGGTGGATGGTTGGATACGCTAAGTTTCTAAGATGTAGATAATACTTATGTATTTCACATACTAAACTTTTAGCAGGCACAAGCTTTGAAAATACCTTCTCCAAATCTGTGACATCTTCACATTGACATCTTCTATCATAGAGGAAAAATTATCAATATTTTCATTTCTGGTTTATGCATTTTTTTCATATTATTAAGTCTTCATCTTCTGGTGTCATAAAGATCCTCTTCTAAGGACTGGAGAGATGACTCAGCAGTTAAGAACACTGGCTGCTCTTGCAGAGGACTCAGGGTTCAGTTCTCAGCACCCACATGGTGGCTACCAACTATCCGTAACTCCAGTTCCAGGGGCTCTGACTCCCTTTTCTGGCCTACACAGGCATTGGACACATATGGTGCACTTACTTACATGCAGGCAAAACACTCATACACATAATTTTTTTAATTATTGAAGATTCTCTTCTGATTCTTTCATCTAAGTCAGAATTTTTCCCGCCTATCTAGTGACTTCTTGTAACCCTATATACTGAATACTCAACATTTAATCGCTGCAGTGTAAACTCATTTGCTTACATTTTTAATAAATTTGGACATATTTATGAGCTTAAAAAATTTGCTGTAGTCATATAACCTAGTATAAATACCCACTGGCTTCACAATGACAGTTTTATAAATATTAAAATCTGTTAGATAAGAGCAGACTACTCCATCTCCTTGCCATTAAATTCTTCAAAAATTGTCATGACTGTTCTTTGTCTTTCATTCTCCATCTGAATTTAAGGTAACCTTACCACATTCCAAGAAAAGAACTTTGGAATTTATTAGAACAATACTGAGTTCACTAATGGATATGAGCAAATCAGAAAACATTTACTATGTTGACTTATTCTACCCCCTACAAAACATTTCCCCCATTTATTTAGATCTATCTTCAATAGAGATTTAAGGGTTTTCTTTTCAAAACTACCCTAAATGTCTTTTGTTAATTTTGAGATTCCATAGAGATTTTTCTTTTGCTATACCGAATGACTGTCAAAAATTACATATAAGCAACAGTAAATGGACTCAATAGGTTGTGTATTTATGTATATATCAAACAATAATAATCAAAGAAGAGGCCATGAAATTGAGAAAGAGTTGGGGTGACATGAGAGGAGTAGGAGGAGGAACAAGAATGAGTGGAAATGATGTATGAAGTTCTCAAAGAAAATGGTTTAAAAATCACATATTCTAATTAGTTTTCATGGTTCATAAAAATGCTATTGATTTTCTTAATGTTTATTTTTTATTTATATGTTTGTATGTGTGTTTGTGTTAGTATATGTCATGTGTGGATGGTGCCTTCAGATACCATGAGGGCATTGGGTCCCCTCAAGCTGGAACGTCAAGAGATTGTGAGCTACTTGAGTGAGTGTGGGGAAGGACCTCTGGTCCACTGGAGAACAACAAGCAGCTGTAACCACTGATCGGTCTCTCCAGACACAATGCTATTTAGTTTGTGTAATGATTTTTATATGCAGCCAACTTGCTGATCTCATTTATAGCTTCTGACTTGTAGATTCTCTTGAATTTTCTGTGTAGTCATAACATCATTTCCTTTACATTGTATTTTGTATAGAATACTGGAGCATTCCCAAAGATCAAAGGTGGTCAATCATGAAAATGGTATTCAACAACTCTTTCAGAAATATTCATGTTTGGATCTATTCTAAGAAGAAAAACCTTAAAAACAAAGTTTAGTAGTATTGAAAGCTCCCATGTTGAAGGAAATTAAACTTCCACTTATATTTTGTTTTCATATAATCAGTCTGTTCATTAAGTGATGTGATCATTTCTGTTAGCTTTGACTTAAGTTAAAATACCTTTGAAATTTAATTTACTTGTTTTAAAGAACATCAAGTACTGTGCCTTGGCAATGTATCCTAGATCGAAGGTATGTAAAGAAAATACTTCCAGAACTAGAAAGATGGTTCAGTGGTTAAGAGTACTTGCTCTATCAGAAAATCTGAGTTCAGCTCCCAATAGCCATGTCAGGCAGGCAGCTCACACCTGAGAGGTACCATGCCTCTGGCCTCCGGAGACACCTGCCCTAATGTACATACACACACACACACACACACACACACACACACACACAGGTGTATATTAATGGGTGCACGCATGCACACAATTATAAAAATAAACCTTTAAAAATAAAAAAGGGGTGCTGGAGAAATGGCTCAGCAGTTAAGAGTACTGACTGCTCTTGCAGAGGGCATGGGTTCAGTTCCCAGCACCCACATAGCAGCTAACAACTGTTCCTAACTACAGTTCCAGGGTATCTGACACCATCTTTTGGTTTCCAGGAGAGCTGTTGGAAACAGGTACACCTACATACATGTAGGTAAAACATGCATACATGTAAAATAAAAATAAATATTTTTTTAATTTAAAAGAAAAGGAAAATACTTTCATTTCTTGTCAGTCTTGCAAAATCAATATGCACAGGTTGCTAAATAAAAATTTCTGAAGAGATCCAACTAGAATAAGCCAAAGAATTGAAATGGTCATAAAAATTTAAAAGTCAGCATCACTAGAAATAAAAAAATGTAAGTTAAAGTATTTTCACCTATATGAAGTTATCATAGGTGGAAGAAGATTTATTTATTTATTTATTTATTATATTCTTTGAGTTTGAGGAAAAGGAATCTCCAGATTTACTGTGATGCTATAAATTTAGCAATTTGGCAACATTTAAAAAATACTTTTTAAATTGTAAATACAATGTGATTCAAGAATTTTGCTTCATTTGAAAGGAAGAGTCAGATTTGTATTAAAGATTGATATAAAAGAAGGATGATAAGGTAGACTGAAATTAATTAATTAATTAATTATCCAGGCTGGTCTCCAACTCTTGATCCTCCTTCCTCAGCCTTCTGAGAGTTAAGATTACAGCTCATGTCTTACTATAGTCCTTAGTTCAGCACTATTTATAATGACAAAGCTTATACATCCAGTAAATTATGATGCATTCCTCTAACAGAATGCCATTTATTCATTTAAAAATACTATCAAATACAATTTCATAAATTAGAAATAATTTTCCCCAAATACTGTTAAAGTTTAAAAATCACATATATTATTAAATTGAATTACATTACATTAAAATCATACAGTGGCTAGAGGGATGGCTCAGTAGTTAAGAGCAGTGGCTGCTCTTCCAAAGGACCCAGATTCGATTCCCAGCAACAGCATGAGGCTAACAACTTCCTGTTACTCCAGTTCGAAGGGATACAACTCCCTCTTCTGACCTCTGCTGTCATGGTACAACATGGGTGCACTTACACACAATAGGCAATATACTCATACATATAAAACTAAAGTAATAAAATATAAAAGCAAAATAAAAAAACTATATTTACATAACAAGAATAATAGCCTTTATAATGTTCTGGCATATATATAATTTTTTAAAAACCTTCATAGTAATGCTACAAAAAGTGTTATCTTCACTTCATCTTATCCTCATTTTAGAGATTAAAAAAATAAGTCACAAGGAGATTCAGTAAATTGCCTGAGATGATGACAAACCTGGAGACCCACACACAAACACGTACACAAAACTATACATACACATAAACACTCAAACATATAAACACACATATATACATGTATACATATAAACACACACACATACATGAACACATACACAAAGAAATTTAGTCCAGAAAATAACATAATTACCTCTGAGCAGTTAAATTATGAGCAATTTTGTTTACAGATCTATGTATGATTTCTATTCGCCAAATTTCACAAATTGATCACTTGCTAACAAACTCAATAAATTATATAATTATAATGATGAATTCTAACATTTCTTGTGAGAACTTCAGGAAAAGAACCATCTTAACCATAGGTAATACCAAGGCTTATTAATCCTCTCCATTTTTGAATATTTGCTCCATGTTCTGAACACTTAGCCCAAGCTCCATACTGATTTATATTTTCTGTACATAGTACATCTGTGAAAATAAAAATAAAAGTCATAAGTCACTCAGATGTAGCAGCTGTATTTATATTACCAGTTTATTTGATGTTAAGGAGCAATTTCCTACCCTTCACACCCTGAAAATAACTGATGTCAGGACCCAGTTCTCTCTATGTACACTCATTACCTTAAGCCAGAAAGTGATGGTTTCTGTAAGGAAAAATATTACTCCATTAAGCAAAGTGTCATCGTTGAAAAGCAATCATTCTTTTTTATTTTTCCTGTGAGGTTATCTTAGTAAGTCACTCATAACAGTTATCTCCTAGGAAACATTCAGTTCAAATACGAGGACTATTAAACAATATGAATCTGTTACAAATAGCACAGGATGATTGTTTCCACCATGAAGATCTACATTTATTTAAAGTCCATATATGGCCAAGATCACTGCAAGTTCATGAAACAGTTTTTAACAGTGTCATTTTAATATCTAAATGGTATTTTCATATGAATGTGTTATAATTTAAGAAATAGCATTTTACTACAGACATAGGCCTTGACATTATAAATAGTTAAAAATTTCAAAATAAAAAAAAATCAAAATCAAATTATTTTTGCTTTCTCTGGCTTTTCACTGCTTCATATGATGTCAGTGACATCAGAAACTCTCTACCATCCTAACAAAGAAAACTAAATAAACCTAATGGGCAAACTCCAACTGTGATTTGTGAGACCCAAGATCTTTGAGAAATAATGAGCAATTAGCATTTCAGACAAACACCATTTTAATATTGCTGGACTATAATTCTCTCATGGAGGTGGGGAATCCATTTTACTCCTTTTCTTCCAGCATGAGATCAGACAAAGAATTTCTTCAGTCAAGTACAATGAAAATTTCACTAAAAGCTTTTTATTACCTTGAATAATCCAAACAGAGAGAGAGAGAGAGAGAGAGAGAGAGAGAGAGAGAGAGACATGTGTAGGTACCCAGAAAGTATCACAAGCTCATGCAATTGGGCTCAAAACCATCTACATTTTTATTCTTACATTTATTGTGTTTTGCTCAACTGCCAGTTGTCCACAATATAGACTTACTGGTATAATACATAATGACATTAAAGTCAAACACAAATTTTATCATCCAGTGAAAATCAAAAATAACACTACTGGGTACATTTACCAAAATTTGGTACCTGACCAACCCTGACCATATGGATCAATACATGAAGCTTGAAATAATTCATACTATTAACCAATTCCCTTTTTTTGGTCTATTTGAGACAGTGTCCCCACAGCCCCAGCTGGCCTGGCCTCACTATGTAGACCAGGCTGGCCTTGAACTCACAGAGCTCCACCTGCATCTGCCTCCGAAGTGCTGGGATTAAAAGCATGTGCCACCATGCCCGACTTTAGCCAGTTCTTATATACATGCTGCATTTTACTTTTTCAAAATTTGTGAATAATTTGCAAGAAAGGATTTAAGGGTCATGCAAAGATAAACAAATGTCTAATTGCTTATCAGTCCCCTGATTTGAGGTTGTTCTATTTTCCAAAGTAGAATTGCATTTCATTTTCTAAAAGATGTTATGATAGAGCCCTGTGTTAGTTATCACAATGTTTTGGCTACCTATTATCATGTAACAAGTTAGCCCCAAAGTTCAGTGGCTTGGAACAATAAAATTTATTATTTCATAATTAATATGGGTCAGAAAATCAGAGGTAGTTTCGCTATATCCTCTCTTTGGGGTCTCTTAGGAGAAAAAAAGTGTTAACAAGCTGTAGTCACTTCAAGTCACACGGAGAAGAGCCTATCTCTGAGTATTATGCACCTCATTGGTTGCCAGGCTGTTTTCTGCTGGCTATTACCTAGAAATTGCAATTGGCTTCTTGCCACAGGAGTCTTTCCCACATAGTAAAATGCTACATCAAAGAAACCCAAATATTCCCAAGGAAGAGTTTGGGCGCATGGTTTAGTTGGTTTGGTTTTCAAATGCAGAGGATGGGAAGCAAAAACTTGTTTTTCAGATTACTGAGCTACTTGAATTCAAGGAGTCTGTTCAAAGTTCCCAGGGATTTCCTTGTCCTAGAATCCACAGGTTCTCACCTCAGGTAAAGTTCACATAAAAAGCAAGGACATGTGGAGAAAACAGAGTCAGGGATTATCTGTATCAGGCACATGGATTTTGATTTGAAGTATGAAATCTTTGTAAACTCCCAAGTGGTTCTGAGTTACTGTCATGCTGGGCTCTCCTGACTTTCAACATTCAGTTGATGGCTGGTGAAGTCCTTGGGTTCATGTCGGAGCTGCTAGATGAGAGACACAGGGCACATTGTTGTTTTAAACTTCAGTTTTCATCTCTGAAAAATGAAATTATTTTACATAACTTATACATTTGCTGTTTGAAGTTAATAAGATAATAGAAATTTCTCATCTCTATGCTCAGAACATTGTAAACACCTAGTGTAGATGAGTTGTGGTAATAATTGCAACCATATAGTTGAATGTAAGTGATATTAAAATATTTGTCATCAATGATTTTATTCAAAGTATAAAATATAATAGTTTCTGTCAGACTCCCCTGGATTCCTTTTAAGATATATTCTTGGGTTATTCTAAGGATGTACATGCCTTTAAAATTAATATACTATCGTACCTTTAAAATTATTGAAGTACTACATAAATATAAGGGATTGCTTAGTTATTTGTTCAATTAATTAGTTAAGTCTGTTCTAGATTCTGGGGACACATTGGCCCCTGATCTAGGACAGTTCACACTCTGATGGATAAACCAGATAGTAAACAAGCAAACAAATAGAAAGTATTATAATACGATCAACAGCACTCCTACTGTTCAAATTCTTAAACAAATAAAACCCATATTTAACAGTAAAAATTACTCAGAAAAATTTGTGTTGGAAGATGTAGTTTGTATCTGTGAGCAAGTGAATCCCTGAGGTGAATAAACACACAGTGTTGGTCTTGACAGCTTTCTGTCCTTGACTTTCAAATTGGCAGAGTGTCTCTATGGAGGAAAAGAATGAAGTTGCTTCTAGCTCCTAAGAGAAGGGAGGTGGGAGGCATAGAGCCTCATGCCCAGTGTCTTTCTTGAAATTCCCAAGCAGTGTTGCAGAATTCCCTGAACATACAGCAAGAGTGGGCAAATCACTGTCCACACTGCCTGCCATGCTTTTGCGCAGCCTACAGGTTAATAGTCTTTGTATTTTTTAATGGTTAAAAACATGAAAAGATGAATGTTTCTGACAAACACTGCATTAAATTCAAATTAGCATCCATAAATAACAATTGATTAGATACACTGTCTATTTTTTCACACTGCAATGGCAGAATTGACTAGCTATAGCAATGCCTGTATGGTCCAGAGATTGTAAAATATTTGCTGTTTGAACTTTTTAAAAGAAGTTCACTAACCTGTTACACAAAGGAAAAACTTGGGCTGAGGAAAAGTTCTCCCTGACACTCTGCTGGAGGTAGCTTCTCTCCATATGTATCTTTGATGGAGAACCACTGCTCTGCCCCCCTGGCCCTCCACCTCCCTCCTACAACACAATCAAAACCTGGCAGACATATCATAACCTTCCTTAACCCTTCATCTAGCTAACACTGTTTTCTGCTTATTTTTTCCTTTAAGATGTCTTTGACATTATCTGTCCATTTTTTCCCTACCCATTGCCCCAGCTTCACCACTTTATACTAGAATCGCTGAAAATTTCCCAACTAAACTTCTTATATTTCATTCCTCCAAAGTCTTTTAAATTGAAAATAAAAAGAGATCCTCTGCTCAATCCCCTCATTAGTAAAATTAGGGAACTGTTAGCTGGTGAGGCAAAACAACTTTCACAAATTTGCAAGTCTAATTTATGATAGTCCAGGACTGAACTCTCTCCTGCACAACAGTTGTGATCTTTCTTCCATGGCATGCTTTCCCTTCAGGTAGCCTTTACTATGAAAACCTTAATGACTCCCACTAATCAAGCCGAATGTATAATCTAGGCAATGGATCTACAGCCTGTGAGCCAAATTTTATTCTGCATCTGTTTTTGGTAAATAAAGTTTTATTGGGACATAGCCATGATTAGTTGCTTGCTTATTATTTATGGTTATTTTTTCACTACAAATACACAACTGAGTAGTTACTCCACAGGCAATATGGTTCACAAAGCTCAATTTACTACCAAGTCCTTCATGGAAGATGTTGGCTGAACTACTACTACCATATTGCTGTCACCTTCTATGGCACCGGTGACTACTTGTTTCCTGTATCCTTCTGCACTAACGAAGACACTGTGCTTTTAAGCTGAGCATGTGGAAGCCTGAAATGAAGACTGTGTTTCTCATTTTCTTTTGAATCTTAGTGTGGCCAATATAATCAATAAGATGTCGATAGATTTGTGAATGCGACTTATAGGAAGCATCCTTAAAGGAGGGACGTTTCCTCCCCAGCACCCATTGTCTACTCCCAGCTAGAATGAGGCTCAGATAATTGGGACAGGCATCTTGTATGTAGAGCATCTCACACACGTTACTATATGGCAGAACAAAAGTTGGAAAATCCAGATCAGAAGTCAAAATTCTCCATGTTGTGAAATAAGAATAAACTTAAGGAGACTGCAGAGACAGGAACAAACCTTGTCCTGAGGTTAAAGCCAATGTCTTCTGCCATCCTGCTCAAAGACAATGGGCATCACCAAGTTTCCAGATGCCTTTACAGACACGTTTGGCGTGAACCCACTGCCAGGGGGCTTTAAAAGAATTATTTTTTATGTGGTACACACAAATCAGACATTAGTTAGATCAGGCCTCTGGGTGGTAATATTTTGACTTGATGACACATAGATTTTTGCTGGTGGAACACAGTTGAGAGACTGGAGTATTGTTTTAATTATGCATATTTTCATTGGCTTCCACCTGACAAAGTTGCTTATCTCAGTCTCTGTCCTCTCTCTCTCTCTCTCTCTCTCTCTCTCTCTCTCTCTCTCTCTCTCTTTTTTCTTTTTCTCTCTATATATATGTATCTTTTTTTTTTTTTTTTTTTCTCTCTCTCTCTCTCTCTCTCTCTCCCTCTCTCTCTCTCTCTCTCTCTCTCTCACATCTGAAATTCAAGGCACAAAAAAAACTCTCTATATATATGTATGTCTTTCCTTTTGCTTCTTTCTCTGTCTCACTGTCTCTGTATCTCTTTGTCTCTGTCTATCTCTCTGTCTCTCTGTCTCTGTCTGTCTCTCTCTCTCTCTGTGTCAATCCTCTCTCTCTTTTCCCCACACTATACATTTCTGATATTAAGAACTCAATTTCCCCAAAAGAAGCCTTTTCTATGAAGGCTGATGAGCTGATTAGAACTTCAATGACTGTGTAGAGTTCAGAGTAATTCCAATTGATCTTGGACTACCTTCAGCCCCTTTAATAGCTGTTCATTGCCCGCCTCTGTGCCTAGCCTAACTTCTTCGTGCCAATCACATGGGACCTTTGTGGTGTGTTAACAGACCACTAGCTTCCACCAGCCCCAAAGCTAAGAATGTCATCAGATAGCATCTGCAGCCTATAACAGGGATTTCCTCACTTTGCGGTAACCCACCTACCTGATGTACCCACCAATGTATTTGGAAAGGGTGTTGATTTATAACCTCCTTTCTTCTATTGCAGTAAATATTTAATGAAACTGTTACCACATTACAACACAGAGTTTGAGGCAACCTAGATCTCCTGGGCCACGGTCACTCATATTTGCCTCCAGAATAAACTTATCTCTTACCCCTCTTGAGGCGAGAGCTGTGTGTTTTTCACATCGTCAATCATTGTACCTGGACACACTTCCCTCTATGGCATGTTTAGCAATTCAGCTAAATTCATACATTTAGAAAAAAGACATATTCAAACACATAAATCAATAAAACAACAACTAAAAACTGGAAAGGGCCCCGTCCCCACCTTATCCACTATGCGGTTGTGGGTTTCTCTATGTGAGAAATATAATCCCCAGTTAAATCAGTCTTTATTAATTAGAATTTTTCTGTCACTTGCATTTAATCTTAAGTGACACACTTACCAATAAGAATTTTTTCTTTAGACAAGCCAGTTTCTTTGGTACTTGCAGAATGGGCTATGCTAACCCCCTCCTGCATTATTTTGCTTCTGTCGCTAGTTCATGCTGGATTGCCCACTCTTTCCTCTTCTGTTTGGTCACATTTTACTAACTCTTCAAAGTAGTTCAAGTTTTCCTCCAGTCTTGCAACATTTCACTTCACTTTACCTGTATAGAATTAAGTGTTATATACTTAGATTATTTTTCTTTTTCTTTTTGAGACAAAGTCTCACTATGTAGCCCCAGTTGGTCTACAGGTCACTATGTAGACCAGGCTAGCCTCAGACTCACAGAGATCCACACTCCTCTGCTTCCTGAATGCTGGTATTAAAGGCATGTATCACCATGTACAGCAAATGATATGTACTTGGATAACTGATATTGGCATATTAAATTATATTGAATCATTTGATTCAGTCCTTTACAAAGAATGAAAATGAAGACATCTGAAGACTTGAGAATTAATTTTATTTTAACTTGAGTTCCAGTTCACCCATACTATAGGTGACCACAAAGTAGTTGATAAATTTATTTGAATGAATTTTGGCAAAAGCCAGCTGTACATACTTAGCAACTCATAGGATTGCATACCTTATATTCAGAGATTTCTTCCAACACTTATATCATAAAGTGCAAATCTGCCAAAGAAAGGTCCCAGAAGTCCTTTCATTATCTATCTATCTATCTATCTATCTATCTATCTATCTATCTATCATCTAGCTAGCTAGCTATCTGTAGTTTATATGAATGAATGTTTTGCTTGCATATATGTAAGTGTATCCATGTGTGTAATGCCCATGGAGACCAGAAGAGGGTGTCAGATCGCCTGGAACTGGAGTAACAGATGATGGTTGTTAGCCGTCAAGTGGGTGCTGGGTACCAAAGCTGGGTTCCCAGCCCTGAGATGCCACTGAATGTGCTGCCACTTCAAGCCATCATGAGACAATACACATTCCCATCTGTGTAACAGGCTGGACAAACATGCCATGTTCTGTTTAGTCTGTTCCTGCCATTATGACAAAGTTCATAACCTAAGATCAAGGTAACAGTATTTTGATTTCTGGTGAGGGCTGCTCTCTGTTTACAGGATGACACCAGACTGCAGCACCAGGCAGAGAGAAATCAGTTTATAGTCTCAAAGAGCAGAAAGGGAGGAGACACAGATCGCCCTTCCCTTCAAACTTTTTAAAATGATGACAATCTAGTCTCATGGATAGAGATCTCATAGCTAATCTATAGTATCACCCAGTCTCATGTAGCCCAGGAGGCCTTGAATGGTAGCCAAGATGACTTTGAGCTTCTGATCCTCCTGGTTTGGGATATATTGTGGATATAAACCAGGGCTTCCAGAATGCTAAACAAGCACTGTATCAACTGAGCTACATCTCTAGCCCTTAATCACCTCTTAATACTATCCCATTGGGTATTAGGTTCCAAGTATAAATTTTAGAGGGAAATATATATTCAAACTGTGTGTATAATTCCACTTTCAATTTCTTTCTTATTTATGACATGCTTCGTGGCTCTAGAAACTACACAGCTGTAACTTCTGCTTAACAGAGTATAAGACAGATGTATGAAGCCAAGGAACAAAAAGGTAATGATATGATACTGTTTATATTTGTTCTATGGAGCAAACAGAAACGTGCTGGTTTGTCAAGAACTTGAATGCCAAAGTTTAAATACTCCCTGAACCAACATCTAGCAGTGTGCTCCCTGTAGAACTGTACAACTTATTTATCTACAACATATAAGGCCATTCGAATAAGCCCAGCTTGCATTTCTTAAATAGTGATGTGTAGTCTGTCTACTTACATTAGCTCATGGCAGAACTCTTAGAACAGTCTTACAAATGAATTGATTTCAGTGTCAGCCAAAAGCCTACCTAGAGACAAGTGCCAGGCACAGATGAAGAGGAAATTAAGTTAGAGGCATATGGCACTATTTTTTTTTTGAGCCATGTGAAGGTTGTTTGCTCATAATTCTTGGAACTTAAAATTTGAGGTAGCTGTGGGGACCATCTCCCATGGGAAAGCAGACAGTTGCCTATCTGCAGAGAGAAGTGAGATCATGAAGCGGCAGAAACTTGTCAGATGGTTCGGGAACAGAGCGGCTCTCAAGTCTTTTTGTTTATTTTAGTCTAATGGTTCCTGTCCATATACCCCCAAAGCATATTCTTCCACTGTTTCTGAACATTTTGTTCAAGTCATCTTGATTTTTTTGTCAGTTACTGTTAGTTTTCTGAAGTCCTTATCAGAAATACGCTTTCTTTGAAAAAGAATATGTCATGATGTGATGTCTGTTTCTATCATTTCATTAGCATTGGTTTGAGAAGCATCTTACCCTTTCTATGATCTCATGCCTGCAGCCAGCCCTGCCTGACATTAGGAAAGCCAGAGTCTGCAGAAGCCTCCTTCCTTTGCCCTCAACCCTGCTTTTTATTTTGAAATAATTCTTCATAGATATTAGGTTTTCTAAATTTCTGTCCCTCTGTACCTGGGTATCCTAATACAGCCTCTGTTGCCATGTTATCCCTCCCCATCTTCTTCAGGACCATTTCTGTGGTCTATTGAATTTTTCTTATTTCACATAAAATTATATTCCCTTCTTCATGAGTCCTCTCTTAACTGAGTATGTTGTAGAAATATAATTACAAATAAAATCTCCTAATCCAGAAATATCCTTCACAAAGTTAATTACTGAATTAGCATAAACCCAGAATGTGATATACATCAGTGACCTGTTAAGCTTGCAAAAAGAAGGTAAATTCTCCCTTTTATATAGTCAGGTTGACACAATCCATTTTATACATGTTTTCAAGATACACAAAAATAAATCTTTAAAAAGAGGATCATGGTGATTGAAACCTGTAATTCTAGCACTTGGAAGGAAGAGGCAGGAAAATCAGAGTTCAGAGTCATCCTTGGCTACATAATGAATACATGGCTAGCCTGAGGTACATATGACCCTACCTTAACAAAAAATGTGTGGAGGACTTGACAGCATCATTTTGGCAGCACCATTTGTCCACACAGATAATCTGCTTTAGCTGATAACTGATATGACCATTGTTAAATTCTGGTTTTATTCAGAGAAAAAATAAACGTATGTATCTTTATGAAAACATGCTGTTTTGTAACTTGGAGCAAGGCAGCCACCAAAGTTAGGTTCCTCAATTCTCCTCAGAAACTGGAAAACAGGAGTAGATGCTGATAAAGCCACCATGTGTTCAGCAACTACTGAGTGCCAAGCAGTAGGGTAAGTATCCACACATAAAACCTTGGGCATACTCAGGAATAATCCTTAATTTCTTCTTCACAGTAACCATGCTAAGATCTTTGAGAAAGATGCTGCTGTTTCATAAAGCTGAGGGAGGCTCACCTCCTTTTCTAAAGGACCTAGATATACTTTAAAGAGAGAAGAAGCCGAAGGACATTTTGTCTTTCAGCCAAGAAACTGGCTACTTTTCTTGGGGTCTTTTTTACCCTAACTGGCTAGCCAATTCCTACCTTCTATTAGCAACGTACTCTGTTCCAAAGCCCAAAAATGGCAAAAGTATTTGGGAGCTCTTATCTAATCCCTAAAAGATTTTAGGATTACCTCTTCAGAGGGGGGAATGTTAGAGTAGCAAA
>NW_008358101.1:5366209-5394484 GCF_000622305.1 Nannospalax galili
AAGGAAGGAAGGAAGGAAGGAAGAAAGAAAGAAAGAAAGAAAGAAAGAAAGAAAGAAAGAAAGAAAGAAAGAAAGAAGAAAGAAAAAGAAGTTGTCAGGAAAAAGCGATGGGGAGGTATGGGAGGTGTTGCAGGGGAGGGAGTGGGCGTGGATTTGATCAAAACACCTTATGTGCATGTATGAAATTCTCAATAAAGTTTTTTAAGTTAAAATAAAAAGAAGAAATAAATTCACAGCTTTAAGCTTCCTATGGCAAATGGTTTTAGAGAAGGTGATGGTAGAGAAGTCTCTCTCCTTATTTTCTACTGGAATTTTTTTAAAAATTATTTTATTTATTATTTTTTATTTTATGTGTGTGAGTGCATTTCCTGCATGTATATAAGTGCACCTGTGTGCTGCAATGCCCACAAAGGTCAGAAGAGAGTGTCGAATTCCCCTAGGACTGGAGTTACAGCCACCATATGGGTGCTGGAAATCGAACCCAGGTCCTCTGCTAGAGCAGCCAGTGCTTTTAACTGCTGAGCTATCTCTCCAGCCCCACATGATCATTTTTGTGTATGTACTTACAGTGTAACTTTAGCATCCTTGTTTTAGCTAGTGTGTCAATGTGTAAGGAGCAGGGAGAGAAGAGGGTGGCAGCCAGTCAAGGAGAAGACCCACAAGTGAGAGATGGGACAGAAAACAGGCATGGCCTTGCTCTGGAGTCGGGGAAAGCCTTCTGAATCAGAGTTCAGTAACACTTGCTGAATTTGATGAACTAGAGATACATTTGGGGCCTGATTCTCCAGCCCTTCTTAGACATACTAATGTGGTTTTGAGCAGTTAAGCTTAGGTTGCAGGAGTAATGACTTTTAAAAAAATTCTCCCAGTGTTTCTGCTGTACAGATAGATTTAGGACTCAGGTCTAACAATGTAAGCCACTTCTTATCTTTCCTTTGAATTACTCCAAGAGAGTTCAACCCAATATATCAGTGAAAATGATGTAAAAGTATGCAATACTAGTCTAAGCTTATAAACAAACAAAAAAGCAAAGGCTGTTCAATTGAAATATGCTTAGAAATGGAATTTGAATTCTCCCAGAATAGTAACCACATTTGATGCTGCAGGGGATTCTTCTGGCCTGTTCCTGCTCACCAGATAATGGGGGTGGAGACTTTGGGATTCAAAATGGCCCGAGGTCAGCAGAAGTGGAAAGAGGTCACAGGGAGTTTTAGTCTCCAAAAAAGGATACTTTCTGGAAATGGGTGAAACTTGAGTAGAAGGGGACATCTGGGAATTTCCAGATGGCCACACAGCTCGGCCTGCCATTTTCCCTGCCTCCATCCTCTAGACTATCTTCATGCAGACTCAGGTTTGTACACAAAGAGCCAAAAGCCAGTGTGTGACTTCTTCTGACAGGTGACTGACAGCAGTAATTAAGGAGGAAGTTTGGCTAAAGACTTGATTTTCTGAATAGCATTTAGATCCTTAGGGCTGAGAAAATATGAATTTCTTAACACCTGCAGGTAAACTAGAAAGCCTACAAAGGGTGTTTTCAAGATTTCTTGGTAGGTGGGCAGTGCTGTTTGCTAGCGGGGTATTGTCCAAAGAACAGATGGCCTAAAAGTAGTGTCTTAAACACAATACGGTTGGGTACAGGTATAGGCAGGCAAGATGAAAGAGAAATAGGAATATTTTGATAAAGCAATATAACTTAGTAAAAAGAAAAGGGAGAATAAAAGGGATATGCCTAATAAAAGGATTTAAGGTACAAGATGGACTGGGATAAGAGATAAAATTAAACATAAAAGATTTAGAGCATTCCACAGATAATATGAATCCTTTATAATTCTGTCTACCAAATAGAAATTTATTCTATTTATTCTACAAAAATCAGAATAAATACCAGCTTGCATCACCTTCATAATAAAAATAAAGCAAAGTGGATGGGAGTTGTATTAGGGTTTGCTAAAGAAACAGAAATGGTAGAATGAATACATGATGATAGATAGATAGATAGATGATAGATAGTTAGATAGATAGATAGATAGATAGATAGATAGATAGATAGATTTATCAGATTAGCTCACAGGATACAGTCTGAGTAGTCCAACAATAGCTGCACCACACTGGAGAGGCTGAGAATCCATAGTCGCTCAGTCCACAAAGCTGGATGTCTCAGTACTCCTAATCCGGCACTGAAGGTCTGATGAATTCCAAAAGATTAGCTAGTCTTCAGTGAACAGCAGCAAGATGAACTCACCAGCGAGAAAGAAGACAAGTGGCAAAAAGCAAGCGCTCTTCTCTGCCATGGCCTTTTATATGGGCTGCCATCAGAGGTAATACCTACATTTAGGCTATGTCTTCCAGCTCCACATGATCCAATCAAGAAGCTCTCACTCATTCCAGTTAATCCCAGATCCAGTCAAGTTGACACCCAGGATTAGCCATCACAGGAGTGATTCCTACACTCCAATGACATTAACTTTCATATAATAATTACCAGAAAATATAGTTTGTGAAGCAATGGCATCACATTAAGTAAATTCTGTAATAAAATGCCATTTGTTTAGTGTGCCGAGCAGGAAGCTGGCTACCCCATGCATATAACCTCAGAAATCCTAAAAAATAACACCAAAAGATGAGCATTCTTTATCTGTTATGTAGATGTAGCCCAAGTTTCTGAGAAATAAGTAAGTCACATAGACTATTCAACTAGGAAATGATTGAGTTAGAATTGAAATTGGGGACATGGAGACACAGAGCCCCTTGTTCTCCCCACTGGTTTCTTGTATAGATTCTATGGATTGTGTTGCCATAGAGATTACTCCATAACTGGATTCCAATAGTGCTGGGAAGAGAAGCAGTCCACACAATTCTTTCCTCATCTAGTATGCAATCCCTGGGTGACTTTGACACTCGATCATCCACAGTCAGGTCTTCTCTCATTGTCACTTCAGTTTTACACTGAATCAAGTCTCTGAAATGTTCTTTGGTTATATCATACCTCTCTATATACATATATGCTACTTTATTTCTAATTTAATGTGAATATATTAGCATAAATTTTATAGATAAAATTATATTAGACAAAATTAAAACTACTTACAATATAATATTTTAATACTTTTAGATGTGTGTTAATACTGATAATACTGATTATACTGATAGCAATGAGATTAACTATGTGATCTTATATTTTTATCTTTATTCTATCTTTTATTTACAATAATTGTATTCTGTGTCAAGTTCTGCATGCAGTTTATTTCTATATTTATGTTTTTTTAATATTTATAAAGATTTATTTTATTTTTAAAAGTATGTCTATATGTGTGTGTTTATATACAGTATGTGCATATCCGTAAGTGTGCCTGTAAGTCCAGAAGACAGTGTCAAATTCCCTGGAACTAGAGTTACAGATGGTTGGTAGCCACCATGTGGGTGCTGGGAACAGAATCCAGATCCTCCTGCAAGAGCAACCAGTGGTCTTAACTGCTGAGCCTTCTCTCCAGCCCCCAAATGCTCATTTTTAATCTACTCATGCTATGGCACAAGAGGCAGCTACTTTTTCCACTTTGCTACCAATACTAGATTTTCATATGGATAATTGTAAGGTACCTGACCTACCATGGCAGATCTGAGATCATTAGAAAGAGTCTGTGAAGGACGTGCCTGCTCTAACACTTCCCTGTGGTGGGCATGTGCTTACATTATTAATATTTCAAAAAACAATCATGTTTGTACTATATGTTAATATTCTCTAGAACTTCTGTTCATGTCATGAGGTATATGTAGTTGAAACTCAGTAGCAAAATCTCTTAAGTTCATCTATCCATCTCCGTCCAACAACAAAGACATAAATAAATTCCAGTGAATTCAAAAGATAGACAATCATGTACCTATGTTTATTTTATGTGTATGAGTGTTTGCTGCATATATGTAAATGTATGACGAAGTGTGTGAAATGTCCACAGATGCCAGAAGAATGCATTGGATCCCCTTGAATTGAAGTTATGGATGGTTGTCTATCATCTTGTGGGCTCTGGAAACTGAACCCAGATCCTCTGCAAGAGCAGCCAGTTCTCTTAACCACTGAGCCATCTCTCCAGCCCAGCTATATGCTTATTAAAATCAGATTCTGGATCCATATCTGGAGGCACACACCTGCAATCCCAGTGCAGGGGAAGTAGAGGCAGGAGGATCAGGCGTTCCCAATGTCATTCCTTGTGGGAGACAGGCTTGAGCCTAGGGTGATATTGCAACTGTCAGGGTCAAGTGGTTCCCAGGAATCCAGACTCTGTAATCTGAAACCCATTATGTTAATGAGGCATCCTACCTGCTATTCTGTGATAGGACATTAAGTCTGTTATGCTAATAAGGTATCCTACTTGCTGTACTGTGATAGGATGCTAAACCTGCTATGCTAATAAGGTATCCTACTTGCTGTGCTGTGATTGGACCACCACCCCTATATAAGCTTGTGCCTTCCTGCAATAAAGCAAACCTGTGTCACTGAACCTGGTCTCCTGTGTCTGAATGTGGCTCCGCTGACACAGTCTCCTCACCAGCCCTGGGGTCTGGGACCAGGCGGAAGCAGTGATGACAGGAGGCAGCACAGGGCAAGCAGAAGAGCTGCCTCAGCACCGGGCGAGCAGAAGAGTGGTCTCAGCCCAGGGCGAGTGGAGGAGCAGCCTCGACGGCCATGAGAATGAAAGACCAGCACTCACGAGAACAAAGGAGTGACCACTGCTGGTGGTGATCACAGTTCCTGGTCTCTACCTCGTTAGGGCCAGACTGCAGTATGTGAGATGCTGTCCCCCAAAACAAACAAAAACAAAGTGAGACTCTGAAAGAATACTTAACATACAACAAAATATATGTTCATGTTATAATTTTAAGTTTTGAAAGGGCACAGTATGAAGGAGTATATAAGGGACTATCTCAGTTTTGTAAAAACTAAATAAAAATTTAAAAAATACTAATGGGGGAACTGGAGAGATGGCTTAGTGTTTAAAACCATTGGCTGCTCTTGCAGAGGACCTATATTCCTATCCTAGCACCCACATGGCAGCTAACAACCACCTGTAACTCCAATTTCAGGGGATCTGACGTCCTCTTCTGACCTCCATTGGCATTGCACAGAATGAGTGCATGTACATACATGCAGGCAATACA
Organism: Nannospalax galili; assembly: GCF_000622305.1. Classification (NCBI taxonomy): domain Eukaryota; kingdom Metazoa; phylum Chordata; class Mammalia; order Rodentia; family Spalacidae; genus Nannospalax; species Nannospalax galili. The sequence continues at coordinate 5,371,364 of NW_008358101.1, forward strand.
CTTATACACATAAATTTAAAATAATAAAATATTTTGAAAAATAATGGAAAAAAATAATGGAAAATTATTTTTGACAGTATGTATCTCTAGATAATGGAGTTATAATTGGTTTCTACTTTGATTTTTATTGCTTTTTTATTTAAAATGTCTATAGTGAGACTGTTCTTGCAGAAGACCTGGGTTCGAATCCCAGCACCCACATGGCAGCTAACAACTGTCTGTAACTCCAGTTCCAGGGGATCCATCAGCCTCTTCTGTCCTCCATGGGCATTGCATGACATGGGCGCACTTACCTACATGCAGGCAATACACGCATACACATAATAAAATAATAAAGTATTTTTTAAATGTCTACAGTATATATATATATATATATGGTATGGTCCCATTCAGTATCCACATGTTTTAAATAAAAAATACTATTTGGATTTATGTGGCTGCATCCCATAAACAACAAAACTATATGGCCTCAGCAAGATGAAATTATTTTGCTCACTTAAACATGGTCCTGCAGAGGTATGAAGTCCCACAGTTTTGTGGCCCAGCTCCCCTGAGGAGGGCTTCTTTCCTTTGTGTCCCCTCAGCTCATTCTGTCAGTACTCTCAGCAAGAGGAAGACAGAGCAGTGCACAGCTGCACTCATGAGTAAGGCTTCCTCCATGAGTTCCTGCCCAAGCACACTCCCAGTCCTTCAGCAGCAAGCTAGGAACTCAAGTTCTTACTCAGAGATAAGTTGCTACTTAATAAATTCTACGTTTTTTTGCTAAGGAAGTAAGAAAGGATGGCATTTGAATAGGCAAGTAAAAGTGTAATGACTAGAGAAACTCCATTTTGTACAAAGTAGCCACCTTAGACTCTTAAAAATCAGAGAAGCTGTCAGCTCAAGATCTGAACTTAGCTCCAGTAATCCACTCACCCCAAGAAGTTTTGTTTTCCTTTTAGAAATAGCTTATCGCAGAAAGGAGTATCGCCACCCAAACATTGCCTCTATCTTTCTTATCTACCCAAGGGAAAATATATTATTATATTATTTAATATCTTTCTTGGTAATATGTTGAAATGAGAATAATCAGAAAGCTTCTTACTGTCAAGATCTCTATACATCTGTTAAGAAAATGACTAACAACTGCTTGTTTTGGCTTCTGTAAACTTGCTTATTGCTGCATTTCAGGGTCAATGTGACTCCACTGTCTTTGCAACTACCAGTACTACAAGAATGAAGCAGCTTGTGGTTTCTGCCTTTAAAAGACCCTCCATCCCACAGCTCCACTGAAGTCCGTTATCTGGCCTCTGGAGACTGTCAGTCAGCTGTAGCAATAAAATTTGGCTAATTAAAATCTGATTTGGGTCTGGTAGTCTTTTCCCCGCAGTTTTGAATTCCTTAACAGAGGTTCATGCTGTACCAATACAACTAACTTTAGATACTTGAAGGCTTATAATAATGTCATAAGTCTCATAACAACAACAACAGCAACAGCAAACCAAAAAAATAATAATAAAACAAAACAAAACAAAAATCTGGTCAGGCTTGGTGGCTCACACCTTTAATCCCAACACTCAGGAGGCAGAGGCAGGCAGAGCTCTGTGAGATCGAGGCCAGCCTGGTCTCCATAGCAAGTTTCAGGCCAGTTGGGGCTACTGGGAGACCCTGTTTCAAAAAAAAAAAAGAAAGAAAAGAGAAGAGAAGAAAATGTAAAAGAAAAGGAAAGGAAAAAGGAAAAGAAAAGGAAATCTGCAGGAGAGAAGAATGGAGAATAAGAGGCCAAGATAAGAAAAAAGAATCTCTGAAATTAATAAACGGTTATTCTGACCCATAAGAAGAAACGGTTCAACTTCAAACAATGATTCAAAGATTCTAATGAGTCCCATTCTATAAAGAGTAATCATTTTGAAAGAGAACATACTGTGATGGATAGCTTTAGCTGTCAACTTGACAAACCTGGGTAGAAGGAACCTCAACTGAAAAAGTTCCTCCATCGGATTGGCCTGAGGCTTTGCCTTTGGGGCCCTTTCTTGATTGCTGAGTGACATGGAAGGTCCCAACCTACCGACTGTATAAGAAAACAGACTGAGCATGATCCAGGGGAACAAGCCAGTAAACAGTGTTTTTCCTTGGTCTGTGCTCCAAGTTCCTTCCCTGAGATCCCTCAGTGATGAACTGTGATATGGAAGTTGTGAGATAAAATAAATCCTTTCTTCCCCAAGTTGGTTTTGGTCAGTGTTTTTATTGCAGCAATACAAAACAAACTGAAACACATACTGAGCACTGAAAAGCTCAGCGTGCCTTGCTTTCTTTATCTCTTTCTAAGATTCCCAGGGATTAATAAGAATCTAAAACCCAAAGTAGATAATGACAACTAGGATCTGGTCTCCTTGTTTCTCCATGTGTGAAAAAAAGGTGACTAAAATTAATAGGTTGTGTGCAGCTAGAATATATCAGCACTATCGAATTGTTTTGTATGAGTTTGCAATGTAAACAAGTGAGATCTACGAACATGTGTAGTTCTTTTTTTGAGACAGTGTCTCCTGTAGGCACAGCTGGCCTGGAGCTCTCTATGAAGACCAGGCTGTTCTTGATTTCACAGAGATCCATCTGCTTCTACCTTTAGAGTCCTGGGATTAAAGGCATGGACCACTCCACCTGGCTAAAAGAATTATGTGTAATTTTTAGGTTATAAATATAGGTATGAGCTGTATGAGCCAATCATAGTAATTTCAAGAGCTTATTATGAAACTGTAAAATTACTTTATTTGGAATTTAAAAGTTAAATTTTAAATCAGGCATATAATTTTAGAAAAGCCGGTTCATAGGAAATAATAGAAGTTCATAAGATTAAGTGAACACAAAGGATTATACCAGTTTATCTATGCTATCCCAGTGACTTGGACTTCTTTTATATTTGGCAGGTAAATAAGTGTGTATTTTATATGCAGAGAGGCTAGTTTTGCAAAAGAAAGATAGGAATAAAATGCCTGAACTGCTGATAACTTTCCATAGTGGATCCTTCCTTCAATAGAGGTTCTCCATACTGTCCACCTAAAAGTGAAAGCCCCTTCCAGTTCAATATCAGAAAGCCCCTCCTCCCAAATGTACTGGTCCATTGGATGCTAAACAATTGCATAGTAGTAATCACAGGAATTTAATTTCTCCCCATTAACTGCAAGTAGTAAGTTTGATTAGGGCAAGGCAATATCATCATCCAAAGGATAGATAGATTGTTGAAGGGATACAAAATTATGCTGTGGAATCTTTGAATTTATTACTATGTTCGTTCTACCAACTCATTCACCTTTGGAAGCAGAAAGCTTTTATTATTTTTGATCCTTTCTACTTGATCTTTCTGAATGACACACTTGACTAGCACTTATCAGAACCTTCAGCACATTACACAGTTTTGAGAATTTTACTGAAACGCCCATACAAATGTAGTTCTTGACCTCTAGAAACTTTCTTTGTAAAAATAAGACCTTACTAAAATTTTAAGAATCTTAACAGCTCCCTATTGCTGCATATTATTCCTTGTGACAAACTGTCCTGTGTCGCAATAACCCAACAAAGCAGGCGCAATTATTATCTTCACCCTGTAGATGAAGAAACTGAATTTAAGAGAGGAAAGAGTTGGACCTAAGATTATACAACTAGTGATCAATAATACAGAAACATTTCCATTCTAACATAAAGGACTAAATTGTCTATATTGTTCAGCAATAGAGCTCAACCATTGTATGCTTGCTTTAAAAATGAAGTTTTATATGAATTTTTAACATAGGAAAGTATCCTGTATTTATGTATGCGAAACACTGCAAGTATCTTAAATCCTACATTTAAAACATTGTTTTAGATATAGTTCGAAATTATATTCAAAATATTGTAAAGGGTTTTTTTTTAAATTTTTAATCACACGTACATGTGTATGTCTGTGTGTGGGTATGTGCACACAAGTAAAGTTGCCCATGGAAACCAGAGACGTGAAATTCCCCAAGAGTTGGAGTTACAGGAAGTTGTGAGTCACCAAACATGGTTTTCTGGGAATTGAACATGGGTCCTCTGGAAGAGCAATATGTGCTCATTACCACTAAGCCATCTCTCCAGCCCTCAAAACATTATAAAAGTTTTAAATTTTTAGACATATACAAAAAAAAAAAGAAAATAAAAACATCGTTAAGTCGAAGTAAATCTATGTTGCTGGCTAATTGCATTTGATCAACTAGATTAAGGCAAAGTTTTGCTAATCAATGCTCAGTAAATAGTTACTATTATTATTGCAAAGGAGTACTTGTACCTTAAGGGAAAATTGGAAAATATGGGGAGTGGGCACAGAAGTTTTCTGATTACTATGCTCATGATTTGAAATGAAAATTTTTTATTAAAATACAGCTTCTATTACTGCAAACAGATCACGTTAGTTGTCTGGAAGTTCACCAGCCCTGCTGGTTTTCCCCTCAAATGTACAACAATTAAAATAAATCCTCATTCTTCAGTAGGATACAAGTGGGCACAACAATATCAGCTGTTAGTGCCAGGAAACCCTTGCTTTCGAACTGTGCTGGATAGCTTTAGTTGTCAACTTGACACACCTGGGTTGAAGGAGCATCCACTGGGGAATTCCCTCCATTGGAAAGGCCTATAGCCATGTCTGTGTGACATATTCTTGATTGTTGAGTGATGTGGGAAAGCCCAGCCCACTGTGGGGGGTACACCACCACTGGGCAGGTGGTCCCCTGTATTGTATAAGAAAGCAGGTTGAGCCCCAGCCAGAGGAGCAAGCCTCCAAGTTCATGCCCTAAGTTCCTACCTTGGGTTCCCTCAGTGATGAACTGTAACCCAGGAGATGTAAGCCAAATAAACCCATTTCACCACAAAATGGTATTGGTCAGAGAGTGTGTCACAACAACTGAAAATCAAAGTAGAACATAAATCTCCTAATCCCAGGCTCATTTCCCCAAATTTAGGCATGAAATCCCTTGGACATATGCCACCTCCTGTCACCCCATGGTGGCTCTTAATCATCTCTTCTCTAATGTGTCATAGTCAGCCTTGCAGAGTAGTTAGCATTAATCATAGAACCAATGCACCTGTAATAACTATCATGTTCTGGATCCAAGGATATCTTGACCACCAATCTTCAGGACACAAAACTCCGTAATTAATCTCAACATTTTCAAAGCAGAACTTTTGCCACTAATGTGAAAGATTCATGTAGCTTAAATACATCTACAAATCACCTTCCATATATAATATCTAATATAAGACAAAAATGTATGTTGATAAGATCTTTGAATTTTCACTTTATTATTCTGCTAAGCCTGAGTTTTAGGCCAATATCTGCATCTTAACTCATTTTTGTAACTATTTTGCTAGCTTCTTATGACTAAAAAAGTCAACATATCAGTATAAGAAACATGAGGTCATTTGGAATCTTGTAAACATTTCGTTTTATTCCTTCACAACAACTAATAAGGTACAAACAATTGTTCTTTGTACAGTAACACATATTACATTAAAAAATTAGAATATTTTAGAGTATATACATCAAAAAGAGCAAACTAGTACCTATGCTTGAAGTTAAGACATAATTTAAAAATCAACTTGCAATCATCAATTTACATGAATAACTGTGATTTAAGACAGAAGTAGAATTGAACTAAAAAAAGTAGAAGGTTGAATTCTAATTTCTATTCTTAAATATTTAATATCTATTGTTTGATTAGTATATATCTTAGCCAATCCTTTAGCTACAATTCATGTGAAAATATTTGCACTTTATAGCTAGTTTTTATTTTTAAATTATAGTATTTTATAATAATTAGGATATAGAAAGGTTTTAAGTAGGAAAATAAGATAAATTCACTTTACTAACATTCTACTTCCTAATCACTACTTTTTGCTCATTAAAATGTGATTGACAGCTTTAAATCTCAATGACAGAAAATTGAAATAGTTTCTTTAGCTGTTTAATGAGTTATGAAGGCATTTTAGTGTTATAGAGAGCAGTTTTTAGATTTAAACACACCTGTATGAAGGATATCGACATTAGAGATATATAGCGAGATAAAGATGACACATGGAGTTGAGAATTTTTCTCACTTGTTAAATGAAAAGTCATTGTCTTGTTTTCTATACTTTTTTCTTTGGTAAATCTTCAACTTTCATCTTTTTCATTTTGAACACACTCCTTTGATATCCTTTCCGTACTGCTGTTATTTCCTCTCCTTTGGAAGGCTCTTCCTCCTCTCATGGTAGTTTATTATGCTCTGTGCATTGGAATTTTATCTGCAAGTTCTTCTTTGATGCAATGCACACTCCAAAATAGAGCTCCCCTATGATTAATCTTATTTTTAAATTAATATCCTATATATAGTATATACTTTCTATAGAGAAGAATATGCTTTACTCTATAAAGAATACAATGCACAAATCTTGTGGTCAGCCTGATTTTATATAGATATATAACAGTATGAAACCACTATATAGATAAAGATACAGAATATTCTCAGCATCCTGGTGCCCCCCTCAGTATCTCCTGAATGGTAATGGTTATGAGACATGAGACTTAACAATGTTTCCAAGGTTTGGTTTTCTTTTTTCATTAATTTTTTAAGAAAAAACTAGTTTCCTCTTCCAGCTCCTTTGGTTCCTCTCCTAAATTTTGGTGATAGCTTGTCCCTTTACACACACACACACACACACACACACACACACACACACAAAAGATTTTATTTTATTTTTTTTGGTCTCTTTAAGACAAGGTCTCCCTGTAGCCCCAGCTGGCCTGGAACTCAGAGTTCTGGTTGTGATGGGCTAAGCAGGTCAATAGGTCAGTTTGAAGAATTTTACAACTTAAAGATAGTGAATGTTCCTATCCATTAACATGGTATATCATTCCATTCCTCATGACCTTTCTTAATTTAAGCAAGATTTTATAGTATTTAGTACATCTTTACTAAATTTACTTTTAGTTTTTTCCAAATTTTATGGAGTGTTTTTTTTGGGGGGGGGTGGGGGTTGAGACATGGTATCCATATAGCCCCAGCTGTCCTGGAACTCACTATGTAGACCAGGTTGGCCTTGAACTCACAGACATCCACCTGCCTCTGCCTCCCAAGTGCTGGGATTAAAGGCATTATCAATGGTATTATTTTTAGCCTTTAAATATTTTTTCATATTATTTTTGTTTAATTTTCATTTATAAATAGAAATATAATTGGTTTTGTGTATTTACTTACATTCATTTACTGTCCTAATATTTTAACTATACTGGTTTATTTCAATAAAGGCAATAATGTCACTCTTCACATGCTTCCTTTCCAGTCATTGTATCTTTTACTCTAACCTACTAACTGCATTTTTAATATAAATGTTGAATGGAAATGGTAAGCGTTGACGCCTTTATTTTGGTCCCTACCTCAGGCCAAAGCATTTAACAATTAACCATATTGTTTTTGTAGTTTTTAAAAATAAATAGTTTATATAATTCAACAAGTTTCCTTCTTTTCTGATAAATTTTATTATCGACATGTTTTGAGTTTTAGTAAATATATATATATATTAAGATGATAATATCATACATGTCCTTAATTTTTTATTATAGGGAATTGTATTTTTTGACTTTAAAATTTTAATTTTAAATTAGTTGTGTCTATAATCCTATGACAGTCAACATTTTCAGAATTTTTTTTTAACATTTGGAATTTCCTACTCCAATAGTTCAAAAGAGAATCTAAATATAGCAATCTAAATTCAGTCTTTAGGTAAATAACTGAATGAAATGGTGGGCTTACATTCTGATTATAATGTACTTCTATAAACAGAGCTATGGAGGTTAATAAAGAAAGCAGATAAGTGGGGTTGGGGAGTTGGCTCAGCGGTTAAGAACACTGACTGCTCTCGCAGAAGACCCAGATTCGATTCCCAGGACCCAAGTCACAGCTAACAACCCTCCTTAACCCCAGATCCAGGGGAATCCCTGCCCTCTACTGACCTTGGGCCTTGCACTACACAGGTGTACTTTCATACATTCAGGTAATACACTCATACACATAAAATAAAAATAATAAACAAAATATAGAAAAAGGAAAGCAGATAAATGAAAAAATAGCAAAAAGATAGATTTAAACATCTTAAAGCTGGTTATGCATTGGTGTAGTCTGATGAGACCGATGAGAAAAAAGCAAATGAAGCCATGTTTAAGAAGAGCTGATGGCAGGAGCCAGGGAAGCAAGGAGCACTGATAGCAAATAAAGGCGGGAGTACAGCTGCACTCATGGAGTTCTTGTGGAAAGGTAGAGCAAACTTCCCATGATTCCTGGAGGTGGACTTCACACTCTAATGAAGTACAGTAGTGAATAGAATGATCCTATAACATCTAGAAAATATATATTGCATTTCTTTTCTGAAAAGTATAGAGTTTCCTATCATGCTTGACACAAAATGGTTCACATCACAAGCCTGGTATGTATATATGTTATATGCAGATTACAGTTATCACTTGTAGCTATACACTTAGATAGTTGTACAGGTAGATAGATTACAGTCCCACTACTGAGGATTCAGTCTCTTAGTCTTTAGGACAGCTGAAATTTAACTTTCCCAAGACCATGAACTTATTCCTTGATACTCTCTTGTTTATAAATAAAATGTACTCACAAACTTAACCTAGCAAATAATTTCTGTCATGGTTTGAATCAACAGCAGCTGTCAGAATATCATCAATTTACCTCCTTTTCTCTTCCTGCCTCCATAAAGTCATTTCTTTTTACACAATGGTGTACTGAGGAGTAATTTCTTAGTGTTTTTAAAGCACTGTATATATGTATAAAAGATTAATACAAAATGCTAATTGTGATTATTATTATAATGGCCAGGAGACAAGAAAATAAAAACAGAGTGGTTCTAATCGGTGACATAATTTTGGACTTGTCCTTAACCATCTGTTAAAGGAGTGAGGAACTAAAAATCAGAACAGAGGGCTGGAGAGATGGCTCAGAGGTTAAGAATACTGGTTATTCTTGCAGAAGACCCTGGTTTGAATCCTAGCACCCACATGGCAGCTAACAACTGTCCGTTATCTCCAGTCCCAGGGGAGCCAACAGGCTCTTCTGACCTCCGAGGGTATTGCACGACATGGGTGTGCTTACCTACATGTAGGCAACATGCATGCATACACATAAAATGAAAAAAATTAATAAAAATTTCAAAAAATCAGATCAGAAAAAATACAACATCCTCTGGACCCAGCAGCAGAAGCCAGAAAGCAAATGCAAAATTAATGGTGGCTAAGCCTTTATGTTGCAGATTCCTAATTGGATTTTCTCACCTTTTGCCAGACAGAACATAATCTTCAAAACTCATTAAGGTTTCTCTCTTCAAATGTTCCCTGAAATCTCCACAAACTCTCTTTAAAGGAATTTCAGCAAGGTAACAGCATCTACTCTAAAGTAAAATCTAACTTGTATAATCTCAGTCCTCAGAGACACAGCAAAGTTAAATTTATGGAAAAATGTACTAATATTACTTTTAGATATGTAAGATATTTATAACAGAAAATATCTATAGACTCACTATTTTTTCTTGGAATACAACACAGCCTCAATAGGTGATGATCTTGGTGTGGCTACCTCAAACAGGAAGGTCCCAGATGTGGTGCAGTCCTCTGTGAACTCTAATCTTCATTCACTCTGGGTCTTCATGGAGTTTGTAGACTATTGGCCAGAACCTGGTGGTATTTTCCATCTTTTACAACTTTCTGTCTGTTCAAGAATCAGTCTAGGATCTTGTGCTGGTGTGGATTCCACATAACAGTTATCACAGCTCTATCACATCCTTGGTGAGTTAGTTCTCCAGCCCTTGCTAAGGTCAAGTCTACTTTCCACATGAGCATCTTCATCACACACTTTTAACAGCAGTGATGGCAAAGGCTATTTTCTACTGGCCATTGATGTTGATGTTGAATACTTATAAAATGAATGGAAATTCTCAGGGATCAATAGAGACTCAATGCATTCATTTTTGTGTTCTAGGTATTTTCCACCCACAGAAAAAGTGAATGCTATGTGTGTCTATGTTTCTTATGCTGTCTTTATGTAGGTAACCTGTGAAATATACGTAATTCAGATGTCTCTTTTGAACTCCAGACACACAATAAAAAACTTTTCCAGTTGAATATCCTTCAGGTATTTCAAATTTCACATATCTAAAAAGAAGTGCCTGTAATTCTCAACCTCCTAACCTTTTCTCATATAGTCTCCTCATTTCTATGGATGACATCACAATTTACCAGTTTCTTAAACCAGAACGTCTCTGATTCCTCTTCCTCCTCAACACTCATATCTAATCCATTGCCTTGTTTTGTCAGTTCACCAACAATCATATCTTGACTCCATTACCCTCTCTTCATTGCAATTGCCATTATTATAATAAAATCCATTATCACATGCTTTCCTACATGACCTATTTGCATTCCTAATTACTTTGCCCATGCCCTTTCAATACAATAGCTATAACAGTCTTGTAAAAAAATTTAAATCTCCCATATCATAGACCTGATAAAAATGCTTCAGTTACTCCACATTTTACATGGAATAAAAAGTTTTAAATTTAAATATAGTCTACAAGACTGTGTGATCTAACCAAGCCTCACAACTCTTCCACTTGAGTCCCACATTTCAGCTTAATACCACATTGGTATTCCTTAACTTCGCAGAACACAAAGGGTTTGCCTTCTTTCAAATCATCATAAAAATTCTCCCTTCTAACTGCAACACTCTATGATAAGCAATTTCTCTGGTTTCATAACTAATTTCACATATCACCTCCCCAGAGAAGTTTCTATTGTTACCATTCTATATAAAACAGTTCTCAGAGCTCCCTACATTTCCCTAACAGCCTCTCTTACTGCTCTTTTCCCTCCATAGCATCCACTTACTTGTCTTCCTGGTTTTTTTTTTTTTTTTTTTTTTTTTACACTTCCTCAGCTAAACTAGAAGCTCACAGGACAGGGACCATCACTGTGGTTCATCATTGTAAACAGTACCAGATAATTGTAGAATGTTTCTACAAGCAAGACTTGGAATGCTTGCAGACCTGTGTTTTAAGAAAGTAGACACTCTTCTCTTAACTTGCACCTTTTCACTGAACATGATTCCGAAGCCTGCTCTTAGATGGAGAAATTAATGAGAAGGTAAAGACATTTGCTGGCATGCTTTCTGTTGTGTTGAATGCTCACCATATGCTAAATCTCCTCCTTTTTTCCTCTTTTCTATATTTTCTTGCTTCTCAAATAATTAGCTATTCTTCCTTGGCTGCTTCAAAAATTATTTTCCTCCTCAAATGCTTAGTGGACCTCTGCCCTGCATTTCCAATCATTTTGGGTGCCCATCTCATTCTCCCAAGCTGGCCTACCTATATCACCTTCATCACTTACCCACCTGCTTCCAACATGCTCATCAAGAAATACCAGTCATGTTCCGTTCTGTCTCTCTGCCTCTATAGATGCTTTACAGGACAGTGTATGCTATTTCAAAAGCCCAGAACAAGCTACCATCTGCCATCTGTTGAGACATCATTCCTCCTTCATTAAAAAATCTTCCTTAAACTCAAACTTGCTTCAGAAAAAGTAGGAGTTTGGAAAGGAATGAGATACTGCACATTTACATTCATGTGTCTGACAATGTTCTGCATGGCTAGCTGGGCTTACTTAATAAGGAAAATATGAAAAATAAAGGCTAAGTATAAAAAAGAAATATCATAATTTTTGCATATTTTGAATACATATAACCAAACTTATGCAGACACAAATGGTTATTTGTGGCATGCGCCGGTGTTACAAAGTGGTGGGATTCCAGAAGCATCTACCCCTTTCTACAAAGTATCTAGTACACTAAACACTCAAGATATATAGTAAACGTGTTAATATCATAGAAGCCATAATGTAAAAACAGTAAATAAATCAACAATTTATGTGTTATTTGAGAAGAGTGTTAAGCTAGAAACTTTTCTTAAATATGACCTACTAGCTAACTCCTACTTATGTGAATGCTTTCTCTTTAATGTAATGTCAAGTGAGCTAACAAATATCTGTCTTATTTCTAAATAAATAGTTAAAATGCTTGATGAGCCCATCTTCACGAAAATATAATAAAGAATTAGAATTATTAGAATTCACCAATAATGGTAAAGCATCTCACTCACTTCAAACCAGGAAAAGGGAGTAAGGTTTTATTAAATATCTTTGATCTTTTGAGACCTAAACCAAATACAACCCAAGTTACAGAACCCACTAGCTGAACATAAGGGCAAACATTCTTTTAAATGGCACGTAATAAAAAAAAGAAAAATGATGAGTTTGTTATGAATCAGCATTAGTTTCCTCTTCAAACTAATATTTAAAAAGAATTAGTCAAATGAGAACAGGCAATGATTCTCTTTTTCTTGCGGAAAGCATAATCTCAGTCTACCTATTTCAAGAACAATGTGTATAATTTTTTAAAGGCCCTGTAATAGCCAGGGCAGAATGATGGGTGAGATAATAATAAAGCCTACGAAGAAAGGATAAAGGAACTAAAGTTGCTCAGTCTTCAGAAATGAGAGTAATAGAATGACAACTACTGTTATTAAAGGAGAAAAATTTATGGAAGCATGCTTTCCAGATTTCTCTGCACTGTGATAACTATGTAAAGAGAAAGGTGGGTTTAAATTATAATTTAAAAGAGCTTTATACTGGAGATAAGGAAGGTTTGTTGGCAGAGATTATAACATGCCAAAAGGAAGCTCCTACAGAAATTAATTCAGTCTGTACTCTCAGATCTTAGAGCAGGATGTCTGATAATCTATCTGAAGTTGCTTCCATGTCAAAGAAGAGTGTCTAACCAATTTGTACTTAGGGGAAAAACTGTGACTCTGTTCTCGGATTCTGCTTTCAGTGATTCCTTTTTTAAATAATTTTTTTATTTATTCTTTGAAACTCTCATACATGTACACACTGTATCTTGATCATGTCCACCCCCACATCCCTTCTAATTTCCCCCAGGCCTCCCCAAAGCATATTTGTCTCTTAATTTTATGTCCTCATTTTTATTTTCATTATTATTATTATTTTAAACCACTGAGTCTAATTAGTACTGGCAATAAGCACATGGATGTGGGGCCATCCACTGGGGCATGGCAACCTACTAGTGTCCACTCCCTCAAGAAAGATGACTCTTCATAACCCAGCAGCTATCGACTGCCAATAGTTCCTCATCCAGGAGTGGGGTCTCAGTAGCCCCTCTCCCATCTGTGCAGGATTTTAACCAGCTTGATCCTGTGCAAGTCTTATGCGGTTAGCCCAAAGCTGCTGTGAGTTTCTGTGTGCAACAGCCATGACATGTCCAGGAGGCAGCCTTTGGTACCATTCACCATCCTTCATCTCCTATATCCTTTCTATCCTTTTTTCCACAATGTTCCCCATTCCTTGGAAGGGGGCGCCGGTTGATCTATATGTCTCCAAACTACAGCTAAGCACTCTCAGTAGCTTATTCTCAGCATTTGGAACAGTTGTGATTCTCTGTGTTAACTGTAATAAGAAATTTATCTGACCAAGGTTGAGAACAGCACAGATCTATGGCTGTAAGTCTACATATTCAGAAGGCAGTTTGACAACAAAGCCATTTAGAAAACAACAATAGTAAGTTCTCTCCTAAGGCCTATGAACTCCCTAACACTGGGTTTCACTATGTTTGCAGCACCAGGAATGAATTTCCTCCTATGGAGCAGGTCTCCAAACCTTTCAAGAAAATGATTGCTTAGTCCCATAACAATCATGCTACTATGGCACCAGTGGGCACATCTTGCCTGGCAAGTCAGTACTGCAGCATGTAGGGTTTAGTGCTGGGTAAGACCATGAATGTCTTTTCTTTCAAGCAGCCTGCATAGCACCTTCCAGCTCTATGAAAACTACCCAACAGGGACAGCGTTTTCTGGTCAGTTCAAGATTGATTTCTCTGTGCCCTACAACCCAAGTGTGTGGTGTCTTTAGCAATAGACTCTCACATTCTAGTAATGGTGAGTAAACAAGAGCAATGGCAATATTAAGGATCTGAGGTGTTTTGGGGGCCTTCCTGACCAATAACTTACAGGAAGGTGTCCCATTACTGGCACTGAGATTTTCATTTAATAGCCCATGTTTCTGGGAGTAGCATTATTCCTCATGCAAGGTACCTCTGTTTAAGCTCCTTTTTAGTTATATAGCTTACAAATTAGTGTGCTTTCAATAAGGCTTCTTCATCATTCTTCATTTTGGTTAATTCATTCCTAACCCTTCCTTTCCCTTATTCTCTGTCCCCATGCCTGATTAAACCTTAAGTGATTTATTTATTTATTTATTTATTTATTTATTTATTTATTTATTTATTTTATTTTTGTGTGTGAGTGTTTTGTTTGCATGTATATAAGTGCACCCATGCACGCAATGCTTGTGGAGGCCAGAAGAGAGCGTCGGATCTCCTGGGACTGGAGTTAAGGATGCTTCTTAGCCACCATGTGGGTGCTGGGAACTGAACCTGGATCCGGTGCATGAGCAGCAGGTGCTCCTAACTGCTGAGCCACTTCTCCAGCCCCTTAGGTGATTAAAAAAATATTTTTCTTAGTAGTAACTTTGTATTTCAATAAGGTATGGGATACTTTTTAAAGAAATTATTATATTATTATCAGGAATCTTAGGATATAGAAAGCAGGATGTGAAATCAAGGCAGTGACCAAAGTCAGTCATCTTTTTACAGTTGTGAATAATTTGAAAAACATCCCATCTCCTTTTCATTCTTGTTTTTCCATAGTTCTCAAGGTTCCTTCTAACACAACAAAACACTGAATCCCCAAGACTAAGGAGTTTGGAATAGATATCACTAAATTTAAACTCTGGAAAAATTTCAAGATGGAGAATTTCGTGGATTGAATATGTCACAAATATTGTATGCTGACAAATTGCATTCATTAGTCACAGAGGTGTCCCCATTACCAGTTGTAGCACCACTCAGGAGTGATGAAGTCACCCCTATTTCATAGATATAAATTTCGTTATGATTTGTCTGGTTACAACATTTTTCCTTCTATATTGAGTACATTCATTCTGACATTTATCTTTTTCTGCAATGGGAAACTCAAAATAGTATCTGTCATAGCAACAGGAAGTTCCAGAGTTTGACTTTTCACTATCACAGGAAGGCGATTATGTCATGAGTAGTGTGCAAAAATGGATACTTACAAATGGATAAATCTCTCAGCAGCAACAACAACAACAACAACAACAACAACAAAAAGAAATGTTTCTGATGCTGTGGTAGTCAATTTTCCATTACTGTGGCAAAATACCTGAGGAAATCATCTTAAAAGAAGACCAGAGTCCCAACATCTGCTTCAAGGGCACGTCCTCAATTAGCCTAACTTCTCCAACAAGGCCTCTCCTCTAAAAGAGTCTATTACCTTATAGTAGTACCACTTGCTGGCCACCAAGCCTCTAAGGTATGATCCTTTGGGGCACATTGTTGCATTAGCAATAATTATAGAATTATAAGCTTTTGTATGAAAGTACTAGTAGTAAACATGTAAAACTATACCAAGTTACAAACATTTTACCTATTTATGTATTTTACAATTTTAGCCGGATAGGTAAAATAATAGATGTGTGTGTGTGTGTGTGTGTGTGTGAGAGAGAGAGAGAGAGAGAGAGAGAGAGAGAGAGAGAGAGTACATGCATGTGCATGTGCATGTGGAGGCCAGAGGTTGATGTGGGTTGCCTTCTGAAATTACTTTCTACCTTTTTTTTGAGACAAGGTCTTCACTGAACCTGGAGCCCACTAGACTGGCAGTCTAATAAACCCCAAGGACCCTCCTGCCTCTGCCTCCCCAGAACCAGGATTACAGGTGCTTGCTGCTACATCCAGCTTTTTTACACAGGTTCTAAAGATTTCAACTTAGATACTAATGTTTGCATGGCAAGTGATAGGGTTCAGGTCCAGGGGACCGCAGACCCAGAAACCATAAGGCCCCAAGGAGGAACTAAGTCAGCCAACTACCAGCCACCTACAAACTGACAAAACATCTCCAGGAACTGGTGACCCAGTGCATTGTGATCACCAGAGCATGTTCCACAGGCTGACAAACAGGTTTCCCAACCCTGTATAGTAAAAAACATGTTTTACAGTAGATGTTTTCCTCCATAAATTTCACCAGGTACAGACCCCCACGCCCTCCCTGAACAGCCCCAAACTGAAAAAGAATCTCTTTTTTCTGCATTCTTTTCCATTTATAAGCTACCCCCCCCCCTACAGCCATTAGGCTGCTGGTTTCACTCACTCCGGAGTTGGGTCCCAGCCCTACTAACCCCAAATAAACTCACACTTTGCCAGAGTCCTCTCTGTTTCCATTGGTGGTGATCCCAACCCCTCACACCTTTTTAAAAATTATTTATTTAATAACCGTATAATTAGAAGAAGCATTTCATTACAAGAGCATTGACATATTCAATAACAATTTCCAGAGCTAAGATGCATCTCTTTCAAATTTGGCTGTAAACTTTTAGGTTTATAGTTGAATTAATACAATTATACAAAATTGTACTCCATATAAACCCTATAAGACATAAAATTAAATGAGGTTTTAAACTTTAAAAAAGATCTCCAATTCATTATTAAAATACAGTTTCATAAAAAAATTCATTTTTAATACATTGACACTAAGATGCACATGTGTTTCTAATCTCTATATATCTGATTATTACTAGTCATGCTTGGTTACTTTCTGAGCTCCTTGGCATCTGAGCAAGGATGTAAAGTCACCAGGTAGATTTCAATGGTAATGTTACTGTCTGCTGTGTTGTTGGCAACCCCAGCCATTCCCTACTACTTGTCCTTCTGGTGAATCCAGTCAGCCTATCTAGAGGTCTTTGTTTGAGGAGGGTCAGCTCTTCCACATCTAGTGGTAATCAGTTGTCAATATTCCTTTGGATAAGATTCGGGTCTGCTGTTCAATTTCCCAATTCTATGCTGGGTTACTACCTGGGAATCCCTTTGGCCACCCTGGTCAACAACTCAAAAGAAGGTGTCGCCTATCTGGCATTGTTGCTTGTTATGTAGCCTTTAGCTATACATATGGACTCTTATGAAATTATGCTAGCCCATTTAAACTTTGGTTATACTTTCCTTTTGGGTGTTTAAGACCATACAGTTGGTCCAGATAAACCAATTTATTTTTACTCTTAAGGTCATTTGAGGATCTGCTCCTCAGGGGTCACATGGGCTTGGGAGGAGCCCCTGACTCCTTTCTTTTAACAGTTCTGCCTATGTGAAGATAAGTCAAAGGTCCTGCTCGACCACTGTTGGCTTCTCTTGGAAGCATGGAGGAAATGATTCCTCCGTGTTGACCCTCCTCTTTATAGACTGGACACTTGTTCAAGTCCATCTGGTGGGGTCTCCTCGGCCTCCTTGATCAAGAGGACAGGTGACCCACCATGATTATAGGACATTTTGAGAGATGCTCATAGTCCCCTGGAACTAGTCGACCTAGGAGGGCAAGGAGCAAAAAGTGTCCTTTATGTCCCTCTGGCCAAATTATTATAGACCTCAAAGTATGTCTGTTAAACACGTGAGAAGGTTAGTTCCACCAGTCTGGTATTTTTAATTACTGTGTGTCATGTAGATAAATCTTGGGCAAAGACCTACTGACAAATTATACATAGCAGATCAAGAAACGTATGTCTAGGTAAGGTTTATCTGAGAACAAATGGTCTTTGCCCCTGACACTTTTTTATCTAACAGCAAGTACTTTACTAAGCCAGCTCCATGGTGCTTAGTTAAGTTTTTTAACTTAATGATCCTTAATTTTTCTGGATGTGAATTTACATTAGAGTTGACTTCTGAGACCTTTCCAGCTATAAAGAAAAAAAATGTTCCATTAGAGATCTCCTTTTTGTTTACTATGAAGAGTCCAGACATGAAGTATCTCTGCTGGGTCTGGCACAATCTCTTGGGGGAATGTTCTTTGCAATTCTCTTTGGTTTGGTTTAGCCACAGAAATTCACTCAGGAAACTGCAACCATTGTACCCATCCAAGGAGTGAATTCCACACAGGTTCCCCATGTTGTTTGACTTTTCCTGGGGAGTCAATTTACTCCAGGCAAAGAGAACTGACAGACCAAAGAAATTAGTCCACTCAAATCCAGGTTCATGAAGTAATGAGTCTATTGGAGTTACTTATAGGAGCAGGAGCAGCTTACACATAGTTGTATCACTGAAGAGTCTCTTCTTACCAAGAACTGTTAGCCTTCTTGTCATTCCATGAAAGAATGTTAATGGAATCCTGTGAGGGCTCATGCAAATGGTCACAGTTTCTCTGATGCAAGATGATAGTGATAATAGCCAACCATCCCCCACCCCCATCCCACCCCCCAAAAAATAAGCCACACAATTCCTAACCCTATGATCTTCCCTAGCTGCTTTAAAATTTGCAACACTTTACAAAGTGAAAAATTGAGAAAGGAAACATTTGAAACATATAATGTGATGTACACCTAATTTTCAAACACAAATTAAGTCTTTTATTTGACTATTATTTATAATTTTTTATACATCTGATTTTGTTTCTAAAAAAGGAGAGGGTCAGGAGAGACATGTCAGTAAAGCATTTGCCTAGGTTTGGATCCGCAGAGCTCAGGTAAGGCAAGACACAGCACTCTAAGTCTGTAACTCCAGTGCTCCAATGGCAAGATGGGAAGTGGAATTAAGAAAATCCTGAGGAGCTCATGGACTATATAGCCTGGCACATACAATAATGAACACCAAGAGGTCTTGCCTCAAACAATGTGAAAAGCAAGGATGAATACCTGAAGTTATCCTCTGACCTCCACATGTTTGCTGTGGAAGCCATGTACATGCACTGACACAGGCAAACATGCCCATACACACACCATTCATACACTCTCATGCATATATACAAAAACAAAAAAAAACAAGTATAAATCATTGCCTAATTAGTTTTTAAATCAAATCATGAAGTCAATGGTTTAAAGATGACCTCAGATTTTTGCTAATTTTTTCATTTTTATAAGAATTAATCATGGGGCTGGAGAGATGGCTCAGTGGTTAAGAACACTGACTGTTCTTGCAGAAGACCCAGGTTCAAATCCCAGCACCCATATGGCAGCTAACAACTGCCCATAACTCCAGTTCCAGAGGATCCAACAGCCTCTTCTGTCTTCCACAGGCATGTACAACATGGGTGCACTTACCTACATGCAGGCAATATGTGCATATACATAAAATACAAATAATAAAATATTTTTTAAAAAAGAATCATACCTCTGTCTCTTGTAGAAATGATTTCCAAAGTTTGCAGTATATAAGATAAAGCTTGACAAGCTATCATCTGGATTGTCAGATATTTAAAGTATGCTAAGTAAACTAAAATCAAACACAAAAGAGTACCTTAATATTCACCTCCTGTTCTATGTCATAATCAACATTCAAGTACTCCTGCATAGCATAAGTTTACTTTCAAAACCAATTTTGTACAAATCTTTTTTTGACCATGGACTGTAATGAAACAGAAAGATGAGAGACTAAAGTGGTATTGCAAACGATTCATGGATAAAAGAGGAAAGGGCTTGGAAATGGGAATAGAAAGTACCACGCTACTCAGGACTCAGTGGCAGGTTACAGAAAGCATTCCAACAAGTCAAATCACAAGAGAAATATATTGACCCAGATCACTAAGAAATCCTTAACACATTTCAAGCATAGCTGGAATATCATTACCTATCTGAAGTTGTTTTTATTCCCACCATCTGATTTCCTCTAAGTTTGCTTTATTACAAAAGAACACATTTAAATGGTGCAAAGACAGTCCCTGGCAACCCTAGGGCTTCAGTTGGGAAACCAGAGGAAAAAGAATGAGACATTTGCCTGTCTTCCCAGTGTTGAGATCAATTCATATCATGTCCATCATTGAGCCAATCACTGGACAAAGGCTGTCTCTGGTTCCATGAAAGTGCAGTTAGATGTTGAACTGTCAAACCATACAAGAAGATCTAAGAATTAAGAGGTCCTAAAAGGGGAAGAATAACAGAGGTCACCCCTTGTCTCCACTCAAAATACTCCCAGTGCACACCCAAATAGCTGACAAGTCCTGCAGATCTTAAGACCCTATTACTTATTACCATTATTTGCCTAACGCTTCCGTATTTATTTTCTTCCTCCTTGCCTTCCTTTAAAAAAATGGAGACTTATAATAAAACCGTCAGTGTTAAATGAAAATCAAGTTAAAAGACAAATAAGGAACTTAAATATGATGATCCTTAGACCTGAAGAGCAAAGCACTACAGAAACATTGAGAATATCTTACCATGAGCCACTGAGAACTTCACTGTGGGATAATCAGAGGAAAACCTGGCCTGACCCACAAGGTCAGAACTAGATGCTTCTCTGAGGATGGGAAGATTCCAAAGAGTCCTATAATCTCTTGCCTGGAAGATGATAGATATAAACAGCTTGATATCCTAGGAGCTGAGGAAGGGAAGAATTAGGGTGGGGATGGAGATGTTTTGCAACTGAATACAAAAATTTCCACTTAGTCTTCAGACTTGGGTATGGTCCTTGTGCTCTCAGCCGCACCTTCTGTTCCTCAGCCCAGAGCTTCTTTGAGTCAACTACTTGAACTGTGTTTACCTGGGTCAGTTTTATAGATAGGAGATGGCAGAGGTGACCTGGGAAGTCTAATGACTCTTTATGGAGATTTTCAAAGAAGCTTCCTGCCTCCTGCCTACCTTTTATTCCCACTTTCAAATGTTCTATCCATTGACAAATACTGTTGAAAGGCACACTTCACAAGATGAAGCCCATCCCCAACACTGATATCAGGACTAGGAAACTATAGCTAGACAGGTCACAGGTCATAAGGATGAAGTTGTTGAGAGTCTTCTGTTAAGTGGACATAATATGAAACTGACTTCTAGTGTCTTTTTCTTATACCCATGGATTAATACATCTCTCAACTCTCACAAGATAATCTTCCTCATGCAGCAAATGTGATTAACACAGAGACCACAACTGATCAATGTGTAGAGAAAAAGAAACTGCAGAGTGCTTAGTTCTTAATAGGACTTCTGTATCAAACCTGTGTCTCACAAGGCTCAGGGATTATTGCAGAAAAGAGGGCAGAAATAATGTAAGGACTAAGGACCAGAAAAGGTGGATGACCACAAGGATGAAATTTTCTGGACATCTAAACTCACAGCAATGGTCCCAGCATGCATATGAGCCACATAAGCTGAAACCAGACAAAATTCCACTATTGACATGGAGAAGTGGGTAAGAAGCCCAAACCCTAGCCGAGGAACTATTCACAACTAATAGCTGCTGGGAGAAAGTCAATTGTCTTTAAGGTTATGATGCCCATAGGTTAACCAGGCTCCAGTGGATGGATTCATACCAAAGTACATTCCATAGGCCTTAATATATAAATATATACATATATATGTATAACAGATAACAGAGTATATGAAATCCAGCAGGCATAGTAAGGGGGTATTCAGATAGCAGAGAGGGGTCTGAATATGATCAAAATATACTGTATGAAATTCTCAAAAATTCAATAAAAACAAAATTCAGAGATATTGAATAGTATTATGTGTTTCTTATATTTAGTTACTTATAAATATATCACTTTCTCTCACTGTGTGGATTAGGGCCCACTCTATCAACTTCATCTTAATTTAATTATCTCCAAAGACCTTATTACCAAATAATGTCAAATTCTGAAGTATTGAGCATTAAAACTTCAGCATGAATATGAATTTAGTAGTGAACTTCTGGCACAAAGGGGGGGAACTTCACCAGGAGCAAGGAGGGGAATAGCTAAGAGGGAAAGAGTGGTGTTTAACTCAGAACATGATAGGATCTCAAATAGGACCTGCTGTTGTATATAATCTGCCTCTTACCTCAGGTGTGAGTGTTTTACTGTTTCTTTCTTGCATGGTTGGTCAAATCACATTGTCTTCTGCCCCAAACAGCTTTCTTTATCTCTCAGAAAAAAAAAAGAAAAGAAAGAAATTCAAATGTTAGCTGATTCCTTCAGCTGCCTCCTGATTCCAGGGATAATAAATAGTGTTCTCAGAAAAGAAGCTGTCACACTCACTAAATTCTTAGTCCTAGACCTACATCACAATAGAAACATCAATTTCACTGAAGAATTGCTATGGTATTCTCCCCTAAAGCAATCATTAGATTTAACAATTACCTTCCTTGGAAGGACAGGTAATAGTTTATTGTCATCCCGGTCCAGGCAGAATCAATGCTAACAGCAATAATCTACCTAGAATATTAGATTCTTCATCAAGTCCAATTCTGACTTCTTTCCAGTGCCTTAAATAGGTTGTATTTTCCTTATCACACATGTGAAAGTCTAGTGTTCATTTAAGTGGTTCAGTCCTATGTAATTTTGTGAATACAGTAGGTTAGTAGTTCATATATGAAAATAAAAATAACACAAGTAATGATAAGAGCAGTAGCTTAAGACCAAAGTTAAAATGGTAGTTTGAAATTTGCAGCGGAGTTACAAAGATAGTTAATGATTGTTATAAGGAAGAAGAAACACTGTTTTTAAGAAACACCAGAACATAACAATGAAAGTTGGAAATGTCTTTAAGCTGGATTTTTCAAGTTCATTTTATCTTCCTGATGTTTATGTAGGGGCAAAGGCTATGGGTGGAAGACACAGAAAAGCTAGACTTCAGTTTAGCCCACCCACCACCACAGTCCACAACAGCAGACAGCATTGTATATATTTTGGATTTGGAGTTTCCAGGGTTTTATTTCTTAATAGAAATTCTCACATCTAGAAAGATATGTAAGAAATCCTTCATGTGCTTACATCGTTCACATATTGCTCTCTACTCAAGAAGACTTTCTCTCTCAGTTCCTACCCTTTACTTAGCATTTACACCTTTGGTCACTTTCTCTTATTTTATTACTTTTTTTCCTTTTCTCTCTTCTCTCTCTTCTTCCTCCTTTTCCCTTCCCTCTGCCTCCTCTTCTACCTGCCTTGCTTTATCTTTCTTTCTTTCTTTCTTTCTTTCTTTCTTTCTTTCTTTCTTTC
>NW_008358101.1:5394496-5427787 GCF_000622305.1 Nannospalax galili
CCTTCCCTCTACCTCCTCTTCTACCTGCCTTGCTTTATCTTTCTTTCTCTTTCTTTCTTTCTTTCTTTCTTTCTTTCTTTCTTTCTTTCTTTCTTTCTTTCTTTCTTTCTTTCTTTGAGAATATAACCTTTTGTTGTCCCTGCTAAGTCAATCATGCTCCAGGGGATGGTTGTGAGTAAACCAGGACCTCACAAATTGGAATTAGTGGGCTATTATAAAGAAGAAAAAGACATGAGGTTGGGAAGGGTGAAGAGGTGGGGGTGGATCTGGGAGGAGTTAGAAGGAGACATGGGGAGTGAATATGATCACAATTCAATGTATGAATGTAAAAACTCTCAAAGAACAAATAAAAATATTATATATTTTTAAAAATATATGACTCCATTAGTAAAGAGGCTTTTCTTTGTTTCGTTCACTGAGTATTATCCAGTGCCTAGAACTGTCACTGTCAATACATCCATCATGAAAAAAAGAAAATATTTGGAAAAAATAGCAAATTTGTTTGAACAGAAATCCAAAGATTTTTCTTTTAAAAGATCATAAACAACCACACTATCCAAAACTGATCGTTGTTAATATACTAGTGGGATCTTTCTTTTTTCTTGTATGTGTGACTGGGAGTCAGGGGTACTGGGAATTGTATCCAGAATTTATGCATGTTAGGCAAGCACGCCCCTTAACAATATTCCAAGCCTTTGCAAAACTGTTTCGTTATTGCTTGGTTTGGTTTTTCTTTTGTATGTTTTATTCTTCTTTGAGGCAGGGTCTCTTCAAGTTACACAAGCTAGGCTTGAATTTAATTCTTAGCCCAAGCAGGCCTTGAACTTATGATGCCCTTGCCTTAGTCTTTAAGTAGCTGAGATTATAGGTGTGTGCCACCACATCTGGCTAGAATCCTTATCTCTACAGATCTGTACCACATGTTCTTCCATATGCTTGCATTCTCTTCAAAGAGACAGTAGTATACATTACAATGAAAAATATGTATTATGACTGAACAAAATGTTATGGACCAGAAAATATAAGCAGCAAAATCCACCTGCAGAGTTACAGAGTGAAATAAAATAAAAGCTGCACTTACTATATGATTCGAATTTGAAAGGTGGCTGTGTGAAAGGAAATTCCAAACTAGGATTCCTGCTACTCTGCTATCTACTGCTCATTATTATAAGAGTTAACAATCTTGATAAACATATGAGCTTCATTTCAAAACAGGGGACAGCAAAGATTATGTTTTTAATCTATGATATATTGGTCTGCTTTTATTGTAGAAGTTAGATTGAAATTATAATTCCATTTTCTATACCTTTGATAGATCCTTACCAGTTTAAGAACTCACTTAAAGCTTTCCTTTTTTATAGAAATTAGTGAGATTAACTGTCAAGTGGTTCAAATAACTTCAGCAGCAGCCACAGCCTCTGCCATTTTTTTCTTTCATTTTGCTTTGGTTTGTTCATTTTTGACAATTTCATATTGGGTGAAACTGGTCATACATAAAATACCTAATGGACTGTGATTGTATTCAATGCCCCCATTTCCCTCTATTATCTCTCTTCCTTTCCATGTGAACATCGTTCTCTTCCCAACTAGTCCCACAGTGGTTAAACCACAAAGAAAATGATACTCCCTCCCGCAGCAACCACTAAGAGTCAATATCTCCTCAGGAAGGACTCAGCCTCTTTAGTTCCTAAGAAGAAAGAAAATCAGGAATCATCTGTCCTTGCTGGAGCCAGGCGCTTTTACCTCACTGCTTCACTATGTGCCCATATCCCATAGCTCACACTCATCTATGGATGACAAGAGATGTGATTAGTAGGCCTAGACCTTGGGCTTTCATTTTTCACCCCTAGAAAGACTAAGAACATGAAAGTAATACATCAATATACTTTAGATATTTACTTAATGAAACAAATAAATGGTCAGAATTTTAAAACTCTGGAAAGCCTGAAATTTCGGTAACTTTAGGAAAAAATGACTCAAGTAGATATAGAATGGTATCAGTCAAATGTGAAACAGATTCAAAACATAGATTAATAATAGTGAACAACAGAGGAGCCTGGGATAAGTAAATGGATAGATTAGGCAAGGCATACTGAGGAAGAGTGGGAGGCTTCACATGGCAGAATTGACACATTAAATGAAAGAAATGTGAAGCACTTCAAGAGGCTACTATCAGGTGACAACGCCGTCCATTAGTTAATGCATTGCTACACACCAAAAAGTTTATTTCCCATGACCAGCCACACTTCCACGTCTTCTTTTATACTTTTTTGAAGTCAATGTTTGGCCTTAATTTTTTCTTGCACAAATATATTTATAATGGACTGATCTAAATAAAATTAAATTGAGTCAGAAAAAAGTTTGCAGAGCAAGGTATATGTTGATTAATAAATTGGTCCCCTGGTTTGGTTTCTCTATTGCGATCATAAGACACAATGACCAAAAATCAGCTTGGGGAGGAAAGGTTTTATTTCACCTTACAGCTTCTAGTTCATCATGGAGGGGAGCCAGGGCAGGAGCTCAGGGCAGGAACCTGGAGGTACAAATTGGTACATAGACCACAGAGAAATGTACTTGCTCCTCTGGCCTGTGCTCAGCCTACTTTCTTCTTTGTTAAAAAATATTTTATTTATTATTTTTATTTGAATGAGTGCATTGTCAGCATGTATGTAAAGGTACCCATGTCTGCAGCGCACCTGGAGGTCAGAAGTGGGTGTCAGATCCCCTGGAACTGGAGTTATGAATGGTTGTTAGTCACTATGTGGGAATTGGGAACCAAACGGGGTCCTCTGGAAGGACAGTCTTATCTGCTAAGCCACCTCTCCAGCCCCTCAGCCTATTTTCTTATACAGTTCAGGACCACCTGCCCAGGGGTTGCACTGCCCACAGTGGTCTGGGTCCTACATCTC
Source organism: Nannospalax galili (assembly GCF_000622305.1). NCBI lineage: Eukaryota > Metazoa > Chordata > Mammalia > Rodentia > Spalacidae > Nannospalax > Nannospalax galili. The sequence continues at coordinate 5,397,406 of NW_008358101.1, forward strand.
TCAACAATCAAGAAAATGCCCCACAGACATGGTCACAGGCCAATCTAATGAGGTAATTGAGGTAATTCAAGTTCCCTCTACCCAGGTGTGTAAAGTTGACAACTGACGTTATCCAGCACAACAGGGTAACAATGCATCTATCTGAATGAAAATAGGGTGAACTTGCCATACATAAAATAGCTTGAATTTGGTAATGTTCCAACACAGCATGAAAACATCCATAGACATGTAAATAGATCCAACAGAACTTTACTGATGGAGACTGCAGTTTCAATTTCTCTCTCTCTCTCTCTTTTTTTTTCTTTTCTTTTGAGACAGGTCGCCCCATAGCCACAGCTAGCCTAGAACTCACTCTGCAGTGTAGACCAGGCTGACCTGAATCTCACAGACATCCACCTGCCTCAGCCCCCATCCTGAGTGTGGAGATTAAAGGTGTGTGTCACCATGCCTGGCTTACTTACTTTTTAAAAAGAGTTATTCATTTATTTGCTACTTTTATGTGTTGTATGTGTGCCTATGTGAAGTTCTTCATGCACCACACACATGAAGGAACCCACAGAGGCCAGGAGAGGGTGTCGGATTCCCTGGAACTGGAATTACAGGCAGGTGTGAGCTGCCATGTGGGTGCTGGGAACCAACCCCCAGTCCTCTGCAAGAGCAGTAAGTTCTCTTAACTGCGGAGCCATCTCTACAACCCCTCATTTACTTTTTATATGTAGCAAAATATTTTTTTCAGTTATTTAAAGTTTAGATTCAGGGAGATGACACAGTAGGTAAGAGCACTTACTTTAAAAGCAAGAGGACCAGTCTTCAAACCTTTAGTACCATAAAAGCCTCACAAGGTTGGGGGTATAGAGACAAACCAGTTCCTGGAGTTTGCTGGCAAACCAGCTTAGCCAAACCAAAAACTTCAGATTCAGTGAAAAACCCTGTCTCAAAGAAATAAGGCAGTAATTTTTTTGCTTTAAAAACAATATTTATTTTTTGCCGGGTGTGGTGGCGCACACCTTGAATCCCAGCACTTGGGAGGCAGAGTCAGGCAGATCTCTGTGAGTTCAAGGCCAGCCTGGTCTACATAGCAAGTTCCAGGCCAGCTGGGGCTACAGGGAGACCCTGTCTCAAAAAGACCATATATATAAAATGAGTGATTTACCCACATGTATGTAAGTATACCATGTGCAGGCAAACTTGCAGAGGCCAGAAAAGAATGCTGGATCTCCTGGAACTGGAGTTACAGATAGTTGTTAGCTGCTATGTGGGTATTGGGAAACAAGCCCAGATCCTCTGCAAAAGCAGGAAGTGCTGTTAACCATTGAGCCATCTCTCCAGCCAACAAATCCTTTTTCTTTTTTTATTTACATAAATAATTTATTGAGAATTTCATACATGTATATAAGGTGTTTTGATCAAATCCATGCCCACTCTCTCCCCTCCAACTCCTCCCATATCTCCTCATCACATTTTTCTGATAACTTCATGTACTCTTTCTTCTTCTTTGATTTATTTATTTATTTTTATGAGGCTTTTGGCTACTCTAAAATTCCCCCCCTCTGAAGAGGTATCCCTAAAATCTTTTACAGATTAGATACAAGCTCGCTAAATACTTTCAAGATTTTTGGCCTTTGGAACAGAGTATGTTGCTAAGAGGCCAAAGGACATTTTGACTTTTAGCCAATAAACTGGCTACTTTCCTTTGGGGTCTTTTTACCCTAACTAATTCTTCCCTCCTATTCTTATCACACCATCCTCTGAAGAAGTTACCCAAATTGCCAATAGGGAATCTTAAGTCTAAAAATAAATTAATTTATTTGGGCCAACTCTATTGTCTTAAACACCCAAAAGGAAAGTATAACCAACGAGTAAAGCCATCAGTATTTCTTATTTCTTTAAGAATTCAAGGGATTATACTTCCCAGACATTAAGTTTATATATAGATAAGTCCATATAAAAAGTTATTTAAGCTGGGCATGGTGGTTCAGGGAGACCCTATCTCAAAAAGACCAAAAAAAAAAAAAAAAGTTATTTAGACAATTATTTCTCATTGATGATTTTGTTCCTACCAGAAAGTGCTGTTTAGACGTAAGACTTCAAATCTTGGTCTCCCATACTGTAGTGCCCACCTGTAGCTAAAGGAGACAACCAGCTAACGTTCTGAAATGATGGATAAATTGTTTTCTCCCTCTATCTAGAAGCCTTTGAGAGGGAACTGACACTGATTCTAACCACTCCAACAGCTACCAAAATACCTGAAGGCAAATCCTGAATCCATCACTCTAGAGTCCAGCCTTGGAAGACAAAAGAAAAATGAAGAGGAACCCAATAGAGGCATGCTTTTGGAAGCCCTTGTCTAGAAATTCCAATGGACTCTCATTTGAACATTTGAAAATTGCCATGTTCTGACTTTTTTCTAGTTCCCTGTCTAGAGCTTGTAATGCTGATTATTCTTGCGTTTACTTCTCCTTCACATCTCCTAGTCACAATTCAAGGACTTTCTTTTCCCCCTAGAGACAAGAGTTATGCAATTTGGGAGTCTTTTAGATAGATCCACTGAAGGGGTACTCCAGTTGCCTCACCCTGTGTCCCTGTTCAGCATGGAAGAAGCCAGAGCAGCAAAGAAGTAATTTTAAGAAAGACATCCAACATCAATCTCTGGCCTCAACATGTGCCCACATGGGCACACACATGCACAGAATACACATAAATAAATAAATAAATAAATAAATTATAAATAGTGGAAAGTTTAAAAATACTGAAATATATTATTTTCATTATATGTCTGGCTACTTAGTACTATTCAAGAGTCAAAATGGATCTTTTAAGGGGCCAGAGAGATAGCTAAGTGGTTAAGAGCACTGGCTGCACTTGCAGAGGACCCAGGTTCAATTCCCAGCACCCACATAGCAACTAACAAGTCTGTAATTCCAATTCCAGGGGATCTGATGCCCTCTTCTGAATTTCGTGGGGACTGCATGACATGGGTACACTTATATACATGCAGGCAATACACTCATAACATAAAATAAAAATAATAAATAAAATATAAAAAGATCTTTTATGAAAATTGAAGGATTTTTAAACAATAAAAAAGATCAGTTTAAGCAAATTATAACACAGCAGCAAATACCTCCTATATACATATCTTTAGCAATAATTCAGATTTTTTCCTATGCTATTATGTAGCTGTTAGCACAGAACCACTCAAACACAAGACTACAAATGGAATTGCCTGAATATATTCTATTTTAGTGCATCAGGAGGAGGCAGAGATGCCCTAGTTTAGTCAATCCCATTTTTGGTTTTGCAGGTCACACACCAGCCCTTCAGTTCACAAAATTTCTCTCTATTTCTGGAACAAAAGCATCTCTTGCCTGTAGAGCAATTCAACCATGTCAATTCTGCAAGAAGAGAGCTGATGGGACCGATTTCTCTGCTGGATGTTGTGAACAAGACAGCATAAAACTGACAAGCTTGAGGTCTGGAATGAAATATTCCAATTTAAATTCAGTTGAAACTCAAAGACCAGTTAACACTTAAGACGTATACATGCAGAAAACACTGCCAATGTGGCTAGTGGCATAGGACAAACAGCATAGGGAAAGATGTTCTAAGGATGCTTTTCAAACACTAAAACAAGATTGTGGATGATGGAATGAGAAACTCCAAATCCCTGGAATCCATGTCAGATGCTCCATTAATGAAAATGAAGCATTGCAGTGTTTACATTCCTGAAGAAAGGAAGAACGACTTCTTTATAAAATTGCCTAATTCTTTTTTAAATGACATTTCAATTTTTTTAATATGTGTGTGTTTTTGCATATATGTTAGTAAGTGTACCCATGTGTGCAATACCAGCATAGGTCAGAAGAGGGACACGGATCCCCTAGAACTGGAGTTACAGAGGGTTGGTAGCTGCCATGTGGGTGCTGAACCCTCTGCTCCTTATCTAAACACTATTTTCATCTTGTGAAACTTATTTTCAAGAGTTTCTGGGTTGGTGTACTTCAACTGCACCCATAATGCCTCTCTCTTCTCCTCTCTCCTCATTCACAAGTACCTATTTGTAAAAAGAAACTGGTGAACAAATTCAAGTTAATAATGCAGAAACTTGAGTGTGACAGGTGACCAAAAAGATAACAAACGCAGCAGTAGAAACCAAAGCCAGGAGCACTAGAATGGCCTAAGTGAGGAAAGGCTCTTAGTAGCCCAAAGCCACAAATGGTAGCCCTGGGCTGCATTCATTCCCTCTGGGAGGCGGGGGCGGGGGCCTATTTTGTCTTTGTCCTATGGTTATTTCTCACAATGCTTTAAGTTTGAACTAGCTGTCAAAATTATCAAGTGTAGAGATTTTACTTAAAAAACACAATTTTCTCATTCATTTGGGGTATTGTGGCTTTCATCCTGGCTTCTCTAGCTGAATGAACTTGTCCCAGATATACCCAAATGACCTTACCTTTAAAACAGGAGAACAAGAAGCTAGAGCACTAGTTCAGCAACTAAGAACACTGACTGCTCTTAGGGAGGGCTGGGTTCAGTTCCCAGCACCCACATGGGGGCTACAAACATCTGTAATTCCAGTTCCAGAGGTTCTAACTCTTGTGGCCTCCATGGGAATTGCATGCATGGATGCACTTACATAGATGCAGGTAAAACATTCATAGACATAATATAAAAATAAATAAAATTTAAATGGGGTGACAAAGCAACTTACCCTATAGAGTTTTCTGAGGACTGAATAGAAACATACTGAAAGAACTTTCAACAGTGCCTGGCACAATGTCACCACCATAACATAGATCAGATATTAATACTAGTATTGTTCTTATTTGATAAACCAACTTTTAGGTCTGTGAGGCAAACATCAAAATGAAGACAGGAAAATGATCTACAATCGACCAGCATGGCAGATTTTACAGACTATATAAATGGGCTGTAAAAACTTTCAACAGGTGCTCATTTTAAGAGAGTTGTCATATGCACGATGACATAAATTGTCTTCTAAGGCCTCTTCAGGTCACAAGGTTGTATATAAATATAATTAACTATGTGCAAGGCAGCAGAATTATATTGAAAGCAACTGAATAAGAATACTTAAAATATTAATGTTCAGTCCTAAATAGGATATCTTTCTCAATACCTCACCACCACCACCACCAAAGCACAAGGAACATTATGGAAGAGGAGAAATAATGTAATAAGATACAGAAGATAGGAAAGTTGGCTGTGAAATGCCAACTTCTGGACTTGGCATGAGCTCACAAGTTGTGGTTACCTGCACAAGACCTGTACAAAATCAAGCCAGTCAAAATTCTAGCATAGATGGGGAAAGTGATCCTCAGGCCCCACCCATTACTAAGGAGCTATTGGTGGTTAATAGCTTCTGAGGGAATGAAAATCTTTTTCTTAAGGATGTGGCCAGTGGTAGGTTGCCCATGGTCCAGTGGATGGCCCCACACCCATGCACATGTGGGAAGCTCTGATTGAACTTAAGGGGTTATCAAAAAAAAAAAAAAAAGACATGAAATTGGGAGGGTGCTGTGTGAGGGGGTATTTGGGGAAAGCTGAAGGGGTAAATGAGGGTGGATATGTTCATGTTCCATTAAATACATCTATGAAATTCTCAAGAATAAAGAAAAATTAATATATAATTTAAAATATAAAATATAGAAGTCCTGAGACAGAGTTAATGAACAAAGGTATGTAAAGCAATACTGGGGAGACACAATGTTCTTAACTCTCATGTAATCTTAAAAGACTAGAATTCCAAAGCTTATTTAAGAGTTTAATAAGCAGGGAACTGGGAAGATGGCTCAGCAGTTAGGAATACTTGCTGCTCCTGAAAAGAATCTGGTTTGGTTCCCAGCACCCACATGACAGCTCACAACCATCTGTAACGCCAGATCCAGGGGATCCGGTGTCCTCTTCTGGTCTCTGTGGGTACCAGGCATTCATGTGGTACATACACATACATACATGCAGGCAAATGCTCATGCATATAAAATTAAAAAATGATTCTAAAAAATGTAACATATTTGTAATGACACTATTTAAAAGTACATATTTTAAAAACACGATCAGTTGATATCATTTTTAATCACTTTCTCAAAACCTAAAATTAAATGATACATGAATAAGTATTGTTCTAAGATTAAGCATGAATGTAAACATATATGTAAAAAAGTATAATCCAGCAGTATGTATGTAGTTTTATATTTACATATGTGTTTATACATATATATTCACATATATATGCTTATATGTACTCATAGACTCAAGATCAAGGGTGCTTTTGGATTAAGGAATATTCAATGCCCTTCATGACAATTAAAAGATTAATGAACTTAATATGTAACAAGTACTCATAATTCAAAAAAGAGTTCAACACCATAAAATTAAAGTGGATAGTGATTTTCTAAAAGAATAAATACATCAATTAAAAACAGTTTAACCCCAGTAGCAACCAATAAGCATCAATTACACCACCAAAGGGATCATGTATTTCATCCACAAATTGGTAAAGATGATAAAAACTTAATATTCAATGTTAATAAGGACTATTGAAAAGGAGATGTTTATCCATTATTGGTATCAAACACTGTATGAGTTGCAATCAAAGACTATAAAATATTCCTATTCCTCACTTCAAAATTTCACATTTAATGTTTTGCCCAAATAAAAATTAACCATCAAGTGGAGACAAATTGCATGTATAATCACATTATTGCCAATAATTACTGTAAAAGAAGAATCCTGGAAGTCTGTGCAAATATTCCAATTAGAGACTTGTTAATTATGTTATAAAAGACCACAATAAAGAATATTGCTTAATCTTTAAGACACTAGCAGGGAATATGAGCTCATAATGTATTTATTATCTTCTTGGAGCTCTTCCTGATTGCCAAATTCCCTAAGATTATCTTTTAATGAGTTTAACTTTCATTAAGTTAAATGATATTTTTGTAAAATATCATAGCAAAAAATACAAAAATTTGAGTATGAATACAAGTTCAGTGAAGCAATTCCAAGAAGAGAGATTTCACAGATTTAAAAAAAGAAAGAAAGGAAGAAAGAAAGAAAAAGAAAAAGCTTTCTTGCTCATGTTGCTCATAGCAGGGCTACTAGGACAGGAATGAGAAATGACCCTGTGTTCTGAAATAAAATGTATACATCTATCTTCCTTGATACACTCGCTCAATACTGCAGAAAAACCAATCAAGTGCTCCACATTTTCTTTTCCAATATTCTCTTCAGTAGGATGAGCAATAGACATCACAAATAGTTTCAAGAACACTGTTAGGACTGTGCACTAAAAAGATCATTTCTTGGATAAGTAGAGAGAGTCACTGTGTCTTTGTTTCTGTACTTACAACAATAACATAAATTATTCACATAAATATTTTTGATGCACACATAAACTCCTAAGAAGGAGGATTTTTGTTTTTCAGTAAAGTCCTTTATAGAAAATGGCAAGCCCAGGAAATATTTGTAATGACTAAGACAAAGGGAAAGGTTGCAGCTTACAGCCTGTGGCTGGGCAGTGCACCAACCAGTCACCTTCAACTAGAAAGTTCCAAATTCACAGCCACAACAGATATGGCAGTGATGCCTCCTCTGACTCCACTGCTTTAATATCCAGGACCTGCCTTGAGACCTATTAAATTGGGCTGGTCACAATGAGGACTCAAGCATCTCCTTTCTAACTCTTGATTCTCTTAAGCTCACTCTTCAGTATCACACAAAAGATTCAGGGAACAATAGGTGTGACTTACTCCCCAGCCTGTGATTCAGCAAAGAAGTTAGAGGGCAATAACAAAATCCAAAAAAAACTTTTCTATATAGCAGCTCTAAATGTCTATACCACACATGAAAAATTTATAGACTGTAAGAGACTAGTGAAAAACTAGGGAAGACACTTGCCACACAGATATAAAGGACAGAATATTCTTAGCACCCAAAAAGCTCTTACATACCAAATGAAGAAGACCAATTCCCCCATTTAAAATGGCCAAAATACATTAGTGACTCCCCAGAAAAACTAAATACAAGGTTAAAGCCTATCAGAGGAAAATAAATTTACCTATAGTTGAGCAAATGCAAATAATCAGAAGACTCCATTTTTACCTCCTAGACTAGTCATAAAGTAAGTTTGATAATCTTTGTGCCAGTAACAGTGTGATGCTCATTACTGATGGATGCACACACTGCTAAAAAAAAAAACAAGGAGGCCAAGTGAAGAACAACTTGTTCTAGCAATTCACTTCTGGGAAAAATCTAGCTATATAACTGACAAAATCATTCATTTTGATACTGTTTTTAGTAACAAAATACTGAACTTAATCTGAATGCTCATTATTAATAGACTGTTTAACAAACTGGATAGATGATAGATAGATGATAGACGACAGATGATTGATGATAGATAGATAGATAGATAGATAGATAGATAGATAGATAGAGATAGATAGATAGATAGATAGATAGATAGATAGATAATAGATGGATGGATGAACAGATGATGATTGATGATAGATAGATAGATAGAGATAGATGATAGATAGATAGATAGAGATAGATAGATGATTGATGATAGATAGATAGATAGGTGATAGATAGAGATAGATGATAGATAGATAGATAGATGATAATGAATAGACAAACACATGGTAGGTAGATACACAGATAGAACACAGAGTTTTTCCTTACATATGTACATTTCCAAAAATGCTTATTGGGCTAAGGGGATGGCTCAGTGGGTAATATGCTTGCTGTGAGATAGATAGATAGATAGATAGATAGATAGATAGATAGATAGATGATAGCTGATAGATAGATAGATACATAGATACATAGATATAGATAGAAGATAGATGATAGATAGATGATAGATAGATAGATAGATAGATGATAGATCGATGATAGACAGACAGACAGACAGATAGAGATAGATAGAATATAGATTGATAGAAGATAGATAGATAGGTAGATGATAGATAGATGATAGATAGATAGATGATAGATAGATAGATAGATATCATCACTTTCATCCATTTGCATAAAGTGTTTATACTGTTGTTAGCATGTACTTTCCACAGAATGATTACAAGACAATTTGCTATTAATAACAGTAACTAAGTTTTAAAGAGTACTTACAGGGCTGGAGAGACGGCTCAGCAGTTAAGAGCACTGACTGCTCTTGCAGAGGACTCTGATTTCATTCCCAGCCCCCAGATGGTGGCTAACAATAATCCAAACTCCAATTCCAAGAGATCCAACGCCTTCTTCTGGTTTCCATGGGCATTGCATGCACATGGTGCACTTACATATATTAGGCAAAACACTCATACACATAAAAAATAAATAAATAAATAAAATTTGAAAAATAAAAATAAAGAGAACTTGCAACAAGCTAGGCATTATCCTGTGACTTTTCTTATTACCCAAACACTGATGTGTGTTTGATACAGTTGTTATACCCAAATAAGGCATAATCAGAAGCATGGAGAGGTTAGATAATTTACTTAAATGTACATAGTTCACAATAGAAATCATAATTTAAACACAGTAAGACTACGTCTAGAGCCAGTAGTTTTGACTACAAAGTCTTTTTCCTTTGAGGCAGGAACCCCAGAATTCAGGCTTAGAAGAAATAATTATGTTCTTTTTGCCAAGTACTAATCTTCAAATCATGAAGATAAAATTATTCAAAATATCACACACAATATAAAGCATACCTTTTTTAAAAGATGGGAAACCTTAAAATTGTGATGATTAATGAAGGACTAGCCCCACCAGATGGTAAAGACTGCTATAAAGACAGAAAAAATCAAACAGTAAACAGCTGACAGAAGGGGTTAAGAGATGGCTCAGCTGGCAAAGTACTTGCTGCAGAAGCATGAGAGCCTGAGTTCATCTGCGGCACCCACATACAAGGCTCATTCTGCAATGTGTGGCTGTACATCTGCAGTCCCAGAGTGGGTAGCCAACCAGCCTATCAGAACTGGTGAGCTCCAGGTTCACTGAGAGACCCTTTCTCAATTCAAAGGTGGAGAAGCACTTAAGGAAGACATCCAAGGTCTACGTCTGACTTCTACACACATGCACATTCATGTGCACACATGAAGACATGCACATATGCACACAGAACTGACAAACTAATAGCGATCAGTGTAATGGAGAAAAATTACTTAAAAGTCAATTCTAGAAAAATAAAAACTTAGCATACATTATTACTCTTCTATTTCTGTGATAAAACACCATGACCAAATGTGGCTTATCGAAGAAAGAGTTTATTTTGGCTCATGGTTCCAGAGGAAGAGTCCAACATGGCAGGAAGGTATGACATGAGATGAGAAACAGGAAGCTGAGAGATCACATTTCCATGTACATACCAGAAGCAGAGAGCACAAACTGGAAACAAGGTGACATACTTTATCCAGCAAGATTCCATGACCTAACAATTCCATAACCTCCCCAAATAGCACCTCCATCCAGTGACCAAGTGTACAAGCACATGAGCCTATAGGGAACATTTCTCATCAAATCACCACAGTGATATTGAAATCTTGACAAAATAGAATTATTCAAATAATGTCACTAGAGAAAGTAAATATTTAGAAAAGCACTTATCTGAGATAATAGCACATAGAAAATGCTACAGCAATAAGTTAAAGAAATAATTGTAGAGTTGAAGCAGAAAAAAAAAAAACTCAAGAAAGAATTTGGAGGACCTCCCCTCGTAAATTAGTTGGCACCTTCCTAACAAAGCACAATTAAGGAAATAAACTGGAAGAAGAGAGTGATTTTTCTAACTTCCAAATTTAAACTGAATACTAGTTTTCTATGAAACAGTTATATAAAAACTGACCCTTAATGACTTATTGTTATACCCATAGATTAATGCATCTCTCAGTTCTCACCAGAGAAATTTTCTTATGCAGCAGATGGTGATTAATACAGAAACCCACAAGTGGTCAATGTGCAGAGAACAAGAGACTAAAAAGTTCCTATTCCTGAATAGGACACCTGTATCACGTTTCTCCCTCCCAAGGCTCAGGGATCACTGCAGAAGAGGGGGCAGAAAGATTTTAAGAGCCAGAGGTGGTTGGAAAACAAAGAAACAGAGCTTTTCAGATAGCTAGTCAGTTACTCATATGACACAGCAATGGTGACAGCATGCACACGTCCCATGTAAGCTCAGCCCAGACAAAATCCCAGCATAAACATGAAGAATTGGGTTTAAAAAAAAAACCCAACCTTACCTCAGGAAATTGTTGCAACAGATGACTGACCATATAATAAAAGATGCAAGACTGTGGATTGGAGATCATCATTCATAACAACTAGAACAAAGAGTTATTAGCATTATATATGTAGCACAATTAAAAATCAGAAAGTCAAATATCAAAGTGTTAAAATGAAACACCATCAAAGGAGATGAACTGACCAAAGAAGAAAGCAAAAGTATACACAACTTGTTTGCTTCTTTGATGTAGATTTTATTATTTTCCCCATTTACAGTTGGAAACTGATAACCAGAAAGGCTATGTAGTCTTCCCAATGATATATTAACAAAAACTCATTTTACTTCATGGACCTGTTTACTCTCTAAACAGTGCTCTGTATCAGGATACAAATGCTCCTTCACTTATGATAGGGCTATGGACCAATGAACCCATTATAAATGTATTTAACACACAACTTGCTAACCATGATGTAGCAAAAGAAAAGACACTAGACTTTTCACTCTGCACCCTTAGGATGGTGTGGCTTACTGGGAATTGCAGTTGCTTGCGTTGCTGGCCGGGATCACAAACGCATCACACATGGATCACATTACATCCCACTGGCCTATACAGACATCAAAATGTAGTAATGATTCCTGTGAATTTGTTTCACTCGCACACCATCTTAAAGTCCAAAAATACTAAGTCAATTCATTTGTATTAGTCACTTTCCTGTTGCTGTGATAGAAACACCAGGACCAAGGCAGAGTAGGAGCAGAAGCTAAGCACTCATTTTCAAGCAGACATAGGAAGCAGAGAGTAGGACTTAAGAACTTTCTAAGCCCGCCCCCAGTGAAGTGCTTCCTCCAACATGGCCACACCTTCTAAGACCTCCCAAAACAACACCACCAACTGGGCACAAAATATCTGAATACTTGGAGCCTATGGGGAACATTCTCATTCAAAACACCACACCATTTTAAGTTGTTCATTGCCCATCCATACATACAATATAGCAATAAGAGTAACTCACTATCAAAGGCAAATTTGAAGAAACCTCTATTTCAAGAATGTAAGTGATAAATTCCTGTAGGGTATCTCTGAGTCTCCTCCAACATGAAGTCATTATGTCCAACTGATTCAGAGAACATCCTTACCATTTTTGCTAGTGAAATAATCTAGTACTATCCATGTGAGAGTTCGTTTAGGGAGGGAAAATGGACAAACAAATCTCTACATAGAAAAGGAACAGTGCATTTCTGGTTGTACTGTTTCTCCATCTGATCTCTCTATGCCGGAGTCTATCAGGAGGCCAGAGGCCCACTGGAGATAACCAGATAAAGAATTCTGAGGGTCTGCTTGTCCTTGGACGTTGGCCTCTTCCTGCTGAAGCTTCTGGAGGGTGCCTGACTAGCTGGGATGAGTGAGTGTACCTTTCACCACTCATCAAAAACTTCTTTTGACAACAGATGGAGAATAGCACAGAACTCTACAACTGGTCAAATGCAAAACAGTTGAGAGTAATTGTCTGTGAGACACTTAGCCCTAAGTGACACATTTTGCATGCAACCTCTACACATAAGATGAATGCATCTTTCAACTCTCACCAGAGAAGTTTCCTTATACAGCAGATGATGATTAACGCAGAAACCCACAACTGGTCAATATTCAGAGAACAAGAGGCTGCAGAGTACTCATCCCTGAAAGGACACCTATTTTAAACTTCTGTCTCCCAAGTCTCAGGGATCATTGCAGAAGAGGGGGCAGAAAGATTGTAAGAGTCAGAGGTGGTGGATGACCACAGGGAAGCAGAGTTTTCTAGACAGCTGGTCAGTTATTCATATGAACTCATAGCAATGGTGACAGGATACATATAAGTCCCATGCAAGCCCAAACTAGATGAAATTCCAGCATAGACATAGGGAAGTGGGTAAAAAATTCCAAGGCAACCTAAGGAACTTTTGCCAAGTGATGGCTGCTGAGAGAGGAAGAGAGAGTCTCTTTCAAGGATGGGACTCTTGATAGATTAAACAGGCTCCAGTTGATGGACCCAAACTGAAGGACTAGAGAACATTAAATTGAGTGGGGAGGGACAGTAAGGGGAAGGGATCTAAGGCTCTAAGTACCATTTAATTATATTGTATGAAAAAAATCACAGAAATTCAAAAAAAAAAAGAATTCTAAACCTACACAAATACCATTGAGCACGTATTATTACCGAGAAACAGAAATTAGTTCTACCAAGCATTCAAAGAAGAACACAATCATGTTCCATCACCAACAGAACACACATGAGAAAGGAACACTTGCAGATCCTCTTATGAAGCCAGCATAATCCCAATGTCAAATCCTGACAAGAAGAAAAAAAAAATTAAACAACATATAGCCCTTGTGAACTTGAATGGGAAAACCTTAACCAACTATAACGTGCTGCTGTTTTGCTAACAATAATGACTGAGATATAGTTACGTGAAATGAGATAAACCTTTCAGTTTGTTTCCTTAGCTGGGAATCCAACAGGTTCTCACTATATTAAACTCCTAATCAAAAAAAAAAAAAAAAAAAAGAAGAAAAAAAAAAAAAAAAAAAAAAAAAACATGGCTGAGCCCTGAAGAGTAAAGCCTCACTGTTCAGATGAGGTTCCAGATCAGTCTGTAGCAACTACATGACCTAGACCTCATCCTACCACCATGGAACCAGCTGCCAAGGGAGATGGTGAAATAGCAGTTTTAAACACTACTATTACTGGCTTCCAAATAAATATTTGTTTACTTGACTAAAAAAAATAGCAATATTTAACTTGAGCATTTCATTTGCTTAAATTATTTAAAATAATTTTATAGCCAGATAAAGCCTAAGCATATGTCTCTTGAAAAGTTAATCTCCATATTCTGAGTTAAATCAGCTACCTTGATGAACTGTTGTCCTAAAAAGCTATTATTAGTAAAGCTTGTTGGGGACCCCTGCTGTTTAGGGTAGCAGTCTCCCCATGTCCAGATAGCCGCAAGCCGGCTCTGCGCAAATGGGGAGACTCCCCTTCTCAGCCGGTGCCTTCTGCTCTCCTCCCTGACTTACTTTTGAAATGCCCATCACAGATAAATGCCCTCAGGCACAGAAACTACCAGGTTTTAATCAGGCATTATCTGATAGCCTGATAGAAGCCCACCGCCCTATGTAAATGAAGCGTTCCAGGAGCACCTATCAGCTAAGGCTTTTTCTACTGTCTCCACACTATAAATAATCCTAGTTTTACCCCAATAAAGCTGGAGCTGAATCACTGAGATCTGAGCTGAGTCACTTGTCTGAAGCTGTAACACTAAATCCTGTGATCCAGTCTGGGGGGGGGGGCTATCCTTCCGTCATCGACTCACGAAGACCCTGCTTTCAACGGTCCACACCTCCCCTTGGGACCCGGCAGCTGATGGATCTCGAACCCAGAGGGAGTGCTCGGTAGATTGGGATGGAACCCGACTCGGTAGCTGACAGTGGTCCTCGAGAGCTGCCAGGCCCAGTAGTGGAGAGTCTCAGCAGACGTGGTGCGCGACCCACCAGACGTCCCCCCCAGTGGCGCGAGGGAGACTGGTGCCATGCCCAGCAGCTGGCGCTCCGTGAAACCAGCACGCCCATAAAAGCTGACCAAAGTTAACTGACTGCTAGACAAGAAAAGATAATGTCAACTTGGGTAGGAGAGGTTATCTCTGATGTTTTTATGTCTTGCCAAATCCTGGATCTATTTTGGTCTTAAGACATCTGTTACTCTGAAAAAGGCCTCTCTCCATCCCCTTCCTCCCTCATTTTTCCCAGAGTCACCAGTTCCTTCAGCCTTGACTTTTTATTGTTCTTGATATTGGTGCCTTATGCTTTCTCCTGAAACCTCACCCCCTAACAATACATTTTCTATTCCAAAACTCAAAGACAGTACCTGGGCATGTATCATGGTCATTATTTAAAAGAAAGAGAGATGGATAGGGAAAAGATGAGAAGGAAGGAATTCTGGGTGATTAAACCCCATTCATTGTGACTAAGAGATATTTATTATGGACACGTGCAGAAGTGGGAGAGGAGGAGAACAGGAGGGTATCAGGTGCCAAATTTCAGTTTTAACAATAATCACTGCTGCTAATTGGCATGACTTCAAATATCCCCTCACCAAGCAGATGGTATGCAATTTGAGCAGTAAAAAATTGACACTTCCTTAAAATGCATATAATGAATTATCTACAGAGTTGAACCTGAAAACTTATGCAGATTTTATCCTACAATTACATACCTACTAACAAAATTCTGCAAATATATACTATTAGGTACCCACTAAGTCCATTTTAGCTCACTCTGAAAATACACTGTGAATCAATATGGTAATATCTATTTCTATACATTGAATATGCTAATATCTTCTAAATAATAACTTGAAAGCACAATAGGGATCCATGTAAGACTTATTTTTATTATGGAAAACTCAAAGAAAATGGGGAAAACAGAAATTATAGAATATATAAGCATTTTAATTATTAAACTGGTGCACATATATGCATCTGATTAAAGATCATATGATTATTTTCTTTTCTCTTGGATTCATCAACAGATTCTAGTCCAAGTGCTCTTCACATTGCAATAGGTTACAGTGCCTTTTTAAGAAGCAGGACACTACACAAACATTTTCATTTCTTTCACAAATACAAAATATACAATATATTCATGGCAATGGCTATGATGAGAGACTAGCAAGGGTTTACTTTTAAGAATATCCTGGGTGAAATAAAACAGTCCATTTTAGAAGCACCGGTGAGTTATGACAGCAGCTCAATCAATGGAGATTTTTTTCCTCATTCGTGCTTTGTTGCTTTAAATACCTAACATTTGTGAAAACACAAGTGGTGATATTATGTGAAAAATAATAAAGCAGATGCTGCCACTCATGTGCAATATGCCCAAACCACATTTGGTGCAAAGAACAAGGGCCAGATTTCACCCTGGAAAGCGTCCAGCTACAGGGTCTCCTGTATCTTAGCAATCATCAAGGCTAAATATTCTTCACCCCATGACACATTCTCTCAATGGAGAGCTTTTGGTGATTTTAATTCTTTTCATCTTTTTGAAACAGGGTCTCCCTGTAGCCCCCGCTGGCTTGGAACTCACTATGTAGACCAGGCTAGCCTTGAACTTGAACTCACAGAAATCCACCTGCCTCTGTGTGCCAAGTGCTGGGATTAAAGGTGTGCACCACCAATGCCCACCTGGTGATTTTAATTCTTATCATGTTAAAGTTTGGGTAAAAAGGAGAAAAAGGAGCTTTTGAAAAAGAAAAAGAAACAAGAAGTGTGCTGGATAGCTTTAGTGTCAACTTGACACACCTGGGTTGAGAGAGCCTCAGTTGGGGAATTGCTTCTGTTGGACTGGCCTGTGGCCATGTCTGAGGGGCATCTTCTTGATGAGTGATGTGGGAGGGCCCAGCCCACTGTGGGTGGTGCCATCCCTGGGAAGGTAGGCCTGTACTGCATAAGAAAGCAGGCTGACAGGGGCCAGGAGAGCAAGCCAGTAAGCCGTGTTCCTCCGTGGCCTGTGCTCCAGCTCCTGCCTCCAGGTTCCTGCCCTGAGTTCCTACCTTGGGCTTCCTGATGAACTGTGACCTGGGAGATGTAAGCTGAATAAACCCTTTCCTCCCCAAGATGGTATTGGTCAGAGTATTTTGTCACAGCAATGAAGAACAAACTAGGACAAGAAGGATTTAAGGTTGTCATTGAAAAAAAGAAAATTTTCATGTTAAAAGTACTGATTTCTAAGAAAAATTTAAAATATCTAAACATAATGGGAAAAATCGATTTTGTTGCACTCAGTCACTTTCCTTTGCCAAAGGAATCAGCTTCCTGTGGCTTACCCCACATATTTCTATGTATAAGCAAGCAAATATATACTTTTTTTATTATCCACATGGGGCTTACTAAATGCATCATCTGACAGCTTGTTTTTCTGGCTTAATTTATCGCAAAGACTTTCACAACTGTATATAATGAAAGCTTCCCGTTGCGTAATAGTCAATTGTATAGCTGTGCAATTAAGTGTTAACGCTCCCTACAAGAAAAGTTACCTTGCTTCTCATCTGTATTATTGTAAATAAAGTGATGTATAGGGCCCTGATTAGATCCTAAACCATATAATTACTTAATGTATTGGCTGAAACACTAGAGATATATTGTCATACTTGAAACCATCTCATCTGGTAATTTCACTCCTTAGTGTCCCTTCCAGCTCTAATTGCCAAGTCTAACAGTAGGCTTTTACTGAACATTAATTAAGGGTGATGTGGCATATTGAGTTTCATTAAAATTCTAAATGACATTAACAGTAATCAGAATATTGCCTTCATTTGCGAAGATGTTTGACCTTAATTAGTGAACTCCACTTGGTTTTCTTTGTATTTTCAGGGGTTGGGCCAGGGGAGTAAACCACATTAAATTTAGATTTGTGACACCAGTTTTGACTGACCTTCCCCATTTCAGAATACCAGCATCAGTGCCAGGTGGATTAACACTTAAACTCTCCTGTGCTACAGGATAATTCATAGACCTCTGCAAATTACCATGGTTCAACTATGGAACACACATGCAGCAAAACAATTTACTTAAAGGATATTAGGAGCTGGACAGAATTGCCTAGAGGACAAGGCTTTGAAAATAGAAATGTATACAATTCAAAGAGGAATCAGAAGCAGAATACCTGAGTAAGATGACACCTGGGCTCTTTCAACAGTATAGTCTGTGGCCCCTATGGCTGAAAACTCCCACTGAACCTTGCAATGAACCGCCACTACCCCTCATCTAAGTCCCACATTAAGAAACATTCTTACACATTATGCCAGTATGCGTGCATGTATTTAATTAAAGCAATATAGTGAAGCAAATACTAATTGTTACATGCAGTGCAATCTAAGATGCCCTCTTCTAGTTTTTGTTTTTGTTTTTGTTTTTTTCTTGCTTTGCTTTATTTTTTGTTTTATGAGACAGGATCGCCCCTGTACCCCCAGCTGAACTCATGAGAGCTGCAATTAAAGGCATGCACCACTACATCTGGCTTCTGCTTATTTTTAAATATTGGTTCCACCCGTCAGAGAGATTCTGATATATATTAATAAGTCGTGGCCTGCAGTTTGAAAACACTGATCATAAGAGATTGAATTAGACTACAGTGTTATTGCTAGTAAGTAAAGTGAACACACTCATGGAGGGAAATGCCTGTGCAATGGAAGACCATTCTGCATTTGGAAGGGGGAAGGATGGAGAGAAGCAGGTGCACACATCTTTCATTAGCTGAATGAAGCCAGTATGACCCCAGATGTGGAAGCAGCATAATCGACGGTTCTTGTGACAGGGATGAAGAGAGGGAGGGAGGGATTGAGGAAGCTGGAGAAGAGAGGAGAAGGTGGCTATTTAAGTGCTACTTTAATATGGAATCTAGCATCTTGAATTCAATACTTAGACTCTGAAAAATACCCTCTAATCTCCAAGGCAAGCCTTGCTTTCTCTCGCCTTTTTCAGCTTTGGTGCACTGATTCCTTTCCCCCACTATTTCTCAGGCTAGAGTCTGGTTATCTGACATGAGCTGCCAACATACTAAGAATCATAGGATTGAAACGAGTAGATTTACAAGATCCAGCTGCCTCCATACTCACCTAGATCCTAGATGAAATTCTCCTTGCATTACGCGACATGGAATAAATCTGCACTCAACATTGAAGTTCTGTGTCAAGATCTGCCACGTTCTTAACCTTGTGCTTAATTCAGTGATCTGTCTGTGATTATGTGGCAGTCTCCTCAGCCTCACCCTGTTCTCATCACATGCCAGCTCCTTCTCTTCTGGGAACATTAAGCCTTCCTGCAAGGTTTCAGCCTTGGCATTTCTCCCTCTACAATTCTATAGTTAGTACAAAAGTAGAAATATTTCATTTCCTTGATTATTCTGCCACTCTTTCAAATTACACTCAGGAAATGTCAAAGCAAGAAGAAATATCTTGAAAACTGTGACTGGGTTAAAATTGTGCAGACGAGTGGCCTGTCTTAGTGAAATTACCCAGGACAGCCACGTTGACTGGTTAGTCGTCCTGCCTCAAAGAATGCATTTTCTTGCTGGGTCTCCTCCTCAGGGAATAATCTAGCCCTTGTTGCTGTCTGGATGCCCTCAACAGTCCAGGAAAGGCCAGCTGGAGTTTCCAAGCTAATTAGCCATGCCCTGAATGGCAGGTGCTCTTCAGTATGATTTCTTCAGCTGAAGAGTAAAAGCCCTGAGTTCCTCTAATTTTAGTCACATTTATAATAATAGAATGAAAAAATAAGTGACTCCTTGAACTCCTGTTAAATGTCAGTGAGAGGGAGCAAATATAGCTTTCTGACAGCTACTAAGTTTGAACTAAAGAATTTCTCAGCAGTTTGGTAGTGTGAATTTGCACATTCTTAAAGTTGGTTGTTTCCTGGATGCGCTGTCTCTGCAGATAAAATGTGAAATGTGGTATGCAAGCATATTTGGCACTCACAGGTGACAATCAGATTCCTGGAAGTCTAATTATAGTAGAAAGGATTAGCAGCTAAGAACTGGATTCCTAAAGGGGGCAGTTAGAGAGTCTACCTTAACATCATGGTGAAGGCTGAAGATGTCAGCCATACATTACCAAACACAAAACTTAACAGTGTCTGGGGTCAAAATGCAAACATAAAACAGAAGAGAAATATGTGTTACTTTGTAAAAGCAAAGGAAACAAATGCAAATTGCTTCTTAGTATTAACTGATTTATTTTTTAAGATTTAATTTTATTTGTAAATATGTGTGTGTGGTTCTCTGTGAGTATATGCCACGTACGTTTGGGTGCCCCTGGATGCCAGAAGAGGCCATCAGATCTCCTACAGTCAGATTTACAGGCAGTTGTGTGCTGCCCAACAAGGGTACCAAACTCAGGTCTACTAGAAGAGCAGTGTGATGATTTGGATGAGAATGCCACCTGTAGACAAGTTCAAACACTTGAACATCCCACCCCAGTTGATGGCACTGTTTTGGGAGGTTTAGGAGATATGGCCTTGTTGGAGGAAGCGTGTCTCAGGGGTGGGCTTTAAGAGTTCATAGCCTTGCCCCGCTTCCAGTTTGTCCCTCTACTTCCTGTGTGTGCTTTAAGATGTGAGTGATCAGCTTTTTGCCCTGGCTGCCTTCTGCCATGCATTCTCACCATGATAGACTCATCCCTTCAGATCTGTATGCCTAATAAATTCTTCCTTCTATAAGTTTCCTTCGTTGTGGTGTTTTATCACAGCAACAGAAAACTAACCACTAAAAGCAACAAGTCTTCTTAACCACTGAGCCATCTCTCCAGCGCCAAGTGCTGTTTTTTTTGTTTGTTTTTTCTTTTTTTCTTACATCTATTGTCCCTTTGTCTTCTTTAAAAAAAAAAAAAATCTGCTTAGGTCTATTGCCTACTTTTAATTGGGTTGTTTATTTTTTTGTTACTTTGTGAAGTTCCTTATATCTTCTTGACATTCATTAACTCCTCAGAGGGATAGTTTGCAAACCCTTTCTCCTGTTTTAAATGTGACTTTTCACACATAATTGCTTCCAGAAGCATTTTAGTTTGCTGGAATCCCTTTGTCTATGTTTGTTTCTGTTCGCTATGCTTTGGGGGCTCTTATTTAGTCCAGTGCCCTGAGTGCTTCTCTGCTTTCTTCTGGCAGTTTCATAATTTTGTGGTATCTTTTTGGGTGATTGATGATGTTTTAAGATTGTTTTTCTCTGGTTAGTGTATTCTTACAGGTTTTTTTCCCCCTCTCTCAAGTTTTGGATTAATTCTAAAAGTCTGCTCAGCCAGAATGTGATTGCATTTCCTGGGAATACAACGAGACAAAGAGGCCTTGTACTCAGGTTAGCATTCTCTTATCATCCCCTCTCAAGAGTCCCTGGCATCTGGCAATTCCAGGAAACTATGCTGTACCCACTTCAGGGAGAAAACATTCAGTTATCTGCTGGGTGAGAAAATAGTGGGATGTAATTAGGGAAGAGAACTGAAGACTGTTTCTTAAATAGGCTTACAAGCAATTCTTTTGTTTTAGCATTATCTTCAGAGGTGTGTACAATGCAAAACAGGGTACAAACATCATCGCTACTGTATTCTAGAGCATTGAGAATTTAGTATGTACAGTAGAAGTAAATTGAAATGTCTTTACAAAGTGTCTATCCCCTGACAGGAAATGGTATTCTTTAATATCATGCAGGCCCATCCCTTGCTGAGGAATATTGGTAATTGATGACTACTAGGATGAGAGTCAATTTACATGGCGGATGAGGCCCCTGAGAGGCTGCCCACACTCCAGTAGCTGCTCCTACAGTCATGCACGTGCAGGCAGCACTAAGTGGACTCAATGGGTTTAAAAAAAAAAAAAAAAAAAACACATAGCCAGGCCTTTAGTCCCAGCCCTCAGGAGGAAGAGGCAGGTGCATCTCTGTGAGATCACCTGGTCTACATAGTGAAATTCAGGCCATATGGGGCTACAGGTAGACCCTGTTTCAAAAATTAAATACAAATAATAAATAGAATACATGAAGTTGAGAAGGAAAAGCTGTTGGGGCGTTAATGAAGGAACTGGAGGAGAAGATTTGATTGAAACACATTACATGCACATGTGAAACTCTCAAACAATAAAAAGTCTCAAATAATAATAAAATAAATAAATATATAAACACATAAACAAACTAAAACAGAAAAGAAACTACAAAAGATCCAAAGGAAAAATATATATGAATATGAACAAAGCACACGAGAAAGCAAAATTTCCTTTATATAACTAAGTTTAAGGAAAATAAGTAAATAAGCAATTTATATTGATTTCACCATGAAATAATTCAAACCTGTATATAAAAAGACATTATAAATGATACACAAAACAGATGACTGAAATGAAAATATCTACCAGTTAATGTGGAAACATATTTAAGTTATGAAGAATTCAGCAAGCAAAACAGTAAGTAGAGTGACATTAAAAATAAGATGAGAGACACTAAACAAATGGCCAGGAAGCATGAATTTTTTCAGGATTAAAATGCTAATTTAGTCTACCAGATTTGTGACTACATATCCACTTACCCATCTATTCATTAATCTAAACATTTATCTATTTATTTCCAAGATTAACAGGAATGTAGGGAAATTTATGCTTTTACAATACACAGTTAAGGATGAAGATTGTAAATCCATTGTGTAAAAGAACAGGTAGTAAATATTTCCAGCTTTATGGACCATTCAACCTCTGTTGTAACCACTAAATTCTTCTGGCTATTATAGGACAAAAGCAGCTGGACACAAAAGAACATGGCTATGTGCCAATAAAACTTTATTTGCAAATATGTGCCATATTTGGTGCATGAGTCTTAATTCATAGACTCCCAGTTTGTTTGATAAGTAGCAACAATCTTTTAGAACAACTTGTCCAATATACAACAAAAGCCTTCAAATTACACTCATCATTTGACTAAGCATTTCCCTTCTAAAAAAATCAATATGTTTGTAATGAGTGATATTCATCATATCATTTCATTAATGTTTAACCATTGAGGTTTAAAACATGAAAACTATACTTGATCATACCATACCACAAACTTAGGCCACAAAAAATCTTCATGACATAAAGAAATTTAATTATAAATAACTCAAAAAGGCAAGTTTCCATTGAGTGTATGCCATATGATCCTAAATGCTTGTGCTTGTGTGAACCTAAATACAGGCACACACACACACACACACACACACATTATGAACTTAACAGTATTCAAATTCCACAATATCTGTATAAATTGGGTCATCATTTAGCTGCTCTACATGTCTGCAAAATGATAAAATATTTCTAATTGGCACACCAAAATGTCATAAGATTTAAATAAGATAACATTTTTGAATGCCACAATAGCCCAGTCAAGTTGCTATAATAATAATAATGGCAATTATATAGCTTATAAGAAATGGAAATTTATTTCTCATAATTCTGAAACCTTAGTCCAAGATCAAGATCCTATAGATTCAGTGTCTGATGAGGGTCCACTTCTTCGTTTATAGATGACTGCTATTCCACTGAGACTTTACAAGACAGAAGGGGACAAGGAAACTCTTTGACATCTCTTTGGGCACTAATCCCCTTTGTGGGAGCTCTACCCTTTTGGCCTAATTACCTTCCAAAGATCTCATCTTGAAATATCAACATTTGGGGTTTTGGGCTTCACCAAGTGAATTTCAGTGACACACAAACATTGGAATGATAGCAAATGCTTAGAATGATTTAGTAAATGCCATATAAACCCATAACCAAGTGTTTTAGAATTCTTACATGATTTTTATTATCTTCTTTATACTGTTTTTAAATTTTCTGGCAATGTGTACATATTGTCTTATATGAAAATGTTGGACTTTTGCATCTGACAATCTTATAAGTGACATTCCATCTCAAAGGAGAGTAAATTGTGTCTTAGTAATAGCATTTTCAAGAAGTCAGTAAATTTTGGTGAGAACTGAGCTGATCCAAAGAGAAAAACTTGTATCTGATTTTAAAGAAGCAATTTCAGAGGCTGCTGATATCTCTTTTCCTCAGAAGAAGAAATTCAGAGATGTTTTATCTTGTTGAGATAGATGTGTATCTTAACCTGGTAGAGTATCCTCTCATTGGTAACCGGCAGACAGCCTGGCTGAAAGCAGGACCGTGAAATATTCTCCCAGCTTTAGCAGTTCATGTCCTAGCAGGATCTGCATCTGAGAGACAGTCTCCAGGATCTTTGAATCTTTTTTGGATAAATCAATTGACCCAACATGCTTTCCTCTAAGATTTGAGTCCAGAAATCTCCCAAGTTATCCAGCCCTTTCCTGCCCTCAACTACACTCTCATTTAAAATTAAGTAATCCACCTACTTGTCTGTAAATATTATCCTTGGAATAAGTCATTCAAAATAAGGGACATCTACCTGACATTCCAGTAAGTAGTTAATAAATCCCCTTCACAGTTCTTCCTTCCCTCTTTCCCGCCTTCCTTCCCTCCCTCCACCTCTCCCTACTTTCCTTTGTCTTCTCAAGTTACTATTATAAAGAAGTGAATGGATGGCTTACAAACAACCCAGTTTTATTTTTCACAGTTCTGAAAACCAGGAAGACCAAGATCAAAGCCCCAGCAGATGCTGTAGCTGGGGAGGGCCTACTTTCTGCTTGAAAGAAGATACCTTCTGTGTCCTTATATGGCTGAAGGGATGAAGATTCTCCTTGGTGTCTCTTAGATCAAGACACTAATCATAATCAAGATGACTCCACCCTCACGATCTAACATCCTATAGGCCTATCAACCAATGTCAACATCTCCAGGGTTGTTTCCAAATATAAATTTGAGGAGGACATAATCATGTAGTCTATTATGTTTTTTTCTCGATTATTAGAAAGATTCAATGTCCATCTTAATATATTCTGGGCAACCACAATCCTGTGTGTAATTAGTCCTTCCACACCCCATGGGGGCCTCACTCTTTCACTCCTTCTGCTCCAACACACAGGCTTTCCTTCAGCTCTACAAACGCTCAAGCTTCCTTCTCAATACAGAGTCCAAACTTAAATTTCCTGCAATGGTGAAGGCATGTGAGGGATTCTGTTGCAATAGCCCTGCAAGAGGTTTTGGTTAGAAACTAGTTAAGTGGGAGGATGAGTGGGTTCTGGGCCTCCATTTCATGGGTGTGGATGGAAGAGATTGTGTGGTTTGAGAGAAGTGACTACAATGGTAATGTCTCCTCTGTCAGTAGCAATGATGGCTTTTTGACACAGCATTAACAGCAACTCCATCTCAGGACAGTTCTGCAGTATTGGCCTGGAAGTGTTACTGTGACTGAAACTTCAGCCTGTCGAGTCAGTCCCTCAAGCTTTCTTGACCTAAAATGATTGGAAGAGATGCTATGCAGCCTTCAACTAAGATTCTATTATTTCTATTACAAAGTTTTATATGCATTTCTTAAACATCATTTATAAGAGGTTTGGGAATTTCCATGGGCTAAGACTAGTACAGAAGACTAGTATGAATGGGCAGGAAAGGTCATTACAAAACTTCAACCATAATCCTACTTTTTAGTCAACACAAAATTGCCCATTGTCAAATTGGAGTGCATTGTGCTAGACTCTAAAGACATAAACACAAAATAGTGGTCCCAGAAATTGCAGTCATAAAATCAGACCATAATAAAACCACGAGAATAGCTATATATCACCTGTGTTATCTCTTCTTGTCTTCAAATAACTATACGGATGGGTTTAATTACTTCCTTACCACACTAAGACTTAAAGAGATTGAGAAACTCAATCCAGAAGCTGAAAATTGGTCAGAAAAGGATTTAATCCAAAATCTGAAAACAAACCCTGACTTTGAAACACAGCACTGAAGCAAAATCTATAGCCTGTCACTTAGCCTGTCAACAGTTACTGAAACTGACTCCGGTCAGGCCTGATGCTAAGGATCCTGAAAATAGTTCAACTCATAAAATTCAAGAAGTCAGGGGCCTGGAGAGATGGCTCAGTGGTTAAGAGCCCTTGCTACTCTTGCAGAGGACCCAGGTTTGATTCCTAGAACCCACAAAGAAGCTAACAATTCCAGTTCCAGGGCATCTGACACCCTCTTCTGGCCTTCACCACTATACACACGTGGTGAACTTACATGCATACAGGCAAAACATTCATACACATAAAATAAAAATAAATATTTTGCATAGTAAAATATCTCCACTGGTACAGTAGTTGCACTTCTATATTGGGTGATAATTAACAGCTATCTAATTGGACCTAAGGCCTGGAGGAAATCCATGCATGGCACTATAAACATACCCAAGAACACATGTTAGAGAGGTCATAGACCCTACAGAAGAACCTACTTCTTTCACTTTCCTAAATCAACATAATTTCTTACTATATTCTAAATACTCATCCTTGTATTCACAGATAAGTGTAGTTCTCATCATTCATCAACGAAGCATCTTTTTGTAGCAAATAGAGACCATTTCAAAATTCAACAATTGGTCAAACTTCAGATAATAAGTGACTGTGGGATGCCCAGCCCCAACTGATACATCTGTAATGCAACCTCTACCTAAAGTTCAGGGAACGTCACATAAGAGGTCTTGGAAAGATTGTATGAGCCAGAGGACCAGGATGCCTGCTGCTAAATAATGCACTATAGGCATGATAGAGTCTGCATCCATGAACTCTCCACAGCACGGTTGCCTTACTGCATTATGCAAAACCATTTGACATGCCAATTTAAATGGAATGATTTTGCCTATAAATGGATGCTGAGGGAGGGAGAATCTGTCAGCTCCCTGACAGATTATCTAATCCCAAGTGGTCAGCCCTAAACACATGAACACATGAGCACCTCTAAATGGAGGTGCACTATATATATATATATATGTATGTATATGTAACAATAATAATCAAAGAAGAGAACAAGAAATTGAGAGGGAGTTGGGGAGATTCGTGGGAGGATTAGGAGGGCCACTGGGGTGAGTGGAAATGATGTATATACAATACTCATGTATGAAAATTTCCAAAACGTTAATATAAAAAAATTTTCACTGCATGCATGTATATGTCAATAATAATCAAAGAAGAGAACAAGAAATTGAGAGGGAGTAGGGGGACATGGGAGGAGTTAGAGGGGGGAACTTGGAGGGGTATAATACTTGATTTGTGAAATTCTCAATATATATGTATTTAAGTATCTTTATTAAAACTAACATGAAGCTAGGGTTATGATCATGTCTAGTGACCACTAGAGGCAGGTGTAAGACTTGACAGAAGGCAAGCAGAAGCCAAATTCCATATATAGACACACAAGTTCAGTAGAACTGGAAGTGTTCACTGAGTGCCTCTAAGCTCAGACTATCTGCTTGGAGTTGAAAAGAGATGAAGATCAGCTGCCAGTGCTGGCCTTATTCACTCACTGCTGCAGCCTCAAGACCAAACATCAAAAGCATTCATGCAGGTAAGGGAGGAAGCTGTAGGTGAGGGTTTTTTGTTGTTGTTGTTGTTATTGTTGTTGTTGTTGTTGTTTTTATTGTAGTGCAGTGCATAAGTTCTGCACAGAGGGCATTGGACAGGGGAAGTGGAAGGTCAGAAGCACGTCAAAGAAGAAATAGTGGAGCCTTAAAGAATGAGTAAGATTTTACAATGAGTTTTTTTAGACCAATCTGCCCCTCATATTTGGATTTCTTATCACAACCCTATATTTTAGGGGTTTCTTAAGGTTCTGAATATATGAATTTAGGAAATGCGAGGGTGAATATCAATCTTTTAAAGTTGAAAATTTTTCCGTGCATCTTTCCTTTATTGTTCCAATCTTTATAAAAATTGTTTGTTCTACATGGCCTCATTCTGTCATCTTTGTGTATTTGTGTGTATGAATATGTACATACATATAACACACAATATATGAACACAACAGTATGTTTATATATGTGATTACTCCAGTCTCAGCATTTTGAAAATAACATATTAATAATATCAGTACTTAGAACTAATGTGGCCCTTGTAATTGTCAAATCATTCTTTCTATCCCCTTCCAGTATTAGTTGGATGCAGGGCCTGCCTGTTGCTCTTCCCACCCTGTCTTCATGCCCTTTCCAGCATAATCCTGATAGCTGATGACCTCAATAAGCCAGCATCTCAGAAGCCATGCTGACAAATTAGTTTTAGCTTTCTCACACACATTCACAAAAGTAGCTTCACATTTCCTCAAAAAAAATATTTATTGAACAAAATTTTCAAGACTATGTACTGACATTATATCCTAACCCTTTAGGAAATAGTAGTCGAACCCACCCACTTTCATGTCATGGTTAACCAAGCCATATGGAGAACTCACTCATAATGCCAAGAAACTGGGTGAGGAACTCGTGTTCTCTATACCTTGAATTTCTACTTTGCGGTTGAGCACTGATTCTTAAAGTTGGTTAATATATTGATGAGAAGGATCAAATTTTGTTTGCTAAAATAATGCTGTGTTTGGCAGACATATGTTGTTAACTTTTTTTTGCTTTGAACATTGAACAGACGAAAACTATTAGAACTAAGAAAAAACATAATCTTGAATATTTTTCCCATTTTAAACTCTTATGCTGATTTGAATAGTGAATTGATTTTGTTAACTTCAGAAAACCCATTGCTGTGCTTGTTCATAAATTATGGCAATTCTTTGAAAATATTTCATGAGGTCTTACTTAATTGTTTTTATGACAGCAATAAAACATTCCTCAGACATTTGGCCCATCTCACATTAGTGAGTCATATTGCTGTGCTAAGATGGGCCATTTGATGTTCCTTCATTATGGCACTTCTGGGTATCCAATGACTGCATGATTCTATAGGTAGACTTGATCTGGAAAAGGTCCAAAGATGACACCAGATTTAGAATAGCTTGGTAATGTCAAAAAGTTTTGCTGCAGAGGTCAACATCCCAAGACTGATATGAGGATGTGCTGCAGTTTCTCTCTGCTGTTCTTAGCTACAATGAGGGACACACAGGAAAGGCACCATCTCACCAGAGGACCACAGACAGGATGGCTAAAACAATATAAATGTCTCATTTCACATTTCTGGAGCTTGCAAGTCCATGATAAAGACTGAGCAAGGTTGGTGCCCTCTGAAGAGAGTGAGGAAAGAGATTTTTTCAAGACCCCTCTCTCTCTCTGAGTTACTAGTGGCTTCTTGGTGGTCTTTAGTGTGCCTCTGTACCTGCATTGACCAGGTCTCTGCCTTCATCAATAGATAATGTTCCTCCTATGTGTTTGTGCCACAAAGTTTCCCTTGTAAAAGAACACAAATCAAATTGGGTCAGGGGTCCACTCTATTCCAGCCCAACTTCATTTAAACTAATTACATCTGTAATAAACCTATTCATAATATAATTATGTCCTCACCCTCAATTTTTCAAAATATGACCACATTAGTAATAACGTCATGACTTAAAGATTTCTGAGCAGTCCAATTCAAGCTATAATACCTAGGATTAGAGCTATCACAGACAAAATTCTCAATGGTTAGGGCTTAAGATGTGACTGTGTTTTTTCCTCCAATTGCATACAAAAACAGTAATCTTTAGTTAAATATTATGGGAAAATTAGAGATACACAGAAGAAAAAATAAAAATTCTTGTACTATGACACCATGGAATCCCCATGGAGAGACATATGGGCCCTGGTCAAGGTGTGGGCAGATGAAATGGCAGGTAGATAATTTTGTAGATACTATTATTACTATTGATGGCACTAGATGCATGATCTCCTTAAGAGGTGCAGACTGTTCTAGTTATTTTCTTATTGCTGTGATAAAAAAACACTAACCAAAACTAACTTGGGGAGGAAAGCGTTTATTTTATTTTACATCTCCCATGCCACAGTTCATCACTGAGGGAAGTCAGAGTAGGAACCCTGGACTGGAACCTGGAGGCAGGAGCTGAAGTGCACACAGACCATGGAGGAATGCTGCTTACTTGCTTGCTCCAGTGGCCTGTTTTCTTATACAACCCAGGACCACCCGCCCAGGGGTACCACCACCCACAGTGGGCTGGGCCCTCCCACATCACTCAACAATCAAGAAAATGCCCACAGATATGACCACAGGCCAGTCCAATGGAGAAAATTCCTCATTTCAGGTCCCCTCCATCCAGGTGTGTCAAGTTGACAACTGAAGCTATCCAGCACAGTCTCTTTACTCACAAATACCACAAGGCCTTTGATGCTCAGAAAGTAGTACAGCCTCTTGATATCATGTAAAGCAAGCCAAATAGAGTTCTCTGGAGCCACGAGCTCTTTGAAATTGAATAAAGGCAACTACTACTTTCTTACCTCAGTGTTCAGGGAAATTGTGAAGAAAAGAATGAAGAAAAGTGTGGGGAGAAAGCTCACAATCCCCCTTTGAATTCAGACTTTAAATGTGCAGCTCTATGTTCATTTCCTATTGTTATTACTATTATTTTTATTTTTGAATTTATTTATTTATTTATTTATTTTAATTAGAAGAAGCATTTCATTACAACAGCATTAATCTATTCAATAACATTTTTCTGAGCTAGGGTACATCTCTTTCAAAATTGGCTATACGTTTTTAGGTTCACAGATGAATTATT
>NW_008358101.1:5428017-5429156 GCF_000622305.1 Nannospalax galili
TACAGAAAAATTCATTTTAAGGCAATTGACATTGAGACGTTTTCACATGCATTTCTAATCTCTATATATATGACTATTACTGGTCACAATCGCATACTTTCTGAGTTCCTTGGCATCTGAGCATGGATATAAGCTCATCATATAGACAGCCTTCCTCTCCCACTAGAGCCTCCATACTCTGCTATCCCTGCCACTGTCTACTGTGCTGTCAGCACCCCCATCCATTCCCCCTTATCTGCCCTTCTGGTAAATCTAGTCAGCCAGAGGTCCCTGTTCCAGGATGATCAGCTGTTCCTCATCTACGGCAATCCATTATCAGTATTCCTTTGGATAGAATTGGGGTCTGCTGTTCATTTTTCCAGTAGTATGTTGGGTTACTGTCTGGAAGAGCCTTTATCTATTCTAGCCAACAACTCGACTGAAGGTATTGCCTGTCTGGCTTTGCTGTTTGTCAAGTAACTTTTAGTTATATATATGTGTGCTCTTATGAAATTATATTGGCCCCTTTAATCTTTGGTTATACTTCCCTTTTGGGTGTTTAAGGACATACCATTGGACCAGATAAACTGATTTGTTTTTATACTCTTGTGGTCGTTTGAGGACCTGTTCCTCAGGGGTCCCGTGGGCTTGGGAAGAGCCCCTGGCTCCTTTTTTTACCAGTTCCATCTATGTGAAGATAAGTCAAAGGTCCTGCTCAACCATTGTTGGCTTCTCTTGGAAGCATGGAGGAAATGATTCCTCCGTGTAGACCCTCCTCTTTATAGACTGGACACTGGTTCAAGTCCATCTGGTGGGGTCTCCTTGGCTTCCTTGATCAAGAGGTCAGATGACCCACCACCATTACAGGACGTTTTGCGAGATGCTCATATTCCCTGGGAACTAATCTACCTAGGAGGGCAAGGAGCAAAAATGTCCTTTGTGTCCCTCTGACCCAATTAGTAAAGATCTCAAGGTATGTCTGTTAAACATCCAAGAAGGTTAGTTCCACCATTCTGGCATTTTTAATTACTGTGTGTCATGCAGATAAATCTTGGGTAATGACCAGTTGGTCTCAAATAAACCTTATCTAGAGATATATTTCTTGATCTGTTATGTATAATTTGTCAGTAGATTGTAGGAATAATATGGTTCCCTCTGGT